>NW_005371193.1:1386759-1438148 GCF_000412655.1 Myotis brandtii
GCCGGCAGCGAACGGAGTCCGGGAATTGGCTGCGCCAGGAGCTCAGTCTCTCCTGGACCGAGGCGCTGGACGCGGCCAGGACGCCTTAGGAGGACTCCAGGCACCGGCCGGGGGGACAGCGGTCAGGACAGCGGCCCACCCCCCGGAAAAGTGGGGGCAGAAGTTTGGAGGTGAGCGCTGGGAGCCCCGCGCGCGGCTGTTACGCAGGACTGGACCTCCGTTTCTTCTGGGGCGGACCAGGGCCACTGCCCCGCCAGCTGAGGCCACTGCCCCGTAAGACTGCCGGAGCTCTCAGCGCCTGTCCGGGGCTCCAGGGGAGGCCGTGGTCATGGTGAATGAAGGTCGCAACCTGGAGGAGCGCGATGACACCCTTGAGCAGCAGTCCGCGCCGCCGGCGGACCCCAGCATTCCCGCCCCACCTGCCATCCCCACTGACCCCAGCGTCTCGACTCATCCCAGCGTCTCGGCTCATCCCAGCGTCTCGGCTCATCCCAGCGTCTCGGGTCATCCCAGCGTCTCGGCCCATCCTAGTGTCTCGGCCCATCCAAGTGTCTCGGCTCATCCCAGCGTCTCGGCCCATCCCAGCGTCTCCTTCCACCCCAGCGTCTCTGCCAACCCCAGCGGCTCAGCCTTCCCCGGCACCTTGGCCCACCCCGGTGACTTGACCCAACCCAGTAGCTCCGGCCGCGAGGACCTCAGTACGATCAGGGTGAGCAGGCGCCGTTGGGCGGTGGTCCTGGTGTTCAGCTGTTACTCCATGTGCAACGCCTTCCAGTGGATCCAGTACGGCTCCATCAATAACATCTTCACGTACTTTTACGGGGTCAGTGCCTTTGCCATCGACTGGCTGTCCATGGTCTACATGCTGACCTACATCCCTCTGCTACTGCCGGTGGCCTGGCTGCTGGAAAAATTTGGCCTTCGCAACATCGCCCTCATGGGCTCCGCTCTCAACTGTCTGGGGGCCTGGGTGAAGTTAGGGAGCCTGAAGCCACATCTCTTCCCGGTCACGGTGCTGGGCCAGGTCATCTGCTCTGTGGCCCAGGTCTTCATCCTGGGCATGCCCTCCCGCATCGCTTCAGTCTGGTTCGGGGCGAATGAAGTCTCCACGGCCTGCTCCATAGCTGTCTTTGGCAACCAGGTGGGTAGAAGAGTTGGTGGGTGTTCAGAGGAATGGCCATGGTACCACTGTGGGACGGAGCGTGTTAGATTGTATCTGACCGTCCTGAACTGTGTGGGAGACTGTAATTTTCTGACTTCAACTGAGTTGGTGACTCCGGGTGCCTTCATGGTTCTGTGTGATTGATGGTGTGAGTGCTTATGACTGGGTGACTGTGTAAGAGAGGTGCGGGGCCGGAGGGGGGGTGGCGGATAAAAGGAGGGGACCTTTTCTTTCACCACAATTTCTCCTCCCCCAGCAGAAAGCATGCTTTGAAAAATAGGATGTTTTATGATTTCATTCCTAACCTGTCAGTCCACCAGCCTAGACCAGTGGTTGGCAAACTCATTAATCAACAGAGCCAAATATCAACAGTACAACGATTGAAATTTCTTTTGAGAGCCAAATTTTTTAAACTTAAACTATAATATAGTTTAATATACCGACTTCTGCGCATGGGCCACGAAGTTTGAATCGCACTGTACGTGCGCGCCCGCACGTGGTGTTTTGTGGAAGAGCCACACTCAAGGGGCCAAAGAGCCGCATGTGGCTCGCGAGCCGCAGTTTGCCGACCACTGGCCTAGACCTTTGACTCCAGGAAAGCTGTCCTTTCTCAGGGAGCAGCTCCAGGGCTGGTACCGTCAGAATGTAGCAGGTGTCGTTAGCCTGAGCTACCAGCTTTCCTAGAGTGCACGCTCTCCTGCGCTACATAGTACCGCCGAGCCGGGCCCTGGTGGCATTTGGCACTGTTCTTACCTTCTTTTGTATACAGCTAAAGACAGGGCAGTGGGAACAACGCTTTGTGCCAAACTCCTTCCCTGGGGTTTAGAGCCAAGTTCAGCGGGATGGAGTAGAAATCTCCCTCTGAATTTCCAAAGACTAAAACCCTTGGAAAGGCCTGGACAGCTCCTCTCTAAATCTCTTCTCTTTCCTTTTTGGAAGGAGTATATGAAATCCTTTGCCTCGCCATGTGCTTGGTGATGACCTAGGAAGTGGGGTGAGTTATGCATCTGATCGTCTTCTCCAGATATTTGAAGCAGATCAGACACGGGGCTCTGCTCTATCTGAACCACCACCTCCCGGTCCCGCTGCCTCCCGAGCGCACGCAGCCGTGGCAGTGTGTTTCAAAAGGTCCAGTAACGCTTAGTTCCTATGGGCCTGTTTTCTCTTACCTGTTGTTGCATTTAGAAATTTTAAACTTTTTCGTTTAGAAATTTCTCATTTGGGTCAGAAATTTTCAAAACTGCTCTAAAGGCCAATTTCCACCCTGTTCGTCTTCACCACCAGGAAGTTGACTTGAGCTACGTTTCCCCAAGCCCATAAGCCCTGCCATTTGGGCAATAGCTAAGCAATCAATGAAAACAAACAGAGAGGGTTCTTTAGCACACAAACAGGCAACATGAAATCTCTTACCCAGCTTTTTTTTTTTTTTTCTCCCACCTGTGGGTTTGAACGTCCTGAAGACTGAATTGATTTGAAGTCTGGGGGTGAAGCCAGAGGGATCTTGTTCAGGGCAACTAAAAAATAGGTGTTGAGGGTGACGCTGACCAACCCGCTATTCGCTAAAGGGATTTTCACGTCCCCATTGCAGCCCTGCTGGTGGGTTTGACATTATTGGATTTTTCCTTTCTAAGAAGGTAAAGCAGTGGGTGGGGGTGAAGGGCAGGACCTTTAAGCTTCTAGAGAGCTATGTCTCTTTATTGGCAGTAGAACAGGATACAGGCCAGGTCACTGCAAATCCCACACCTTTCGTTTGGGGAGGGCAGAACTATAACTGGGAGGAGCCCTCAGGAGGTCTGGTGAGTTCAGAGAATCCAGCGCTTGTTTTGTTAACCATTAAGAGTAAACTTTTTCCAAGTGCAGCAGGGTGGCGTAGAAATCTCTTTGCTTTTTGGAAGGAGCATATAAAATTCTTTGCTCCAGAGGTGGCTCTCTGACGGAGCGTGCGGCTTAGGGTGGTCTTTGTCAGCTTCCACCACGGCCAGGGCCAAGAAGTGCCCAAGGTGATGGTGCAGCCCATCAGCCTCATCTTCAGATATCGACTTAGGGTGGTCTTTGTCAGCTTCCACCATGGTGTACCATGGCCAGGGCCAAAAAGTGCAGAAGGTGATGGTGCAGCCCATCAGCCTCATCTTCAGATACTTGCAGAATAGATCTCGGATTCAGGTGTGGCTTTATGAACAAGTGAATATGCGGGCAGAGGCTGTTTCATTGGTTTTGATGAGTGTATGAACCTCGTATTAGATGCTGCAGAAGAGATTCATTGAGAAAACAACTAGGTCGGATCATGCTGAAAGGAGGTAATACTTCTCTGCTCCAAAGTGTCTCCACCTAGAAATGACTAATGGAGAGAGAAATTATTGAGAAGCAATACAGTTTGTGTTTTTTTAGGTGCCCTTTGTTGGGAGAATTGTTCTTAAACATTTATTCATGTTGGCTTACAATACCCTTATGTTACTACCAGATGACAATAAATGATGTTGAATTGTTTTTGTTAAAAAAAAAAAAAGAGTAATAGGTTTTCAGACCCTTTCTGACACACTTATACCTGTGAGGGAACTTAACACCAGACATATCTTTAAGATTTAATAACAGTAGTTATGCATTCATCACCCCTGCTCCCCTCCAAGGCCAGGAAATGCTAAGAATTTTACATTCAAAAACTCTCTGACAGCATAAATTTGTGTCACAAAGCCATCTATTTAGTTTGATATTTTTAGGCTCAACCCACTGTGCTAAGTAAAAAAAAAAATTATGAAATAACAGAATTGTTTATGCTTCCTCTCATAGAGATAAATCATATTTGGTTCTCAGTGTGTGTTTTAACCTTATTTTCTGAGTAAAGCATGACTGAGTGGAGGAGAAATATTAACAGAGCACCTTGAGCTTTGCTGGAAAAAGGCTCCACAAAGCTGTTAAACAGATTTTCAGTGTCATTCTGCAGAATAATTCTTCATGGCCTGCAGACTTCACACTGGGCAGCAGAACCCCTGCACCCTGGTAATTCTAACCTCTCTCTTCTAGTGCTTCTTAGACACTCGACGCATGCACCAGCCCTGCTTGCATTCAATCCAACATTCATTCATTCATTCATTCATTAAACAAGCTTTTGCCTAGGTGGGGCAGGGAGAGAATTTCTTCTACCCTTCTAGGTTTTTTCAGCTGGCCTAATAATTAAATGAACACGAGACAGATTAAAAAGAGAAAGTAACAACATTTAATTACATATGTACATATGGGAACCCCACATATGTAAAAGAGTCAGAGATCCCACACACATGAGAGGTTCAGAGACAGAAAGGTCAAATGGGGATTATATTACATCCCAAGCCAAGGACTAATGTAAGATGCCTTGGGCCTTAAAGGGAGGGGTGCAGGAAGGAAGGTCATTTGCAGGACAATAAGAAGAACAGATGTTCAGTAATGAGAAGTTTGCTCTGCTCTATGGATAGGTCATCAAGATTATTTCTGGGCTCTAGCTAGTTTGGCTCAGTGGCTAGAGCGTCAGCCTGCGGACCGAAGGGTCCTGGGTTCGATTCCAGCCAAGGGCACATGCCCGGGTTTCGGGCTTGATCCCCAGGGTGGGCGTGCAGGAGGCAGCCAATCAACGTTTCTCTCTCATCATTGATGTCTCTATCTCTCTCTCCCTCTCCCTTCCTCTCTGAAATCAATAAAAGAAGTATTTTTAAAAAAAGATTATTTCTGGTATTAACTTTTATTGTGGACAAGGCTCCCAATTTAAATTCTCCCAGGAAGATAAGGAAGGGGCAGGAGTTTCTGCAGGCTTTCAATTCCCTTCAGTTCAAAATCCATATGCCAAGTAGCACATCTTGGGGAGACCTGTTTAAACCCCTTTACCTTGCTCTTCCGTTTTGCCAGGTGCTGTACTGGGGCTGCAAAGATAACCCCTGCCTTCGCAGAGTTCTTGCACCAGATTTTTAAATTGTACCAATGTCCCAAGGAGATCCCGGGAAAGGATCTGGGGTGTTAAGGCATCCCTTGAGATAAACTTTAACCGTGCAGGTGTGGGACATTCAAGTAGTTGCTAGCGAAGAGGCTGCTCTTACGCAAGCAGGACCAGAGTAGCAGGCTTTAGGACCAACTAAGACCAGAGGCTTTAATTTAAATTTTAAGCGTAAGCAAAATAATTCAGTTAACTGCCGGAGGAATCACACCACACGAAACATATGCAGTTGCAAATCACACAGCTTTTTTTATTACTCATACAAATTCCTGAGCTGCGGTACAAACTTAGTTAGGGATCCCCGTGGTGCTGTCCTCTGGGGTCCAGCAGCTAGGCTGGTCTGGTCTGGGTGCAGGGGGTCGGCGTTCCTCACCCAAGAGCTCGGCCGAGTCTCAATCGGGGTTGGGGGGGGGGGGGGGTGGTTGTTAGCCGTTCTTCTGTCATCTGACAGGAAGAGGAGAGTGGAGCAGCGTCACTTGTCAGACGGACAAAGGGACGGGCCTTTGTAGCTGTCTTGACAGGTGAGCATCGTTAGCTGGCCTGGGTCCATATTTAAAGCTTGTTTGTACCTGTAGCAGCTCAGGTGGCTATCAATGATTTACATCAATTCGCATATGTTAATCTCAAACAAGGCGAGGGGGCTAAGGAGAGTAGTCACTCACCAAGTGTTTATCTTGACAAGTCACTCTGAGTTGTTTATTGAAGTTCAAATCTTTATCTATGAGGGACACACTTCAGGGCAGTGGGGAATGTGTTCTTAATATCATACTTTAAGTTTTAAGGAACGTTAACTCAAACATCTTAAAACTTTTCTGACATTCTTTAAACATTTTAAACATTTCTATATTTTACTACAACAACCAGGCACCAAGATTCAGATTTTTAAAAAAGCGAAATTGATCAGAGTATAGGGGATTTATTTTCAGTTCTCCATGAGGTTTTTAGTATCTTCTTAGCCTAATTGCTATGGGAAAATTGAAGGAGAAGGAAGCTAAATATCTATCAAACACCTACTAGTGCAAGGCACTTTTTCCATCCATTATTTAATTTTTCAACATTGTGAGGTGGGTGGGATTGTTCCCGTTGTTACAGGTGAGGAAGTTGAGACAGATTAATGGAGCAACTTTATTCAGGGCCCTACAGGACTGGGTGGCAGAAGGGACATTTGAACCCAATTCCACCTCCAAAGCACATGTCGATAATTGGCCAATATTGAATCTTCATGTGGATAAAATACATATTTAAAGAAAAAAGAGCAGGATTCTGAGGTTCGAATTTTGCTCCTTATGTCTCGAGAATTGATGTTGAAAAAGTGTCTAGCAGTTGCCTCTAGAATTTGAGAGCCTCGCTCCTGTCTCTCAAGTTCCCAGCATTAGATTGCCCCTCCCCCATTGCAAACTGCTAGGGCTGGTGCTGTTGCTCTGAACTTCGCATGGAGGGGTCCTAGGAATGGGTTCGAATCTCTGGGAAGAAGAAGCCAGTAAATCCTGAGCCGAGGTGAGGGGAGGGAAGGAGGCTCCGACTGCAGCTGAGGCTCTTCGGGTTCCCTCTGGTTATTTGAACAAGTGGTAACAGACTGGCATTTTTTTTTTTTTAAGCAACACTTGTTCCATTGTTTCAAGGGAAAAGGATCTGTGTGGGGTTTTGAGTGATGTGGACACATTGTTGTTGTGCAAGGGTTAGAAGAAAGCCTGTGTTCCAGTCTGGTGATAGCTTGGTGATCAAGGACCAGGAAGATGTGGGCGATGAAAGAAATCTTCAAGTCAGTGCCAGCCCCCGCTGAGGAGCCTGCAGCACCCAGCAAGGGAAGGGCCTTCTCAAGGACTCTGGGGCTGCTCAGAGCACAGAACCCAATAAGAGAGGAGGAAACAATCAGTTTGCTTTCCATGTAAGGAAAATACAATCTATCTACATATATATATATATATATGTAAAAGCCTAATATGCAAATTGTCCCCTCGGGAGTTTGACCAGGAGACTGGGAGTTTGATCGCTCGCTATGATGTGCACTGACCACCAGAGGGCGGCACGGAACGCAGGAAGGCCCCGATTGGCTCTGATTGCCAGCCAGGCCTAGGATCCCTACCTGTGCACGAATTTCATGCACTGGGCCTCTAGTTACCTTATAAAATCAGTTCTGTGGAAGCCAAGGCTGGTTGGGCTATGGAAAATAGCTCTTTCCCACCGAAATCTAATGTGAGCCACATGTATAACTAAATCTTCTCGTAGCCACATTAAAAATCTATAACGTGTAAATTTAAAACATTTTTAAACAGGTGAAATTAGTTTTAGTACATTTTATTTAACCCAATATATCCAAAGTATTATTTCAACACATAATCAATATAATATTACAAGCTATTTTACATCCTTTTTTTCATCCTGGGTCTTTAGAAATTGGCATGTTTTTTACACTTCCAGACTAACCACCTTCCCTGGCAAATGATGGGGTTGTGTTCAGTAGCCAGGCTGCACCGCACAGACCTGGAACAATGATGCTATTTGTAGGGGAGAAAAACTTTGCCTTGACCTTCTTAGGGTCCCTGGCTGGGTCTAAAAATTAAACTGATAAAGGCATTTTAACAGAAAATCATCCACATTTATTTAATGTAAGTGTTATGTGACATAGGAGCCTTCATAAGAAAATGAAGAACAGTTAGACTTGTGCATTTTTTAAAAATATTTTTATCGATTTTTAGCGAGAGAGGAAGGGAGCGGGAGAGAAAGAAACATGGGGCTCGAACCCAAAACCCAGGCATGTGCCCTGTCTGGGAATCGAACTGGCAACCTTTTGGTGTCCGGGATGATGCCCAACCAACGGAGCCACGCTGGCCAGGGCTAGACCTGTGTGTTTTTATGCCAGGTTTGATGAAGAGTGGACAGCCGTGGAGGGATGTGACAGGTTAGGGGTATGGGGGAATTACAGTAAACTAGGGAAACTGAACAAGGCCTGTGTCTGGGTTCTTGGCAGCCTCCCTGTGTCTTCAGAGATAAGGAAGCTCCCTTCCTCCCGGTCTAGGGAGGGCACCTCTCACAGGATGGTTTTGTTTGTTTCAGGGAAGAAGAGCAAGGAGGGGGAGGAGATGAGAGTAACCTTTCTGTTTCTGCTGTTTTCTTGAACTCCTTCAGGCTTCCAGCAGGTGAAGATGGGCTCTAGAGAACTGACTGCAGCCTTGGGGAGGTTGTGTTGGCTGGACTGGCTGATCATGGGTACCACCCAGAGAGGTTGAGTGTTTCTGGGACTGACTCAGGAGTCAGGGTCATGAGGCAGGTGGTCAGCCTAGGCTTCTCCCAAAATCATGGCCCCGGGGGTGTCTTAAACTCTCGGCTTACCGTTCTGGGTCTTCTAGTGGGAGAGCCTTTCTTTCAAAGTCTGAGTGAAGTTTGGGGAGGAGAAGGCAAACTCTTGTTCTCTTCCATTGGTTGTTATTGTTAAGGTGCCCGGAGTGCCCGCCCACATGGCTGACCACTTTCTGGCCTCCCTGTTGCACTAGCAGAGACAAACAGGCAGGGGCTGGGACAGCAGGCAAGGCTAGTGAGTGGTGACCAAAATGAGAATGGGCGGGGCCCATGACCTGCAGGTCCCAAAATGCTCATGGGTGCGCCAGGTCATATGCACGTGACATCGTAAAAGTGACATTGGAATGTGGTGGGGTGACAGCAGACACGAGGTCACATGTCCCATCTACAGACAGCAGTTGCTTCAGCTCCCGCCAACCACTGACATCCAAAGCATGACCCAGTGTTGTTAGATCTTCTCTTTTTTTCTTTAAAGAGAAACCAGAAATCCAGATTTTTTAAATGTGAAATCTGTTTTTTAAATTGTGGCAAAACGTATGTAACATAATGGCGATCATTTTAGCCATTCATAAGTGTACAATTCAAATGGCATGAGATACATTCCCAATGGTATGTAAGCCTTAACCGCCATTTATACCCCAAACTTTTTCATCCTCCCAGCAACTCTGTACCCCTTAAACAATAACTCCTCCCTGCTCCCTCCTTCCAGCCCCTAGTTACCTCTTCCTGCTTTCTTTCTCTATGAATTTGCCTATTCTAGGTACCTCATAGGATCTTATTCTAGGATTCATTTGCTATTTGGCTTTCTGTGTCTGGCTTATGAATTCTGTTTGTTAAATGCTGCTGACTGGTTCAAAACTTTAGAAAAATAACAGTCTTTATTTAGAAACTGCAGGTCAGATAAAACTGTCCCATCTGAGATTTTGGGGGAGGGGAATGTGCAGGCAGGTGGAAATGAGAGGTCAGAGGTTAGCAACTCTGGGGAGGAAACGAGACAAGTGCTTCCTGAAAATGGGGATTTTTCACCTCACCCATGGGCCTGGGTAAAAATGCCTGGGCCCCCATGTGGACTTCCTTAACCAGGCTTTCTAGGGGAGGGGCCCAGACTCCTATATTTTTAGCTGGCCTCCCAGGTGGGGCTAGTGATCAGACTTTTTGAAATCACCTGGAGCAATGGTCGGCAAACTGCGGCTCGCGAGCCACATGCGGCTCTTTGGCCCCTTGAGTGTGGCTCTTCCACAAAATACCGACTTCTGCGCATGGGCCACGAAGTTTCAATCGCACTGTACGTGCGTACCCGCACGTGGTATTTTGTGGAAGAGCCACACTCAAGGGGCCAAAGAGCCACACGTGGCTCGTGAGCCGCAGTTTGCCGACCACTGACCTGGAGAGAGGACCTGCAGGCCCTGGGAAGGCACCCTCCAGCTTAGAGCCAGGTTCTTGTCGGGGCTGGTTTATGAGGTGTTTGCTGTAGGCTGGGTCCTGTGTGCTGGTGGAAGCATTTGTGAGCTCAGTTACTCACCCTTCAGATTGAGGGGAATGCTTTCTACTGGACAGGGACCTGGCCCCGAGCGCGTCTGCCTCGGGCGTAGTGTGTTGGTTCCTGACTTCGAGCAGGAAAAATTTCGCAATGTGAAGCTGAAGCTGGAGACAGGGAAACAATGAAGGGCTTAGGATAGAAGCAACATCAGGTGAGCCGAGGTGGGGCTGCTTTGGCTCTCTCGTAAAATTCTAGGCGAGAAATGAGCCGAGGTGGGGCTGCTGTCAGCTCGCTGGAAAGCCCCACTGCAAAGGGGGCCTTGGCGGCAGGTTCAGGGGTTAGCCCAGGACAAGCTGCCTTCCCTCCTGGTTGCAAGTCTCAAGTTGAGGAGATGCATGCCTGTGGGAAGAAGAGGGGGAAGCAAAAGGTGTGGGCACGCCCCCAGGAGGGAGGGTGAGGGAGCACTGGGTCCTTTTTATTTGAGGGTTTTAAAGGCTGGGGGTTCAGGGGAGGTCTTAGGGGAGATCTCAACAGAATATTCATCCGATCCCAGGCGTGCCCTTTCAGGGTCGCGGTCTCCAATGACTGATCAGAGCCAGGGCCAGGGCAGGCCGGCAGTCACCACAGCGGGCCCTGGTGTTGGCGGGCCTGGAGCTGAATACACCTGAGGCCGAGAATTTTTCTCTAGCGGGGAAAGGTCAGGGGAGGGTCCGAATCCCGAGTCGCATGACCAGCCATATGCCAGGGGAGGAAAGCCACCCTGGGGGTGATCCTGCGCCAGTTTGGGGCTTACTGCCCTGGTGACCGTCTGTGTCTGCTGTAAATTGCTCAGCCAGTTGGTTCAGCCATCTCTCTGTTTCCCCCTTCCACTTGCCGAGGAATTTTCCTAGCTTCTTACTATCCTGGTTGGGCTGGTATTGGAGGCTCATCGTTCTGATTCACTTAAGGTTCTGAAAATGTCCTGGAAACCCTGAGTGGGGGTGGGCAGAGGGGGAAATCCCTGATGGAATGTGCGGTGAGACCACTGCAGATGCTCCTAACCTTTTTGTTTCTTTGAATGTCAACTCTGCACTGGAGGAAGCTGGGGTTGGCCTGACTCTCTTGGCTCTGTTTCTCTGCCAGGCATTGTTGCAGGTGCCCGCTAATTCCGTGGAATCCAGTCTGAGTTTTCAGTGTAGCGTTCTAGGACCCCTGCTCCCTCCCCATCCCGACCAGTGTGTCTCTGGTTCCCTCCCAGCCTAGTCTCTCAGCTCTGATCAGTGTAGCTCCTTAGTTGTCTCCGCGAAGATGCACTGCTTAGGGACTAAGCCTCCTCCTGCCAGGAGAGTGACATTAACAAGATGGTGTACTGGGAAGCCTCCCCCCGCCCACACAGAAACATTTAGATAAACAGAAACTGGCTAAAATAACTTCTTTATCCAAGCTCTGAAAATCAGTCAAAGATCTACAGCAATCAAGCAAATGCCCAACCAAGAAAAAATCAAAATGGTAGGAAATTTCATGGCCTTTATACTCACCCTCCCCACCTCCCTTCCCCATGCTGTGGCTCCCAATCCCCAGTTCCCTTCTGAAAACCGAATTTGCAGTGTTTCAACCCAGTTGTATTCCTGAACGCTAACAATGAACAATCCAAAAAGGAAATTAAGGAAAAAATTCCATTTATAATAGCATCAAAAATACTTAGGAATACCTTTAACCAAAGAGGCGAAAGACTTGTACACTGAAAACTATAAAATGTTGCTGAAAGAAATGAAAGACCTAAATAAATGGAAAGGCATCCTGTGTTCATGGATCAGAAGACTTAATATTGTTAAGATGTCAATACCACCCAAAGCCATCGACAGATTCAACACAATCCCTATCAAAATTCTGATGACGTTTTTCACAGAAATAGAAACGATGTATCCTAAAAGTCATGTGGAAATTTAAGGGACACCGAAGAAACAAAACAATCTTGGAAAAGAACAACAAAGTTAGAGATCTCACACTTCTTGATTTCAAAACGAATACCAAAGCTACAGTAATGATGATATTGGCATAAAGACAAACATATAGACCAATGGAATAGTGTCCAGAAATAAACCCTCACAGGTATAATCAAATGATTTCCAACAAGGGTGCCAAAACCATTGAGTAGGAAAAGAACAGCTTTCTCCCCTCCCATCTTCACCTAAGGATATGTTTATTGATTTTTACAGAGAGAAGGGGGGAAGGGGAGAGAGAGAAAAACATCAATGTGAGAAACATTGATCAGTTGCCTCCCATACCCACCCTGACCAGGATTCAAACCCACAACCTTTTTGGTGTTTAGGACAACGCTCCAACCAACTGAGCCACCCAGCCTTTATAATAAAAAATAGATTTTATTTTTTAGAGCAGTTTTAGGTTCACAGCAAAATTAAGCAGAAGGGTATACCCAAAAGAACTGAGAGCCCTAGCTGGTTTGGCTCAGTGGATAGAGCATCGGCCTGTGGACTGAAGGGTCCCGGGTTCTATTACAGTCAAGGCCATATGCCTGGGTTGCTGGCTCCGATCTCCAGTATGGGGCGTGCAGGAGGCAGCTGATCAATGATTCTCTCTCCCTCTCCCTTCCTCTCTGAAATCAATAAAAATAAAAAAATAAAAATAAAAGAACTGAGAGCAGGAACTTACTTGAACAGATGTTTGCACCCACGCGTATAGCAGCATTATTCACAGACAAAAGGTGGAAGCCACCCAGGGGTCCATCTCTGGGGGAATGGATAAACAAAATGTGTTATATACATACAATGGAATGTTATTTAGCTTAAAAAAGAAAGGAAATTCTGACACATGCTCCACATGGATGAATCTGGAAGACATTATACCAAGTGAAATAAGCCAGTCACAAGTACTATATAATTGCACTTACATAGGTATTGAGATGTCTTTTTTTTTTTTTCTGACAACAACCAGTTCTCCAATTCTCTGTCTGACACTAGCTCCTCAGAGTTAGTGCAGATCCCACAAGTTCGGGGCTCAGTTCCACAAGACTGCCTCCCATGAGATACCATTTGCAAATCCTGGAGGCCACCTGTACTTCTAACTGTAAATTGGGGATTCCCACAACCCCTCCTTAGGTTCTGTAATCTGCTAGAATGGCTCGGAGAACCCAGGGGAACACTTTACTGACATTTACTGGTTTATTATAAAGGATACAACCCAGGAACAGCGAAAGGGAGCAGATACCGAGCAAGGTTTGGGGAGAAGCACACGCTTCCATGCCCTCGCTCCTCACACCACCACCCCCCCAGCACTTTGACGTGATGTGTTCACCAACCTGGAAGATCACTGAATTTCCTTGTTCGGGAGTTTTTATAGAGCATAGTTTCCAGCTCCCTCTCCTCCTCAGAGGTGGGGGAAGGTGTGATTGAAAGTTTCCAAATTCTAATCACTAGGTCTTCTCGTGACCCATTAGCTTAAACTCAGGTGTGATGGAGGGGGCTCCTTATGAATGACAAAAGACACTCAGGAAATTCCCAACTTGTTTAGAGCTCTGAGCCAGGAATGGTGACAAAGACCAAATATATTTTTATTATACCACAGGTACCTAGAATAGTCAAATTCACAGACTCAAAGTAGAATGGTGGTTGCCAGGGGCTGGGGGAGGAAAGAATGGGGAGTTATTATTTAAGGGGTACCCAGTCAGTTTAGGAGGATGAAAAAAGTTCTGGAGGTGGATGGAGGGCATGGTTGCTCAATGATGTGAATGTACTTTATACCACTGAACTGTACCGTTGAAAATGGTTAGAATGATAAATTTTATACTGTGTATATTTTACCATTGTCCCCCCAAACCACCTCCCAAATATCCCCACTACTTGTGAGGTGTTCCCCTCTGGCTGGGTACTGCTCACCTCCTGCCATCATCTCCTCTGTCTCCGTACTTGGAGGCATCCCTGGCCTCTGTGCTTGCTGGGTTTACTGGGTACTGGCCTTGGTTTTCTGGTGGTTTGTGTTTCCCCCTCTTCCTTTATCTTTCCCTGCTCCCCCAGCTCCTCTTCCCACTGAATGGGGAACGTGTCAGGGAGCTGGGCCCTTGATACATCTCTCCTATATCTCAGGGTTCTGGTCATAACCGGCGAGTACAAATGGAGGGACCAATTATTAAACAGGTTTCCATTTCCCGAAAGGAAGTAAGGTGACAATGAGTTCACTGAGTGCTCGGGTGGCTGGAGGAAGGGACTAGACTCTATCTTACTCTTTCAATGAAAAGAGTATTAAGTCCTTACTGTGTGCTTTGAACTGTGCCAGACCCACCAGACCAAGCTGGTTGAGAACACCATCTTTAGCTCTGCTGGGTACTCTTGGGCAAGTTTCTAAACTTTTCTAAGTTTTTATTTTTATTTTTATTTTTTTAAATCCTCACCTGAGGACATGCTTAGAAAGAGAGAAACATCCATGTCAGAGAGAAACATCGTTCGGTTGCCTTCCCTCTGTGCCCTGGCAAACCGGCAACCTTTCTGTGCACAGGACGATGCTCAACCAACCGAGCCACTAGGTCAGGCAGCTTTTCTACGTTTTGACTTCTTTTGTAAGATGGAGATGAGACAGGGAGTGGAGGGCCTTTAGCTAACAATTTATCGGACAAGAAATGGTCAATGAAGAACAGATGCTATCACCAATAAAGGTAGTCAGTTGGCTCCGTCTGCAGGGGCTCCTGAGGCAGGAAAGGCCAATGCGTAACAACTCGAGGATATCTGTGCTCTGGGCGTTAAGGGGTCACAGCACGTGGTAGCGCATACCTCAGTGTGTGCCGCGAGGAGCAAGCAGGACAGCTCCCCTGAGGAGGTGATGGGAGTAGCCAGTTCTCAATGAGTGAAGTGAAGAGATGTTGGGTGAATAGGGGAGGGTGGGCCGTTCCAGGAAGTTCCCAGGTAGTATTCCAGTGGGGACTTGTCCCTCTTGAGAGCGACTGGATTAAAAGCTTGCAGGTGCTAGAAGATGGCGTGAGTTTCCAAGTGTGTGGTTGATGAGACCTGTTGTTGTCTGTTGTGAAGACTTTGGGGTCTCGGAGGACACAGATCCTGGGCCAACCCCAGTCCCCACACATCAGACCTTCGTCTCACAAACCTAAGGCTGTGCTATAGGAAGTGGGGCGCCTGGGCTTATCAGGTGGACACAGTTGTTTCCCCCTGCCTGGTTCTTGATCTTTTTCCAGCGGTGCTATTAACAGGATGTCCTTCCCTGGGCTTCAAACCAACATCAAACAGCCCGAGTGGACTGCAGGATGATGAGGGTGGAAGCCCATCAGGGATGATAAAGAACCATAGCATTAAGGTGAAAGCTGGTGTTTCTTCTTCTTTTTTCATTCTCTGTCTCCTGACCTCTATTCAACACCAACCCAACGGAGCATCTCCCCTTGATTCTGCAGGACAAAGGACTTTTCTCTTTGCTGAGTCATTCAGGGGTGGGAGGGCATCCTGCAGGCTCCGACGCCCCCCGGACTCTTCTGCCTTCTGAGCTCATTATAGACATCTTTTCTTTTTTATTCTGTGCAAAAACCTTAGCTCAGCCTCTTCCCGCCACACAATTCAAGATGAGGCCTTGCTCCCGCATGAGGGCAGATACCAGCAGCGCCGTCTGTGTTTGTGGAAGGGGGAAAAGGGAAGCAGGGCTGGATTCCACTCGCTTACCAACTTCTTGTGTCTGAGAACCTCTAGGTGGAGCAGTGTTTGCTTTGGCTCCCAGCCCATCTGATTCCCTCTCCAGAGAGGTGAACATAGCCCCTTTCAGTTCTGGGAGACCACTTGCGATTGGACAGCCCTGCCAACCAGAAGGGACGGGCACAGAAGTTGGAGCAAGATTGGGGGTTAGTTTTTCTCCTTTTTTTTTCCTTTCTCTTCTCTCCTAGAATTCCTGACTTCAGCCCAAATTACTGTGCTAACTAGTGGGGTGTCCTCAGTGGCTCTGGACCAGCTTTCTCTGTGCACAAGGCCATTTGTCCTGTCCATCTACTCTGAGAACTGTACGAAGTGAGCAGCTGTGAGTCAACACATCAAAGCAGGGCCCATTCTAATGGGCTGTTTGTTTGGATGGTGGCTGCCCCTCCAGTGATCTGTACCACCTCAGACCTTTGTCCTGGGCTTCCTGTTTGGTGCTGGAGATATTTGTGGAGCTACCCAATGAGCTTACTCAGAGAACCATTTCTCCTCTACCAAGAATCTAGGCAGGAGCATGCACCTCTCTCACACCTTCCCTGCCTAGGACACGCTGGGAAACCAGCAGCTAAGTGTCTTTTGATTTCTCTCCTTGGGGCAGTAATCAGTTGTTTGTAAGTGTGGTCTGGTACCAGAATCACCTAGCGTTCCTTAAAAATGCAGATTCTGCCCTAGCCAGTTTTGCTCAGTGGCTGGAGGGTCATCCCTCAGACCAAAGAGTTGTGGGCTCAATTCCTGGTCAAGGGCACATACCTTGGTTGGGGGCTTGATCCCTGGCCCAGGACAGGACTTGTGCGAGAGGCAACCAATAGATGTGTCTCTCTCACATCAGTGTCTCTGTTTCTCTCCCCCATACCCTTCCTCCCTCCCTTCCACTCTCTAAAAATCAATGGAAAAATATCCTTGGGTGAAGATTTCAAAATGCAGATTCCTGGGCACCCAGGGCAGACCCAAGGAATTAGCCTCTCTGGGGTGGGGCTCGGGAACCTGTGGTTTTGGTCTCCATCAGGAGATTCTGATGCCACTGACGTCTGAGAAATCCAGGGTGGGAGCCTGGAACCTGGCTCTGCTGGCAGCTGTGTTTGGGGCCTCCAGCAGGACACCTGTCCTCTTTGGGCATCCGCTTACTAGTATCTGTAACAAGAAAGCCTGGCCCTGGCTGGGTAGCTCAGTTGGTGCATTGTCTTAATACACTACAGTTGCAGTTCGAGCCCTGGTCAGGGCATATACAAGAATCAACAAATAAATGCATAAATAAGTGGAACAGGTTGATGTTTCTCTCTCCCATCCTCCCTCTCTCTAATCAATAAATTTTTTTTAAAAACAAAACAAAAAGCCTGTTCACAGGGTGCCACCAAAGTTAAATGAAGAAGTCTGTAGCTTAAAGCCCTTGAAACCAAATAAGCCCTCCACAAACATTTACTGAATCCACATCTATATTCTCCCTACCTGCCAAACTCAGGTACAGAAGCATCCTCTCTATCTCTAGAATCCAGCTACTTTCTTTCATCTCAGCTGCTATCCCTACTTTCCTTCATCTCAGCTGACTGATCCTTCTCCTAGCATCATACATTGGGGGAACTTAAGCAGACCCACCTGTCCACTCTCTGCTGGTGAGTTAGGTTGAGGCCAGGCCACCACCTGTCTAGGGAGAGGTCAGCCCTCCCAAGACCTTGCTGTTAGGACACACACCGGAAGAGGCCATTCCTGGCACCCAGTGGGGACTAAGAGCATTCAGATGGAAAGATGAATGACTGGTGTTCTGGTTTCACACTTTATCTTTGGGGCATTATTTTCTCACTAGTGGCCCGGTGCATGGATTTGTGCACATTGAAAGGAAATTAATTAGAAGAAATACTAATTACTGCAGCTCAGCAGTAAACCAGATTCGGGGCAACAGTGCCCCAGCAACAACATAACCCACGGCTGAAGGTGGAATCGTATGGTCTTGAGAGGAATTGGGCTCCCTCTTCTCTGGTTCCAGGGTGCGTCGCCCGAGAACCCCCACTGCGAAGTCACCACAGCTCAGCAGCTCCTGTGTTGAGCATCTGCCCCTGGTGGTCAGTGCGCATCATTGTACCGGTGGTCAGACGGTTGGATGGTCACTTAGCCTTTTATATGCATAGATTGCTGAAGGAAGATTCCAGAGTACTTTCTGTGATTATCAGAGATTCCAGAGCTTTTTCTGTGATTACCAGGAAGATTCCAGAGCAATTTTTGTGATTGCCATGACCTCAGTGGGGTGGGGAGAAGAATGCATCTTGATCCAACTTTCTTACTACTCTTCCTCACCTTTTACACACACCGGTTGCCCTGAGAAAATTCCCCCACCTAATCTCTTCACTTCCGAAAGCCTTGGAAGCCTGTTCTAGGGGAGAGCAGCAGCTGGTAGGGGCTGGCTGAGCTGGGGACAGGGCCTGGGAAGATCAGGGATCCCTAGTTCTCTGGAGACACTTCCCCTCCTCTAACCCCTCACCAGCCTCCTGAATCTCCAGGGTCACTGTCCCGGTCACCGAGAGACAGTCTCAGCCTCTGGCCTGCTGTTTGGCCTTGGGACTGGCATTTCAACAATCCCTTGCTTTATCTGTGCGGTGAGGAGTCCTCCTTGCTGACATTTGGTTCTCTGAAGGCTACTGTGTGTGTAGGGGGGAAGGAGAGGTGGAGGTGGGGGCAGGAGGGAGCTGTGTTCTCAGGGCCCAGATCACTGGCTGGAGGTTTGTTTAGGGACTTACAGAGAAACTCTCTCCTCTCATTGGACTGTCTCTGACTCACTGTTCAGAAAGAACTTTGATAAGAGGTGGACAGGGCTTGCTTAAGGCAAAGATAAGCCTTTTGTAGGTCTGGGCATGACTATTTACCCTGTTAGGACTTATGGTTAGATCGCCCTGGGAGGTTACTTTTGATCAAATTTATTACAGAGCCTTTTTCGAACACAATCCCCTCAGAGCCTGGATCATTCCCAAGTCTCAGACCACGTCCTTCTGGGACATGTGTCTGCTCAGTGCCTTGTGGCTCAGCAAGGTTCTGTGGGAACAGAGCAGGGCTAGGGATGGGAACATCAGACATCCCTGTGTTTATGTTGCCACAGATAAACTCTATGATTTCAGCAAGTGGTTTGAACTCGGCTATGAAATGGAGAAAACAACATGCTCTCTTAGAGCTCTGTCGCCTCCCTTATATTGGTGGTTTTGAGGCTTTGATTCCATGCTGGATGTGCAGTGCCTGGAAAACAGAAATACTGTGTAATGCTAGCTTTTACGTGCCCTTAAAAAAAGAAGGAAGACTTTAGATTTGCCCCGTGACACAGAATGAAAGGGCTTCCCTATACACAGATCATGTCCTATCTAAATTGTAAAGTGCAACCTTGGGTTAGGGACCACACCCTTGTTTATAGGGCTCAGCATTCTGACCTTTACAGTCAGCTCTTTGTTTCCCAACCCGCTCTGGTCATTCTGGCTGTAGGAGCCTCTCCCAGAGCTGCTGGGTTCCAGAGCGTCCCTGCGGACGGATCCCCGTGAGCTGAGCCAGGCGGTGGCTCCGGGAGTCCCGCAGAGCGTTCTGATTCCAAGAAGGGCCTTTGCCAAGGGTCGGCATAAAGCAGCAATTCAGTCCACATGTGCCCAGGATGGCTCCTCCCTTCATGTAGGAAAAAATGGAGGTGGTGGCCCAGCACAGAACTGATTGAGTCCCTGCCATCAGGAGCTAGGGGGCGGGGCCTAGGAGCGGTGTTCCAAGAGGCTGGTGGTCCTGGCTGTACCACACAAGTGGCAGTGATCAAAGGTAACAAACGGGGCTCAGACAGTCCTGGTGAAGATGTTGCGCTTTCTCTCCCCAGAGTTCTTCTAATCTCTCCTCCAGGAGTGGCTGGCCCTGAATTCTATGCTCCTCCTCAAAAATCCACGACCTGTACTAGGGTGCCTCCACCCTGGGCCAGCTCTCGGTCCCTTACAAATAACCCACACAGGCCCCTGGTCATCGTTACCAGACTGAACGGGTCTGTTTGCCTGCACGCATCAAAGCTCAATAAGACACAAACAGAAGTCTGCAGCCAAGACAGTAAGGATTTATTAAGGAGATGGTGCCATGCCGGAGTCACAGGTAGGTAATGCTCAAAGACCTGGCTCTCTGATGACTTTCAAGAGATGGATTGTGTAGGGAAAAATCGTTAATCATGGCGACTAAAGGAGTTAGGGTCGTGGTCTCTACTGATTGGTTGGTACCAGGGGTAGGGGGTCATTGGTCATTGCATCTGGTCCTGATGTCAGCCGTGGAGTTTTCTGTCCTGTCCAACTTCACAAGGATTTGTTCTGTGGATTCACTTTCCTGGGTATGGAGCTAAAACACAACCGAGACCAAAATTTTGTTTTTAGTTTGATTGAAAACTCTGTCTCTATAGTCAGTAGACCTAGGACCTTGTTCCTAAGACACCTGGATGCTGACTAAAACCTCATTGTCCTGAGGGCTTAATGATTAAGCAAGAGAGAGGGAGGTGGATAAGTCAGGGCGCTGAGTGAGCCCAGTTTGAGTCAAAGGGAAAAAATGTCGAAATAAAGAGCAGATGAAAGAAAATAAGGTTCCGGCACCATTTGCCATCCAGTCTTTGTCTCTTTTTGAACTTTTGTACTCGTCCTGGATTGTATCCTCTCCAGCCAGCTTTCCTGGTTCCCCCCCAGAGGACAGCAGGTAACGGAACAAATGAGAGTCTGTAAATAAAGGCTGTCATCATCCCTTTGGCCTGACTGTCTCATGAAGGACCCACCTTGGAGCGAGTAGCCACACATCCACTTACAGGCTTCGCACTCTGACCTTTGCAGTCAGTTCTTGAGAGGCATGGGTGGTTTTATTTTGAGCCAATGTACCATAGCCTTTATTTGTTATTAAACAAATATTTATTAAGCATCTACTCTGTGCCCAGCGACATTCTAAGAACTGAGGACGCAACAGTGAATAGGAGAAAATGTCTCTGAGTTCAGGTTTAAGGGAAGAGAGATTAGATCAGTGGTTCTCAACCTTCCTAATGCCACGACCCTTTAATACAGTTCCTCATGTTGTGGTAACCCCCAATTTCATGGTTACAAATTGAACATAATTAAAGCATAGTGATTAATCACAAAAACAATATGTAATTATATATGTGTTTTCTGATGGTCTTAGGCGACCCCTGTGAAAGGGTCGTTCGACCCCCAAGGGGGTCGCGACCCACAGGTTGAGAACAGCTGGATTAGACTGTAAAGTGGTCACGCAAGGAGTGACTAATGGTGAAGATTTCAGAATGAGGAGGAAGAGGGAGACTTCAGAGCAGGACACTGGGAGATGTTTTTGTGTAAGCAGGTCCTGGAGGAAGTCCCTAAATTGCAGGGCCAGGTCTGGTGATATGGGTGACGAGTAGTTTTCCCGGTGCAAGGTTTAGATTTCTTTTCCTTTCCACATTTCTCTCTGGGATCACAAGGCAGGGTTAGTTAACTAGTGAAGTTGGCATCTTAAGAAACAGCTACATGGGGCCCACCCTGTCTGTGTCTGGAGACACACCCTAACATAAGAGGAACTGGTTCTCTGCTCATGGTAGGCCAGAGAGCAACAGCTCCTCCAGGGCCTGCCCCCGAGTAACCCACCGCCTGGGTCTGCGTTTCGCTTCCGAAAATTGAAAGTGGGGTGTGCTGTTACCAAGAAAGTCCAATCAGACTTAGAAGAAAACTTGGGAGGATTAGAGACATTTATTGTCACATGAATGACAGCATGTGACATCGCAGACACTCAGTGCCTTTTCTGGTTCGGGCTGTCCTAGCACCATCTGTCAAAAGGCGGGGGGGGGGGGGGGGAGTTGAGCAGGGCAACAGCCCACAGGACAGTAGGACCCGTCTGTTGGCTGCTGTGAGCTGGCTTCTGGGGCAGAGCTGGTGGGAAGTGCCAAAGCATTTGAACGGGGAGCTTTGCATGTTGTCTACTTCAAATATGAAAAACTTGGAGAAAATGAGGTCTGCGCTCTGCCACTCTAGCTGGCCTGGTGGTTCGGAAGACATCCTCTCATTTTTCCTCTTTTCTGGCTGAGTCACTGGGGAAGTTCTACGAGCCTGTGGTCGTTGGCCCTCAGCACTGTCATCAGAAGGACCTTTGAGTGGTGAAGCCAGCAGGGACTCATGCTGTCGGTGAAAGGGCAGGCAGAGGAGGTTTCACATCTGCTCTCATGTAGACATAGTCTGACCCTTTGCAGATATTACCATGAGGTCAAGTTCAGGAGGAACACTGAACCTTAAAAGGAGGAGCGTGTGTAGCAGGAGCCTCCTGAGTTGATGATTAAAAGTAGGCACAAGTGTGAGGCTCAGCTAAAAAAAAAAAAAAAAAAAAAAAAAAAATAATAATAATAAAGCCCTTTGTCAGCATTCCTTTTCATTCCTAATAAAAAAAATTTTTTTTCTTTGTAGAACTCAGACCCCTCCTCTAAATGTAGCATCTTCTCTGTTTACAGCCTAGGGGACCTCTGCTCTTCAGCTACCTTGCACCCCCCCACAGATGAGGAGGAAACCCAGAACCAAGGCTGTAGGTCAAGATCAAGGTATATTAGATAAACTTGGTGATGTGAGTGAGCTCTTTGTTTGCAACGGTTGCCTCCTCCCTTACTTTTTAGTAGGTGTTCAATAAGCACTGAGTGTAGGTTTGAGAGTAGGCATTTGATGAGCCTCTATTGCAATGGCTTCCAGGCCTTACCTTGAGGACCCCCAAAGTTGAGGTTTTCTCTGTGTTATTCCACTTTGTATCTGCTTTCTTTTGGTGGTAAACTCACACAATACTTCAAACTGCTACTGTGCCCAACTTGTTTGCTGTAGAAAAGACTGGACATATTTGAGTCAGGTTTGAGCTTCGAAGAGTCATCTCTTTATTCAGAAGACGTTTCCCAAGCTACATTTCTGTTCTTGACATTGTGCTGGGCATGATGTGGGGAGATGTCACACAAGGAAATGTTAGTCAGTGTCCCTGTCCTCAAGGTGCTAACAATCTAATTATAGAGACAACACCCTACAGGGAAAGATCCCTAAAACTAAGCGTTATATAAGAACCAGAAATCCCATAGGGCAGTGGTCGGCAAACTCATTAGTCAACAGAGCCAAATATCAACAGTACAACGATTGAAATTTCTTTTGAGAGACAAATTTTTTAAACTATATAGGTAGGTACATTGTTATTAACTTAATTAGGGTACTCCTAAGCTGGTCTTTGCTAAAAATGTCCTCAGTCTGATTGAGGTACATTTGCTGAGGTCGACTCCTTCCAACTCTCCCATCCACACTCGTCTTGTATACTTGTTTTGTCTATCTCCTTTCTGAAAACCAACTTCTGCGCGTGGGCCACGAAGTTTGAATCGCACTGTACGTGCGCGCCTGCGCGTGGTATTTTGTGGAAGAGCCACACTCAAGGGGCCAAAGAGCCGCATGTGGCTCGCGAGCCGTGGTTTGCCGACCACTGCCATAGGGAGTAACTAAGTGGCAAATAAAAACAGACTGTGGCTGGAGACACCTGTCACCATTGCGCCCTCCAACAGCTAGACATACGGAGAGGTGCTTGAATTACAGAATCTAGTATATGAGACGAGGACTTGCAGGGGTCTGAGGGCGGGGACTTCGGTGGCATTCACCCTCTTCAAAGGCTTTGGAGTCAGACAGCCATGGGTTTGAATCTGTTTGCCATTAGAATCTGGGTGACCTTGGGCAAATTATAGATGTTTTCTCATCTGTAAAAAACCAAACCAGAGAGAATGATGCCAACTTTAGGGGCTTGTTGTGAGGCATTGAATGGAATAACATGTGCAAAATCGTTTAGCACGCTGCTCATTATGCATTCGTTTCCTTCCTTCTAGTTTGGAGAATAGCCATGACCTGAGAGTTTAGCCTATGAGCGCGGACTCTAGTATAGACGGCCTGAGCGTGAAGTCCAGCCTGATCGTTTACTGTTATGACCTGGGGCAAGCTACTTAAATGCCAGTTTCCTCAATTTAAAAATAGGCATTAAAAGAGAGAGTGTGGCCCTAAAAGGTTTGGCTCAGTGGATAGAGTGTTGGCCTGCGGACTGAAGGGTCCCAGGTTCGATTCTGGTCAGGCGCATGTACCTTGGTTGCGGGCACATCCCCAGTAGGGGGTGTGAAAGAGGCAGCTGATCGATGTTTCTCTCACATCTATGTTTCTAACTCTCTATCCCTCCCCCTTCCTCTCTGTAAAAAAAAACCCCACAACCAATAAAATATATTTTTAAAGAGAGAGAGAGAGAGAGAGAGAGAGAGAGAGAGAGAGAATAGTGCTTAGGACGGTGCCTGTGGCCTGGTGAGCATAATGTGCAGCTGTTATTACTATTCTTACCTTCCCTGGGAATCAAGCATTGCAGCAGGCTATTCTAATTTCAGTAGCTGCTGCTTCCTGCATTTCCCTAACCTCTAGGACTGAGGAAATCCAAGAGTGTCAAGGTAGCATAAACCATCAGCATAATCACAGCGTTACAGTCAAACTCTGTGACTGGGGAGGGAACTCTAAGGAAGTTTAGAGTTGACCAGCTCTCACCCTGCTCCCTAAGTTCTTAGAGACCAAAGCTTAGCCTTTTAAATCCATAAACCCCTTTCATGAGTGATTTCCCCCCAAAGCAATGGGATTGGTTTGCTTCCCAAAGGTCTGCTACTTCCTCAGCACTGAATTAGCCTTTTCAAAAGAAGTCAAGGACTTGGATTCGGGGATTGCAAAACCATTGTCATGTGAGCAGGCTTTGCATGCATATTACTGCTTAACCTGGCATTTGTCTAGAAGCTGCCTGGCATTCCTAGGTGGCTGGGGGCTTGTTTGCCAGTTCAACATAGATGTCTCAGTGCCCTAGCAGCCACCTCGTTCTCTTTGTTTCTGAGGTATCCACAGGCTCAGTTCCAGGACAGCCCTTGAGCCTTCCCCATAGTCCAAAGGTGGCTTTTATGCAGAGCACCTTCAGCTAACCTTGTCCCTTATATTTGGGGCCCTGGAACCCCTGTTTGTGCATCATTTTGCTCAGATTAGTTACTCACTGAGGTACAAGCAGATGTCTAAGTGACATCAAGGAGAGACAGGGAGAGGTATTTAGAGGATGAGAATGATGTATGTGTGCCTTAATGGCACCATCTTTATGGAGTTTAAATGCCCACACCAGTACACAGTGGGGCAGTGAGGGCTGAAGTCACTTCCCAGCGTCTCACATAATCCCCACCTGGCTGTGGTCCTGGGAGACCCAGCGGGGGCCTCCCTGCTGCTGGTGGCTGTGCTGTGCCGAGCTGCACAGTCCCATGCGGGCACGTTTTTGTATGGGATGGACATTAGGCATACTGCACTTTAGTGCCCATAAAATTGGCATGGACTTAAACGACCCTTTATATGGTAACATTTTCCTACATTTGTCTATGTAGCTTAAGTTTTCCTCAACTGTGGTACTCTGCAAACCTTAGCTTTGGATGACTCTTTTCCAAGACCGTTGCGATTGACTATAGAGATTTTAGGACGCATACTAGTACAAGTATCTAGTCTCTCATCATATAAATATAACCTTGGGGGGGCGGGCTGTGTGCTTTAAGCTGGCCCAGATAGGTTGATGGGCTTTAAGTGTGTGGAAATCTATATTGAACCCAAATTTATCTTTCATGTGTCTCTGATTTTAAAAGGTTCCCCGCCCTAACCGGTTTGGCTCAGTGGATAGAGCAGTGGTGGCGAACCTATGACACGCGTGTCAGAGGTGACACGTGAACTCATTTTTTTGGTTGATTTTTCTTTGTTAAATGGCATTTAAATATATAAAATGTGACACGGCACCAGAGTTAAGTTAGGGTTTTTCAAAATGCTGACACGCCGAGCTCAAAAGGTTCACCATCACTGGGATAGAGTGTCGGCCTGCAGACTGAAGGGTCCCAGGTTCGATTCCGGTTAAGGGCGTGTACCTTGGTTGCAGGCACATCCCCAGGAGGAGGTGTGCAAGAGGCAGCTGATCAATGTATCTCTCTCATCGATGTTTCAAACTCTCTATCCCTCTCCCTTCCTCTCTGTAAAAAATCAATAAAATGTATATTTTAAAAAAATGGATCCTCAATTATGTTTTTTTAAATAGCAAACTTTCTCTGAGAGCCTTGTCTAGATTTAAATTTCCAACCATGTCTTTCTGTGGGTCTCAGTTCCAACTTATCTGAAGGGAAGTGATGTTTTTCTGATCCAGCCCATTCATTCAACAGTCAGGGATTGAGGAAGCCCCTGTTCTGTTTACCAGGCACCAGATTATGCCAGAAAAATGGCTGAAAACCAAAGGAGTAGAGATGTTTAAGGCAAGGAGATCATGCCTAGCTAGGATAATCAAGGAAAGCTGACCTTGAGGTGGTCTCCCAAAAATTAAAAGAGGGAGACCTTTCCTTGCAAGGAAACTGCTCAGATAAAGATAGAGACTAGAAGATGGAAAGGTTGGAATTGTGATCATCCCATCAGGCTCAAGTACGTGGGCCTGGAAAGGTGGCTTGGAACTAGGTGAAGGAAGGCAAGAACAGCAGGTTGAGGGGTTTGGACTTCGTGCTCCCTCTGAGGGGAGGCGGCTCCAGAAGGTCCTTGAGCGGGGACTTTGTGGTCAGTGAAGTGCTGAGGACCGTGCACCTGAATATATCATGCAGGAGGAGAGATCACAGTTGCCTGAAGGGGAGGGGTTAGATTCAAAGCGGGCATCCAAGGACAGTGGATGGGAGAGGGCAGAGTCAAGGGTGACTAAGAGAAAAGAGCAGAGGGAAGGAGCCAGGAGAAGAAGAGGAAGCTAACCAGGGGAGCAGGGTTGGTCTTATGAGTCGCGGTGGCCCCCGTGGCTGTGTGAGAGGGCAGGGTGGGAGAGCCAGGCTTGCAGCTGGGGAGTGAGGGCCTTGTCTGGGGTCAAGCCTTCTGCTGAAAGGTCCATTCACATGAGCTCTTTCCTCAGGACACCCAGTGAGCTAGATGGTGTAACTGGATAGTGTTATCTTCCTTTTGTAGATAAGGAAACAGGCTCAGCTGATAGCCTTCTGACCCTAAGGCAGTGGTTCTCAACCTTCTGGCCCTTTAAATACAGTTCCTCATGTTGTGACCCATCCATAAAATTATTTTCGTTGCTACTTCATAACTGTAATGTTGCTACTGTTATGAATCGTAATGTAAATATCTGATATGCAGGATGGTCTTAGGCGACCCCCGTGAAAAGGTCATTTGACCGCCAAAGGGGTCGCGACCCACAGGTTGAGAACCGCTGCCCTAAGGCCTGACCCCTTAACCACTGTATGTCTCTGAGGAATGTTGACGTGGAAAGGAAGAAAGGTGTGGGGTTCATTTTAAAATGAATGACATGGGGTGCTCTGTCGGTTTGATTCAGTGGTTGAGCATTGACCTAGGAACCAGGAGGTTACGGTTCTATTCCTAGTCAGGGCACATGCCCAGGGTTGTGGGCTTGATCCTCAGTGGGGGACATGCAGGAGGCAGTCGATCCATGATGTGTCTATCTCTCTATTCCTCTCTCTCTCTCTCTTTCTCTCTTTCTCTCTCTCTCTCTCTCTCTCTCTCTCTCTCTCTCTCTCTCTCTCTCTCTCAAACCAATAAACACATATTTTAAAATGAATGACATAGGCGTGAGCCTCAGAGTAGGTCATTGGGAGATCAAGTTTAAAGTAAGTCTTTAAGCTGAAGGTCTGCCACAGGGAAAGCTGCTGACCCAATAGGGGGACATTTTTGACCTCAGTAACAGGGAGCCAATTCCTAGAAGCTGAGAGATCTGCTAGAACTCTGTGTGACCCTGTACAAATCACTTAACCTCTTGAGCTTAACCTCACTTAGCCTCCATTTGGCCCTCTAATAATTAGGTTGCAATAGAGCAGTGACTTTCAACTTTTTTTCATCTCATGGCACACATAAACTAATTACTAAAATTCTGCAGCATACCAAAAATATTTTTTGCCACTATGACCAAAAATAGGTATAATTTTGATTGATTTATAAAAACAATAATAATAATAATAGGAATTACCTACCCTTTTTGCTCCAAAGTGACTTTTTAAAAAAATCAAATGTCAATACTATACTTGTATATAAGGATTTTTAGTACCAAGAATTAATCAGACCCAACCTTGTTATAGATATGACCAATAATATGCAACTCTGTTATATGACTTATGTATTTATGATTCAAGACAGAGCATTCACACCGAACGTCTATTGTTGTGTTGTCTGTTGTCATATTTTCTTTGACAGTCTAAGGGAAAAGAGGTCAGTGCCCCTGACTAAATAGTCAGGTATTGCCTGTTTTAAAAATTCTTGCAGCACACCGGTTGAGAATTGCTGTAATAAAGGATGACAAAGGAACTTCTAAATGATAACATTCTATAATTTCAACACACAAATGTCACTGTTTGTGTTATCTTTTAATCTTTATTTCACACCCCCATCCCTCCACATACATCTTGGTACCTCCCAAAATACCTACCAGAATGCTTTTCACATAGTAGGTGCTTTAAAGATGCTTGACTTATTGACTATAGATTGGCATACAGTGGAAGAACCCTATACTGGGCCTGTAGATGATGACTTGTGAATGTTCCAGAGCCAGGAACCACCAGTGACCATCCTGAGTGGCTATAATTGACAGGCTGGAAAACCAATCAAGATGGTCAGCAGATTGGCACCTGATGAATGGCATTATAGTGTGGAATGAAAGCAAATTGCTTCCTTACCTACAGTTTCAAATAAAATAAAGAAAAAGTGGAACCTGAAGACAATGGACTTACCTTCCTTCAGTCTTGGAACTTGAAGCTTGCCTGTGTTCTCGGGCTGTTTTTCATTTTCTGCTTTGTTATGACATGCGGCAGAAGGGCTTTGGGAGTTGAGTCACAGCTAGTTACTCCAGAATCAAGGCATTTCTGACCTTGGAAACATATCCAAGTCACATTATCTGTCAGGTTAAATGGAGTTTGAACTCCAAGGCAAATATGAGATGCTTTAACTCAGCGGTCGCCAACCTTTCGGACCTCACGCACCACTAGTGGTCCGCGGACCACCAGTTGGCGACCACTGCTTTAACTTGTTGATGTGTGTGTGTGTGTGTGTGTGTGTGTGTGTTCATAACCAGTTTGCCCATATCCTGTGTGTATAGATGCATGAAATTGCATATGACTTTATACTACAGATGCCTTGTCAATAGCTAAATTATTTACACAACAAACTTAAGCTTTCATGTTTGTAAATGTGGTAATAACTTCAGGCTTCTGAGTCTTACTGAATGCAAGCTGTTGGAGTTATAGGGTGTAGAAGTTTTCAACTTTCCCCAAGCTGGTCTCTGAGCTCCTGGTTAACAGTCAGTGAAATCAAGATTTTAAATGACACACAAAAAAGTCAACCTTGTTTTACTGTACCATGGAGACTGGAGTATAGGAACCATTGTTCATTAGTGTGCAGCTGCAGGAGAGCCATCCTGTGTTGAGAACACCAACTATGATTTTTATTTTTTAAATCGATTTTTTAGAGAGAGAGGAAGGGAGAGAGAGAGAGAAACATTGATGTGAGAGGGAAACATTGATCGGCTGCCTCCTGCACACCCCTACCAGGGATTGAGCCCACAATCTGGGCATGTGCCCTGACCAAGGAATTGGACCAGCTACTCTTTGATGCACAGGGTGACGCCCAAACAACTGAGCCATGCCAGCCAGGGTCCCAACTTTAATTTTTTTCAATAGGTATTGATGGTGAGGGTGGTCAGGGATGTGTGTGCATTGAGGTGTCAATAAAAAGAAAGCTCTCTCTAATATCTTGAGGAGGAAATGTCCCTGTTTAATTTTTAAGAAATACTGGGATTGTGTTTCTTTTTCTTTCTTTTTTTAAAAAAATACATTTTTATTGATTTCAGAGAGGAAGAGAGAGATAGAAACATCAATGATGAGAGAGAATCATTGATTGGTTGCCTCCTGCATACGCACACTGGGGATTGAGCCTGCAACCCGGGCCTGTGCCCTGACCTGGAATCCAACCGTGACCTCCTGGTTCATAGATCGATGCTCAGCCACTGAGCCACACCAGCTGGGCTGGGATTGTGTTTCTTATTAGGAATCTTTTTAAATTTGTGCCATCACTTCTTGGACGTTGGTAACTAAAATTGACTCTCTCTGTCTTCTATAGGTTGGAATTGCGATTGGGTTCTTGGTCCCTCCTGTTTTGGTACCCAATTCCAAAGACAAGGACAAGCTTGCCTACCACATCAGCATCATGTTCTACATAATAGCAGCTGTTGCCACCCTGCTTTTCATCCTTGTCATCATCGGTAAGTTCATTAGACTGCTGGGGGTGGGGAGGTAGGGAGGTTCTACTGGCTTTGGTGGGGCCCTTGTGCACATGGCTCTAGAACAGCGGTTCTCAACCTGTGGGTCGTGACCCCTTTGGCGGCTGAATGACCTTTTCACGGGGGTCGCCTAAGACCATCCTGCATATCAGACATTTACATTACGATTCCTAACAGTAGCAACATTACAGTTATGAAGTAGCAAGGAAAATAATTTTATGGTTGGGTCACAACATGAGGAACTGTATTTAAAGGGCCAGAAGATTGAGAACCACTGCTCTAGAACATGGTGGACACTTACAGAAACTGAAGGCCAGGCTTCTAATAGTCTTCAAATGCTTTAGCCTAAGCAGTTGCCCCCGATAGGGTGTTAGCTGGTCTTGTGCACTTTGCTAGTGGCTCAGTAAAGGTTTGATTGTGATTAAACTGTTCCCCGTATGACCTCACAAGAATTAATGGTCAGGCTGCTGATCCCCTTGGTGAAACCCCATGAGCACTTATGATAGCACATGCTCGATCTCACCTAAGCCTCAGCAACCCTATGAGTGAAGGTACCATTATGAGTCCCATTTAACAAAAAGGAAGACTTAGGGGAGTTAAATAAATTATTCAAGATTCAGTAGTCCTTAAGTGGCAGAGATCAAATTTAAGCCTAAACTTGTGTAAGGCCATACTCTAAATTTCTGGAACTAAACAAAACAGAATTAACCAATAAACACTAATAATCTCATAGATTCACCTGAGAATACCTGGGTACCACAACTTTAATGCTTTTCTTTAAAAAGATTATAAGAGTAATATTTTGTCATTATGAAAAAATCTAGAAAATACAAAAGCATGACCATTAATTTAGCCTTGAACAAGTTAATCCCAACCTCAGATAGCTATTATTCATTTTATATAAAGGTATATTTAATCACTGAGATATTTGGTTAATATAATTTTAAAAATTCTTTTATTATATGTTCCATGTGTACAGTATTCTAATTTGACATCTGTATACACTCTAAAGCGATCATCAGCACAAGTCTAGATACCATTCATCACCATACAACTGATGGATAATATAATTTTATATCCTTTTTTATAATCTGAGTGATACTATATGGGCAGTGATAAATTCAGAAACAGCAGAGTAAAGGTTTTCATTTTCAGTTAGTCACCCGTCTAAAGGTTAACCAGTTTTCTTCCTAATATCTGAAAGTTTCACTCACTCATGTTAAAGGTTTCTTTTCATTCCTTCCTTCTGGCCTCACCTCCAGAGTCAGTTTTATAATCATCTACTTCATTCAACTGTTCTCACCTTTGTCATTCCCTCCCTGGGTCCACGCTGAGAAAGAGCTGCCTGGAGGCCTCTAAGAGCAGGCAGGATGCCGCGGACAGAGGACGCGGTGTTCCTGGGAAGGTAGAAGCTGTAGAGCTGTGAGTGAGAGCAGGAAAGAGCAATCCAGCCAGGGATCCTCTTACTCAGCCAGACTTTAAGTTTCAAATTGGAATGTTCCCAGCTCCAGATTCTTGTGTTTGTGGCAGGTGAGGGCCTGGTTCTTTGCAGCTGAAATCCTGGAGGTAGAGCATGTCTACATTTTGGCATTTTATTATCAAGCACAGACTGAAAGATCTGATCGGAAGCAAGCACCTGCTGTGGCAGGGATCAATCCCTTGCCTTGCTTTCTTTATTTACCCTGATGGAAGGGGAGGCAAACAGCCAAGACAGTGAATGAGAGGTTCCCAACAGCAGGAAGTCATCCAGGAGGAAATTACCCAGGACTACTTCTGGAGAAGAAAGAAGCAAGGCTCTGGAGATATGCTAAGTGAAATAAGCCAGTCAGAGAAAGACAAGTATCACATGACCTCACTTATATGTGGAACCTAACGACAAAATAAACTGATAAATGGACTAGAACCAGAGGCATGGGAACAGGGAACAGACGGACAAATCTCAGAGGGAAGGGCAGGGACTGGGAAGAGATCAACCAAAGAATTTATGTGCTTGTATGCATTGCCCATGGACACAGACAGTAGGGTGGTGAAGGAATGGGGTGGGGAGGAACTGGGTGGGGGGTGCACTAGGGGGTGAAAATGGGGGACATCTGTAATACTCTCAACAATAAAGATTAAAAATAAAAACCTTTTTTATAAAAAAGGAGGAAAAAAGCAGGGCTCTGTAGTCAGGGCTGGAGGGTTTTGTGAAGGGGCAGGGTTAGGGGAGGGGGAGACTTTGCTCTTCAAGACATTAAACCTCATTTCCAGAGCTTCCTTTAACTGGAATAGGAATGAGTGACGGGGAGGCCACATGGTGCCTGCTTGGACCCAATTGGGGAACCAGTTCAGCCAAAAAAAAACTGGTTAAACTGACCTGCTCTCCAGAGAACTGAATAGCGACCAATGCAGTTAAATCGAGTGTACCAGTTGTACTGAAAATAGAATATAAAGGAATGGTTTCCCCATTGCCCCGCCCCAGTCCTTCACGTCAGAGTAGCCACTCCCGTAGGAGGCTGTGTTAATCCTCTAGGCCACGCATGTCAAACTCAAAGGCTAACAAGGGCCAAATAAATAAGGCTTATGTTTATGTGGGCCGCAAAAAAAACAAAAGCTTCAATTTTCATAGAAATGTAGGTTTATTTTGATAGAGACATGCTGAATACAAAGGGCTGAAATAAATGAGTCATTGTTAACACAAAATAATAGAATATTTTAATAAAAATTAATATTTTTTTCTTGAACATTAACTTACCAGACACTGAATAACTGAACAAATTAATAAGCGTAACGCACATAAACCTATTTTTCTTGTTCTCCGGAAGTGAAATATTTCCTGTTGCGCATACAAAACAAGTCAGTACAAGACTAATGACGTGGCAATCGGCTGCTAAAATATTTGCTGCTAGTTTTAGTGGAGAGAAATGGTGCGCTTGCGCATAAGGCGCGTGAGGGAAATGAATGCCACACGATTATAGTAATCAGTCATTAGCAAACGTTGAATCGTTTGTTATTGATAATTATGTATAACAGAATTTGTAAAAGTTAAGTTACGAAATTTTTATTAAAATGTTTCTTACATACCGTTATATTGGCTGGGCTGCAAAAATATTCGTTGTGGGCCGCATGCGGCCCGTGGGCCGGGAGTTTGACATGCTTGCTCAAGGCGCAAGGCTCTGTGAGGAGGATGTCTGATTCAGATTTTTAAAAACTAGGAATGGACTCCTTTTTTTTTCTACTAGAAGATCCTTTCACTTAGGAATATGTATTGACTGTCCTGTGCCAGGCTATGTGCTAGGCACAGGCAATACAGTCTCCTCGCCCTCAGGAGGAGCTCGGGTGCTAGGCCATGAACTGGGCTCACTAATCCTAAAGCCTCAGCTCTCATGTCCTTTCTATCCATGTGTGACTATTGTGTGTTTTTCAGTGCTCGGCAGTGTGTTTTTTTCCTGGCTTTCATTGTAACTGGACAACCAAGGGGTCCGGGCTGTTTGTCACCTCTTGAGCCAATTAAGCAGAGACAGGGTTGAATCATATATGAGCGTTTATTCCAGTAATGCCGACAGAATGGGAGAGCAGCAGGTCATCCACAAAAATCTGCTCTGCCCCTCCCCATAAGCCAGCTGCTTATATTGGGTAGAAGGACAAAGATTATGTGGGAAAGTAGGAATTATAGGCATGGGAAAGTAGGCATGGTATAATAATTGCAGGTTATAAGTCATGTGGGCTGGGGAGGGGGTATCTCAGAGGGTGGGTGCCTCCGGGCACCCCGGGACCAGATTACAGGAAATAGGGGCTGGAGGTTGTGAAGAGCAGGTGCCTCCGGGACTAGATTGCTTCAGCCACAAGGTTGTAAATCTTTCCATAATGATGGGCAGTTCTCGGGGCAGGAGGATGGACTGCATTCCAATGTTAGCTCCCATGTCCCAGAGCATACAACTCCCAGCCAGGTTAGAATATGCTTTCTTTCTTTTCTTGTTTGTTTTAAATTTAAATTATTTATTGTTTAAAGTATTACATATGTCTCCTTTTCCCCCAATTGACCTCTCCCCAGCCGTTTCCACCCCCCAGCACATGCCCTCACCCCCCTACTGTCTGTGTCCATTGGTTATCCTTATATGCATGCATACAAGTCCTTTGGTTGATCTCTTACACCTCGACCCCCCACCCACCCTGCTCCCCTGCCTTCCCTCTGAGGTTTGATAGTCTGGATCTATTTTTGTTCATCAGTTTATGTTGGTCATTATATTCCAGAATGTGCTTTCTTTAATCAAAACAAAATAATCATGGTAAACAGAGCATGATTAATATTTCTTATTTTATTTCTTATAACTAATAGCTAGTCCCCAATATTATGTTTCTGCCCCGAACATTATGGGACTCCTTGATCCTTGAACTCTGCCCCAATTATTGCAGTCATCCAGAGGTCATTAAGAAAAAGTAATCAATAGACCACACGCTCAGCCATAGACAGTGAAAAGCAGCTTCAAGAGAGGAAGCTGTAAAGGATTTCATTGAAGATCCCAAATGTGCATGCGAAGTAATTGTCGAGGGTCAACCAGAACAGTCAGCTCTGTCTCAGGGCCTTTGTGGGTTCTGCAGAGTCCACCTAGAAAACCGTTCCTTTTGAGTCCTAGCTCCTTCTCGGGTGATGGAGCCAGCTCTTGTCCGTGTGTAACTCTGCTGGGCTGTAACCACAGGGATGTTCAGTGATCTCTCTGTTTCTTTCCTTTCAGTCTTCAAGGAGAAGCCTAAACATCCTCCCAGCAGGGCCCAATCCCTGAGCTATTCCTTAGTACCGGAAACTTCGTACTTAAATCCCATCATCCGGCTCTTCAAAAACCTCAACTTCAAGCTGCTTATCATCACCTATGGTAAGATGCAGATGTGTCCGGGAGTGTACCTGAGCTGGGAATGTGAGGCAAGAGGCCTGATGTGTCTGTGCATCTGACTTTTTCCAGATCCCAAATGTGCATGCGAAGTAATTGTCGAGGGTCAACCAGAACAGTCAGCTCTGTCTCAGGGCCTTTGTGGGTTCTGCAGAGTCCACCTAGAAAAGCGTTCCTTCCGGTGTCGGGTTATCTGGCAAATGCCTGCTGATCCTCCGCGTCTTATTTCGGTATCACTGCTGTAAAGCAGCATTAGGTGATCTTTCCTGTCTTGCTGTGCTGTCCCATGTCCAGGTCTGTCTTCTCACTAGACAAGGATCTCCTTGAGAGCAGAGATTTATATGTCTTTTCATCTTTATAATTATGTCTTTTCATCACCTGTAGTGCTGGCCTGGAGTGGATACTGCTATAGTTATTGAGTGAATGAATGACTCTTAATAAATAAATGCATGCAAGCATGAGTCTTGCCATAGGAATCACTCCTCCACCAGTCTTCCTTCATCTTGTAACATGGACTCCTTTTGTATTTATTTGAATGTAAGACAATATCCTCTTTCATTTTATTTTTTAAAAATATATATTTTTATAAATTTCAGGGAGGAAGGGAGAGGGAGAGAGAGATACAAACATCAATGATGAGAGAGACTCATTGATTGGCTGCCTCCTGCACACCCCCTACTGGGGATTGAGCCCGAAACCTGAGCAAGTGCCCTTGACCTGAGTCGAACTCAGGACCCTTCAGTCCGCAGGCCAACGCTCTATCCACTGAGCCAAACCAGCTAGGGCCTCTTTCATTTCGTTTTGTTGGCTTTTGGTAAGGTAAATTTTAATCTTCATGCTGGTGTATTGGCTTGCCTCTCCAGCATGGTGTTTTCTGCATCTTTTTTCCAACCTTTAATAAGAATGTTAGATCAGACAAGGGTAAGAACAGAACCTCGTGGCATTCCATTAAACAGATCCACCCAACTGGACTGCTCTCCGTCTTACATTTGACCACTTAATCGACTAGTTAGTTTAAAATCAAGAGTCAACAAATGTATAACATGCTCAATAACTCTACAGGTATTTAAAAAATGAGATTGGTTTAACATGATTTATTCTTGGTGAAACCTCAGTTAACTATAACCTTATATTCTCTCTAGGTTCATAAGCCATGGGTTTTATAGCAACAATAGCATTTACGATGTCCCAAGACTTTCCACATATGCTTTTATTTAACTTCCCCCACACCCACGTCAGGTAGATACTATAACTATCCCCAATTAACGTATGAGGAAACTGAAACTCAGAGGAATTAGCTAACTAGCTTGAGATCACACAGCTTTTAAGTGCCAGGATTCAGATACAGGTTTGCCTAACTCCAGCTCCTGCCTGCTTGATGCTTGTTACACACTAGTAATTGCCTATGGTCCTTCCTAAAATTGTGCCATGGTTTCATGTTAGGCTTATCAATGCCCTTTATCTCAAAGTGTTTATCTGATAAAGCATTGATAAGAGGTGGCATCATTTCTGGGTAGAGAGGCACGCCTAAGTGTTTCTGGCACACACGTAGTTCAGTGACCTCTCATCTGGAATAGCTCTAGGTAACTAGATTAGTCTTCAAGGTCTCGGGTCTCCAGGCCTCATTCTCTCCAAGCTTCTCAGGTCTTAGGATATCTCTGCATGCATCCATAAGAATAGGCTGGCTCATGTGCGTTGATGGGCAAAGCAATTCACTTCTGAGTCTCCGAAGCATTGGACTCTGTTGTATGTGGGTAGGATTTATTAACATTTTCCTCAAAGGCCTGGGGGTACCTGGATGTCTGTACTCAACTCAGAGAACCACAAGCCTAATTTCCATGGGAGAGAATTGGACGTGGAGACAAGGCTCTTTGCCAAACAAGGAAATAATTCTTAAGTGTAAACACAAGAAAAAAACTTGTTGAGCCCATTACTGTGTGTTAGGCACCTTGTGAAGGGCTTTACATGCATTATCTCTTTAAATCTTTGAAGCAAACCCATGACACAGGTCCTTAACTCTATTCCATTTTATACCCGAGGAAACCGAGGCCCTTGTTTCGTTCCTAGCCCACCAGCGGACAGCTAGCAAGCAACAGAGCTTGGATATACCCTTCTGTCCGTCTGAGGCCTGAGCCTGTCTTTCTAACCAACGGCATCTTGCCTCCTCATGCAGAACCCAGCCTCTCGGAGACAGAGCCGGGCTCCTTTCTTAGCCCACTGCCCAGGTGGCCTTGGGTGTATCCTGGGGAGTGTGTTCTTCCTCAGATTGAATTCTCCAGACCAGTTAACACGGGGGTTGCTTTCTTCTAGGGCAGTGGTTCTCAACCTTCCTAATGCCGCAACCCTTTAATACAGTTCCTCATGTTGTGACCCAACCATAAAATTATTTTCGTTGCTACTTCATAACTGTAATGTTGCTACTGTTATGAATCGTAATGTAAATATCTGATATGCAGGATGTATTTTCATTGTTACAAATTGAACATGATTAAAGCATAGTGATTAATCACAAAAACAATATGTAATTTTACATGTGTTTTCCGATGGTCTTAGGCGATCCCTGTGAAAGGGTCGTTTGACCCCCAAAGGGGTCGCGACCCACAGGTTGAGAACTGCTGTTCTAGGGTGTGGATCTAGAGTTTGAGGGTTTGGGAAGCAGGACCATCCTATTGGCCAGCCATCTGTGGGATTTGGGGATGATGGGGTCACAGCCTCAGTGTGTGTTTCTTTAAGGTTTGCAGGTCATGTAAAGGCAGTTCACCCGAGAATCTCTGCTTTCTTCTCCCACTATCTTTGCTCCAAATTAAAAAACAAAACCAAAAACAAACCTCTATAAATTCAGCACATGGCTGGCCTCAGAGTAAGAGCCTTGAACGCTGGTCCGGTGAGTTCAGACTTGCGCATAAAGAACGGGAGGTCTGAATTTTGGTGTCAGTTACTGAGTGTACCACCTCCACCCATCTTTTGTCTTTCTAATCCCCCCTACTCCCCCCCTCCCACATTTTTTAAAATATGTTTTTACTGATTTTAAAGAGAGAAGAAGGGAGAGAGAGAGAGAGAGAGAGAAACATCAATTGACTGCCTCCTGCACACTCTTTGCCCCCAAACCGCTGGGGATCAAGCCTGAAACCCAGGCATGTGCCCTGACTGGGAATCAAACCCGAGACCTCTTGATGCATGGGTCGACGCTCAACCACTGAGCAATGCTGGCAGGGCCCTTTTCTTTTCTTTCTTTTAAGTATATTCTTATTTATTTCAGAGAGGAAAGGAGAGGGAGAGAGAGTTAAAAACATTAATGATGAGAGAATCATCAATCAGCTACTTCCTACATGCCCCCCCGCATTGGGGATTGAGCCCCATTCCTTAAACTCGCTTTGGAAAGAATGGCAGCCTTCCAGGGTGAGCCCTGCACTGCCCCCCATGCTCCTGCCCTCACTTCTGCCTTAGCGGTGACTCCATCTCCGGGCTGCCTGGGTAGGGGATGGCTATTGATAACATTTGCTTCTCATTGGAGTTCTCTGAATGGGAACAAAAGCTACTGAGTCCGCTGCCCAGAACTGAAGTGCAGTGAAGGCTTCAGAGGAATGTCCCTATAGGGTCTGGCCACACCCTTAGAGGTAGTTTTTTGAGATAAAATAAGGGCCATCAAGTTAAACGCATACCTGGGTTGCCAGTTTGCTCCCACTCCCAGTCAGGCACGTGCAGGAGGTAACCAGTCGATGTGTCTCTCTCACATTGATGTTCCTCTCTCTCCCCCTTCCTCCCTCCTTCTCTCCCTCCTTCCTTCCTTCTCTCCCTCCCTTCCACTCTCTCTGAAAAAAATCAATGGAGGAAAAAAAAAACATGGCCTATGTGATAGGACCTAGGATCAGTGTTCTCCAGGTTTGCCTAATGATAGAATTCCCTGGGGTGATCGATTGAATGCATGCAAAGATTTCCATGCCTCTCTCCTGGATATTCAAATCCAGAATTTGAATTTCTGGGTCTGTCCCTGGAAATCTGCTATTAGCAAGCATTCTAGGCTATTCTGGTTTGCAGCAGGGTCGAGAACCTCTAACGTAGGTATGTTACGGGTCATTCTCACAGTCTTGAAGTCCCTTCCCACCCCTGCTGCCTCCATGTTAACCCCACACCTGAGACCTGGGCCTGGCCATTGATCTTCAGTATTCCCAAGGCCCTTTATGTCCAGGTTTTGTTTGTTTGGTTGGTTTTTGTTAAAATGTAGATTTCTAGCGCCATTCCAGGAGATTCAGCTAGAGTAGGCCCAGGGCAGAGCCCACGTGTCTGCACGTTTGAACTCTGAGGACTTCTAATGTCAGTGGTCCCTGGGCCACAGTTTGAAAAAACTACTCTTGACAAGGAGAGACTCAGAGTGATGACGAGTCCTTTCTGCCTTCCTAAAGCCCTCCCCCTCAGGGACTGGTACTTCCTCTGGGGAATGATACCAGGAATGAACAGGCCTTTTAGGGAAGATCACATTTGCTCATAGGAGTATGGCCCTCACCCAGCAGGCTTAACTTGCTGGAGCTATACATGCCCAGATATAGCACCTGTATTCCTATAAGAGGCACTCAAGCACAGAGCAGAGCACGTATTTCATTCCTGCCCTTCTTGTGGGACGCTGAGTCCCTTGGTTTGGGCGGTGGAGTAGACTGGTACTGTTTAACTCTGCTGGGGAGAGACAGCTAAACTAGAGACTGATTCAGAAACCATACATAATATGCTCCCAATTCCTAATTCCTGTAGAAACAGTTGGAAAGAATGGCAGCCTCCCAGGGTGAGCCCCATTCCCCTGCCCCCCACCTCTCCTGGCTGCCTTTGAGTGGGGGTTCGCTATCGAAAAACTAGACTAGTCTAGCTAAGCCAGTGGGCCTCATACTTGAGCACTATCCGAAGTACCTGGAGGGCTTGTTGACACATAGATCACAGAACTCCCACAGTGACTGCTGCAGCAGGTCTGTGGAGGTGACAGGAATGTGCATGACTAACAAGCTCCCAGCTGCTGATAATAATCTGGAACTGATTTCCCTAAAGCACTGAGTCCCCATGAAAGTAGTGGTGTAGCTCAACCAGCTCTTGTGTTTCAGGTGGGTTTTTTTGCTCCCAGTCCTCTTGTTCACCAGATTGTCCTGGCAGCGTCCAGGACCTCCAGGTTCTTGACTCGCACAGGAAAGAATTCAAGAACAAGTCCAAGTGAGAGTGAAAGGAGTTTTCTTTAGGTAGAAAAAGAGGCTAGGACATGGGTTCCTGGAAGCAGGATCGGGATGAGCCTGGGACAGCTGCTGCCATCTGCTGCTCCCCCAAACATGGCGAAAGAAGTGAAAGTACACATCGGAGTGGATGCAGGCTCACTGGGTCAGTCAGTTTTTCAGAGTTTATGTTTCCAAGGGTCAGGTTGTTTTTGAACTTCGTGGTGCCAAATTATGACTCCGCCTTTTGGTGGGGGGGGGCAGCGGGGTCTTGTTCCTAATATGACCTGTTCCGAAAGTGCCCTGATGTTTGTCCTTCTCAGTCCCCCTCTACCTGTGGTGTCATTATAATCTACACTAATAAAAGAGAAACATGCAAATTGGTGTCACTCCACTACACCCACCAGCCAATCAGATGAGTATGCAAATTAACCCAACAAAGATGGCAGTTAATTTGCATATGCAGGCGCCAGAGCGAAGACTGAAGACTGAAGAGGCTTGGCTTCTCTGCTGCCAAGCCTTGCTGCAGCCTCAGCGGAGAAGCCAAGCCTCGCCTCGCTGCAGCTGGACCAAAGGCCTGGGTCCCAGGTGCCGGAGGAAAACCGGTGCCGGCAGCCAGGGGAAAGAAGGCCTATTGCACGAATCTCTTCGTGCAATGGGCCTCTAGTCCTATTTAATAAAATGCAAATAGACCGAACGGCAGAACAACCGAACAACCAATCAAAGGGTTGATTGGTTGTTAGAATTCCCTGGGGTGATCGATTGAATGCATGCAAAGATTTCCATGCCTCTCTCCTGGATATTCAAATCCAGAATTTGAATTTCTGGGTCTGTCCCTGGAAATCTGCTATTAGCAAGCATTCTAGGCTATTCTGGTTTGCAGCAGGGTCGAGAACCTCTAACGTAGGTATGTTACGGGTCATTCTCACAGTCTTGAAGTCCCTTCCCACCCCTGCTGCCTCCATGTTAACCCCACACCTGATATGCTAATGATATGCTAAGGCTGCTCAACCGCTCACTATGACATGCACTGACCACCAGGGGGCAGATGCTCCAACCGGTAGGTTAGCTTGCTGCTGGGGTCCGGCCCATTGGGACTGAGCAAGATGGGCCAGACACGCCCTGGAGCCCTCCCGCTGTCCCTCCCGGCCTGTTCATGCACCGATGGGGTCCCTCAGCCTGGCTTGTGCCCTCTCGCAATCCGGGACCCCTTGGAGGATGTCAGAGAGCCGGTTTCAGCCAATCCCACAGGCCACTCCCCTTGGGAGGGCACCAGACGCAGGGCCTATGGCTGGGGAGCGCTGCTGTGGCAGCGGGAGCCTCTCCAGATTGGGACTGATTGGGCGTGAGCTTGTGGCAGGCACAGTGGGGCTGGGATGAGCGGGAGCGGCAGGTAGGAGCTGCAGGGCGCGGTGGACTGCGGGGTTTGGCCCAATCCCTGCAGGCCACCCAGAGGGACCCCATCCGTGCACAAATTTGTGCACCGGGCCTCTAGTGATTATATAATGAGCTTTGGGGCCTTTCTCTGGTCAATTTTTCCTCCATTTTGGATTGATTTGGTTTTAGCAAGGCCTTGTTGTTGACTTCTTCGGCCACTACAGGAGTTTCCTGCCATAGCTGTCTTCCCTTTGGTTATGCCTGGAGTTGGGGGCTCTGATGAGAGGACCTAGTGGCTTATCGACCTGTGATGTCCGCTCCTACTTACTCATTTCACTTGTCGGGAGCTTTTCCTAGCTTCTTTCTATCCTGCCTCACTCCTGGATAATTTCCCTCTGTTTCCTGTGGATTTTGCTCTCCTTCTTCATTCCAGGTGGACCCAAGTTCAGAGTAGCCATCAAACCTTAAGCTGAGTGTGACTTGGAACATTATCTTGCCCCTTGCAGTGTGAGGCTCGGACCATACGCTGAGAGGGGCCGAGAGGTGTGAGGAGCAGGACTAGGGGCTACTTTCATTCTTCTCCTTGCCCACATTCCACCCCACCACCCTTTTAAGGAATGTGTCCTTTTGTGGGTCCCCTGGACTCAGGAATGGAATTTCCAAGTGGCTGGGTGTGTGGTGTAAAGATTAGGTGAGTATGCTTATTGCTTAAGAAGTCCTCGAGAGCCTCAAAGTTGTGTACGAAAATGGGTTCTATGGAAAGTAATCTCACAGGGTGATCTGAACAGTTGTGTTTTTTTTTAATCCTCACCCTCGAACATGTTTTTTTTTTATTGATTTTTATTTATTTATTATTGATTTCAGAGATGAAGGGAGAGGGAGAGAGAGATAGAAACATCCACGATGAGAGAGAATCATGGATCGGCTGCCTACTGCACGCCCCCTACTGGAGATCGAGCCCTGACTTGGTGTGGCTCAGTTGGTTGAGCATTGACCCATGCACCAAAAGGTCGCTGGCTGGATTCCTGATCAGGGCACATACCCTGGTGTGGGCTCAATCCCAAGGGTATCAATTGAGGTTTCTCTCTCTCTTTCACCCTCTCCCTTCCTCTCTCTCAAACCAATAAAAACAAACAAAACAAAACAAACAAAAAAGAATGAGGACTCTAGAGCCATACCCTCTGGGTTGAAATCCAGCTCTGCCACTTACTACCCGTGTGATTGTGGGACTAGCACACAAAACTTCCTTTCTCATTTTGCATGAGAATTTGATCTTCGTTTCACTTTGTATATCCTTCTTCTGGGAACCTGAAAAAGGGAGTGAGTCCGCTGCACGTATGCAACTCTGCTTATGATAAAAATGCCTTCTGTGGTAAAAATGACTACAGCTGGACTGGGAGACCTTCTCATATCTGATAAGAAGCCATTCTTTGTGTTTTGCTGAGTTTAGTGACTCTTTCACTGTCCTGTCCTTTATGGGGACCCTGGAAGCTATGCCTATGGCATTGTTGCAAGCAGTCGTGGCTCCTGTCAGGTGTTAAACCAGAGTGGTTGCCACAGCCACCTTTTCCTGCACTGAGCCATCACCTTGCGGGCCAACGAGAATGGCTTCTGGATGGCTGGATGGCTGGGGTTCTGTGCACTGGTCCCATTGAAAAGGAGCCCTAAGGCTGCCCTGTTAGAGAGCTGTGTCCCTTCTAAGTGCATCTCATGTCAAGTGTCAGTGGTAGTCTTATGAGTCTCGACGTTTAGTTAAAACTAAAAGGTCTCAAAAAAAAAAAACAACACAAAAAAACAAACAAAACAAAAAACTAAAAGGTCTCCTGGTGTATTTGATTTTCAACTCTGTGCATTTTTCTCATCTATAAATTGGGGAAGATAACACCAGCTGCTTTCTAGGGTTGTTGGGAGGATTTTAAGGCGCGTAGAACAGTGTCTAGCACACAAGTATGTGCTGCTGCCGTTACCACCACCACCACCATCATCATCATCATCATCATCATCATGAATGTTACTAGGAAGGGAGGGCAGGAGGCCCTTTCTCCTTTGGGTCAGTTCTAGTCTCATCTCATAGTTACTGTAACTCGCTATATGGCTTTGGACAAATGACCTCATTCTCTAAGGACACAGCTTCTAACAGTATATTCCAGGTTTTCCATTTATGTGTTGAACGAGTCGATGAATTAGAAGAGGCAACTAAATGCTTTTTAGGGTCCTTTCTGGTTTCACATATAAGGTTTTGTGTGGCATTGATTCTGAGAAGAAAGCTGAAGGAGCAACGGGGAAGGAGGTGAGAAACCACCTGCAGAGGGAGTGGTGTCAGGGGTCAGAGGTCTGGAGAGGGGACAGGTCATCAGGTAGAGGTGGAAGGTGTCCAGTAGTTCCGCTTACCTCATACATCCAGCCAAGGGCTTAAGAAAGGGCTGTGGATGATGCTGACGTGGGAGAAATGCTTCCCAGGACCTAGAGCAGGCTTAAAGGGACCAGAGGGCCAGGTTGAAATGGCTGCTTTTGGTTGTTTTGGAGTATTTCTTGGAGAAAAACCTGCAGAGTAGCCTCATACTCCCTGGATTTTTTTCTTCTCTGAGGACACCATTCACAGTGGCAATGAGAACGAGGATTTCCGACCTCCTGACCTGCTGGGGGGAGGAGCTAGCAGTGGCCCCCGCAGAAGGCCAGCCCTAACGCTGTGTGTTTCTCCCTCCCTCCTTAGGTCTGAATACTGGGGCTTTTTATGCCTTGTCCACTCTGCTGAATCGCATGGTGATCTTGCACTTTCCGGTAAGGGAGTCCCCTAAGCATGCGGGGCCTGGAGAGAATGAGGTTCCTGAGTCTGTCTCTGCAGGAGCTGGGGTAGTGGTTAACCCTTGGATCCCCCACTTCTAGGCAGCAGGGTACGGTGGTATGCTTATGGGATTTGGAGGGTCTCAATCCCAGCTCTGGTGGCACTAAACTGTGTGACAAGCTAGTTCGTGTCTCTGAGCATAATTACTTACTGAAAGGTTATTTTTAGGATTAGAAAGTAAATAATACTGTGTGTGTCTATGTGTATATTTATATATGTTATCTATACATAGAGCACATAGCATGCCACCTGACAACAGAGTAAGTAAACATAAATATTTGGAGTCACATCTGAAATATTTAATTTGTAAAATATGGGCAAAGTTTAATTTTGCACTCTCAGTTACTCAACTGCAAGTATTGTTTAAATGCTTCCAGAACCAGTGAGAACTGGATGTGGGGAATGGGATACTGACTATCCTGGAGGCAGGAATCCCAGGTCTAACCTTTCTGTGAAAGGACCAGGGTCGCGTAGTTACAGAGGTGGTCACTGCCGCTAAGTGTTCCAGTTTTGGAGTTTGACAGGTCTGAGTTCAAATCCTAGCTCAGCATTTAATAAATGCCTCGTGACCTTGGACTGATAGGTTCATCTCACTGTGCCTCAGTTTCTTCATCTGAAAAATGGGGAGTACTGATTCCTAACCTTATGGTGGGGAATTATGAGAATCAAATGGGAGAATGATGTAAACTCCTTGGCATGGTGCCTGGCTCATAAAAGTAAGGGCTCACAAATATATCACTATTATTTTACCATTCCTCTTGGCACTAATAGCTCAAAAACACCTAAGTATGGGATATTTGGATATACATACTTCATTTTACCTATCTGTGAAATGGGAATAATGATAAATAAAAGAGTTGCTATAAGGATTACATTTAAAAAAAAATCTTCCTCAAAGTGGTTCTAAGGACAGAATTTGGCTCACCCCAGCATCCGATATCAGGCACCCACATCTGGGGTTATATTTTGTTGGGAGGATTTTCTTCCCGTTGGCAGCCTCTTACAGGGCTGCCCTGATACCGTTTGAAAACTGGGTCTAATGGAGCCTGAGTTCCTTGCCTTTGCCCCTCACCTCGTGGTGACTGTGCTCTGCCTGGGCCTTGTCCTGTCGCTGGCTGATCGTTGGGGTTGTGGTTTTCTTTCCCAGGGGGAAGAAGTGAATGCTGGAAGAATAGGCCTGACCATTGTCATTGCAGGAATGTTTGGGGCTATGATCTCAGGTATCTGGCTGGATAGGTCCAAAACCTACAAGTAAGTGATTCTTCCTCTCGGACTGGGAACTGGGGGTCTCATTTTGAAATGACACGTTCATTTAGCAATGCAGCTCCAAAGGTTTCGGTGCGGCAACTGAGTGGTCACGGGGGTGGTTCACATTGATCTACTCTGAGCCTCATTTTCCTCATTTATAAAACAAGGGAAACAATACCTGCCCGGTGGGGGGTCTTAGCGAGATTAGAGATAAAGGACATGAGGCCTAGCCCAGTACCACTCTCCCAAGTATAGCTGTGCAAGGGACAGGTGGGGGAGAAATGACAATGAATGTAGAAAAATGTCAGCAGTTGGAAAGTTTGTGGAAACCCCAAAGGGTGGAGATGAGGGAGTGATTCCACTGGCCTGTTCTCAGGGCTCCCTTGGACCCCATGGCCTTATCAGTGGTGCTCTGTGCTTACTTTGGTTTGCAGTGTATTATCTTGCAATTGCTTCTACTGTACCTTGTTGGTAAATATTGTGATGTGCTTTGGGTCTGAATGCCCAGAGCATTTCTAAGAGCCCAGAGTGGTCTTCTTAAGATTTTAGTGTATGTCAGCCCTGGCCGGGTGGTTCATTGTCCCATACACCACAAAGTTTCAGGTTCGATTCCTGGTCAAGGCACATACTGGTTGGAGCATGTAAGCAATGGATGTTTATCTCTTTCTCTAAAATCAGTGAACATATCCTCAGGTGAGAATAAAAAAATAAAAAAAAAAAAGGCCCTAGCCGGCTTGGCTCAGTGGATAGAGCGTCAGCCTGTGGACTGAAGGGTCCCAGGTTCGATTCCGGCCTAGGGCACATGCGTGGGTTGCTGGCTCAATCCCCAGTAGGGGGTGTGCAGGAGGCAGCCGATCAATGATTCTCTCTCATCACTGATATTTCTCTCTCTCTCTCCTTCTCCCTTCCTCTCTGAAATCAATAAAGAAATATTTTTTTAAAAAAAAAGATTTTAGTGTATGTCAAACTAATTCAGGATGCTATTAAAAATACACACTTGTGGACTCCACTGTCATGGATGCCAGTTCAGTAGGGGAATCTGCATTTGCCTCAATCTGCATTTGTGTCAAATGCCTCAAATTCAATAGACAGGCTCAGAAAAAAGACTGAATAAAATAGGCACAACATTCTTCTCTTCTTACTGTATATATTTTTTTAAGAATATATTTTTCTTGATTTCATAGAGGAAGGGAGAAGGAGAGAGAGATACAAATATCAATGATGAGAGAAAATCATTGATCGGCTGCCTGCTGCACGCCCCCTATTGGGGATCGAGTCCGCAACCCGGGCATGTGCCCTTGACCGGAATTGAACTTGGGACCCTTCAGTTCGCAGGCCGACGCTCTATCCACTGAGCCAAACTGGCTAGGGCTACTGCATCTTTCCAGCGCTCTGCATGCATTGGGTGCTCAATTAATGCTGGCCAGCAGGGCGGCTGCCAGGGTTGCCCTGCGCTGGGTCAGGGCGGCATTCTGGGCTGCTTTGACAAGGCCTCCAAAGTTCCCAGTGTCTGGAGGCGACAAGACAGTGGCAGACCTGTTCTCTGCCCCACAAACCCACTTCTGTGCAGCTCTGGTCAGACCAGGTCTCACTGTGGCTGCCCTAGTCAAAGGCCAATTGAGTCCATCCACAGTGATGTGTCTGCCTGGCTAAACATGACGAAGGCCTGGCTGGGCTTAATTAACTGCTGCTGGAGCTTGGCTTCCCACTCGTCTCTCTCATCTGTCAATTGCTTGCTTCAGCCACACAGGAGAGCAGTGCTTGCTCGGTGGCAGGAGGAGGAGGAGGAGGAATTTTGCTAAGGCTGGAATGTGGGCAGCAGATGATTCAGAGGAAAATACAGTGAAAGGGCTGGAGAGGACCCTTCAGGACCTCGATACCACCAGTCCCTTTGCCCCATTCGATGCCGAGGTCCTGCAGGCAGCACCAGCCACTCCCTGCACTACTCCCCAGGGAGAAAGGACCAGCGAAAACTGTGATCCAGTCTTTTCGGTGCCTGTCCGTTTCTCCCTGAGGCCCTCAGATTTGTCCTGTCCTGGTTTGGAGGCTGGAAATGAGGTGGTCAGGTCCCTTTATCTTCAGGCTGGGACTACAGATAGTTTTTCTAGATGGATCAGTGGTTTGAGATGAAGCCGTGGTTGAACAAACCTGGGGAAAGATGAGGGGGCGGTGTCAGCGAGAGAGAATGGTGTTCATGAAGTTGCTTCCTGCAGGGTGGGTCAGACTAGATGAGGGGAGCAGGGCGGAGGAAGGACAAAGCTCCTCTATCCGCAGCAGCTCTGAAGTGCCGGGTGGGAGGGGCATCCCCTATAGGCTCTGGCCGCGAGCTTTTCCAAAGCTGCAGCCACGCTGAGTATTCGCATCCTCTGTGCAATAGAGGAAAGAGCGCAGAGTTCCAATCCCAGCTTCGGGTCCAAGTCCCAACGCTGCATTTGTTCAACGGGTTCCTTTAGACTAGTAACCTAACTAGCTTGAGCCTCAGTTTTCTTATTTGTCAAAGTAGGGATAGTCATACATTTCTCTCAGGGCTTTTATGTTTGAGTGAAATAATAAATGAATGTAAAATGCTTTAGAGCAGTGGTTCTCAACCTTCTGGCCCTTTAAATACAGTCCCTCCTGCTGTGACCCAACCATAAAATTATTTTCGTTGCTACTTCATCACTGTAATGTTGCTACTGTTATGAATCGTCATGTAAATATCTGATATGCAGGATGGTCTTAGGCGACCCCTGTGAAAGGGTCGTTCAACCGCCAAAGGGGTCGTGACCCCCAGGTTGAGAACCGCTGCTTTAGAGAATTCCTGGCACCCAAGAGCTGTAGGTATTAGTTTGACATTACCATTGTATCCGTCCTCAGATGCCCCCACCAGGTTTATGGCTTCAGGAGAAATGTGTGAAGGCTTTAAACTTGCATCGTCAGAGACCTGATGTTCAGCGCAGGAGGGAAGAGGTGTACGCAGAGCTGCTCCCCTGCAATAAGTAGGGCAAGGAGAGGAGTAGGAGTCAGGGCCCCAGCAGAGTCCAGAGTGGGCGCCATGGGAGACGTGTGGGGAGGGGCACACGCTGGGTGAGCCTGAAACAGACCAGCTCATTGCTGATGGTCCTTCTGAGGGGACAGACGAAGGGAAGTGTGACAGGGAGTGGGCGGGGCTTTCTCACTTGGGCGTCACACACTTAGTTCAGGGCTGGAGAATGTTCTCGTTTAGTTCCTGCTGTCTGGAGTAATTCAGATTCAGCAGGAAAACCCGTGCAAGTGGCAGCAGGAAGAATGTAGAGATGACAGAGAGACTACAAGTTAGGTCACTTCTCAGCATTGTCGCGGGATCCTGGGTGAAGTAGACATGCAGAATTGGGTGGCTTCCGGGGTAGTCCCGCACGCTTGGTGTTCCTCCTGTTTGTGTGCCCTTCTTGCTGTGGGTAGGACCTGACAAGTCGAAGGGTAGTTTGCTGTTGTTGAGAGGGGTCTGCAGGAGGAGAACACACCTGCAGCAAGATGGCTTCATTACACTCCTGGTCTTACCCTTTGTAGCAGTGACCACATACAATTAAATAATTATCTGTGTGATTATTGGTTCGGTGTCCTATGAGAGCAGATGTTTCAGCACACAGCAGAGGGTTGAACACAGAGCAGGTGCCTGATAGATACTTGTAGAATGAATGAATGAATGACCGAACGAACAAATGGTCCTATTAAAGTCAGAAGTGTATGAGTCAACCTTTTTGTCTCTGCTTGTAGGGAGACAACCCTGGTGGTGTATGTCATGACTCTGGTGGGCATGGTGGTGTACACTTTGACCTTGCCCCTCCAGCATCTGTGGATAGTGTTCGTCACCGCTGGCACAATGGGGTAAGTTTCACCTCTAACATGTTCAACCAGAAAGCACCATCCCGTGGCTCCTAGAGCTGCTGACATCCGAGGATGTCATACGGATCCCTTTGCTGCCTTCTCACTGACCCGGGGAGGAGATGTGGAAATGGTGCCCAGAGGTCTTGTTTGTTTTGGTAGCACTTCAAAAGGCCGCCTGGGGCTTCCAGACCCACCCGTGCTGTTGGGATGCACTGTGTTCTTTACAGACTTGGGAGGTTAGGGAATGTTTAGAGTCTTTTTGAGCTCTGCCTCGGACAACGTGGGTCCTGGAAAGTCTGGGTTTAATCAGACTACTGCGGACTATCTTAAAGACCACAGGCATGTCACTTAGCCACTCTGAGCCCCGGTCTCCTCATGTGTAAACGAAGATGAGTGGCCTGCCTTGTAGAGTTGTTGGAGGATTGAGAGAGATAACAGATGTGAAAACAGCAAAAAGTGTGGTGCGGATGTAAGGCATTAGAATTGAAAATTTCTAGACCTGTTGTATGAGAAAGTATACCTCTTGCACAGGGGTCTCTGCTCAGCATCACCTCCCCATTATTTACTGTGGGCAGTACGTGTGTGTGTGTGTGTGTGTGTGTGAAAGTCAGCTGGTGACTGGTGACTCTCTGGGGGGAAATAAGGAGGACTTTGAGCTCCTTCTTCCAGGTCCCACAGAGTCATGGAGATGCTGTTCTATATCCAGGGACTTCCCACTCCCAGCGTAGGGTCTGTGTACCCATGACAGAGTCTCTCAGCTGAGGGCTGAACACCCCAGGCATCCTACCTTTCTGTAAATGCTGACCCTGTCTGCCACTGGTGGCTGGATGTGCAAGAAGAAGAGCTTTTGAGTACAAAGGCCTCCTGAGGACAAAGCCTACCCACGAACCTCTTCCTGGCCTGCAGGATCTCTCTTTCCTTGGTCTGGCCATCTAGGGGGTGGCCTGATCATTCAAGAGCCCAGTATGTCTTGATGGGTAGAAACGAGGAGGAGGTGGGCTCTCTGTCCTTGTTCTGCAAGGTCTCCATCACCTTGTTTCTGTTGTCTGGCCTTCAGGTTCTTTATGACTGGCTATCTCCCACTGGGATTTGAGTTTGCTGTGGAGCTGACATACCCAGAATCGGAAGGCATATCGTCTGGCCTCCTCAACGTGTCTGCCCAGGTAGGTCTTATTTGGTGGTGGCCCCATAGCAGGGGCTCTTTGTTCTCTGCTTTGCTTGGCGGCCGCAGGCATTGCATTATGGCAGCTCAGCTCTTCTGTGGGCTAGTTGTCTGGGCCCTTGTTCCCAGTCTTCTTTGTATCTTTCCAGGTATTTGGGATCATCTTCACCATCTCCCAGGGCCAGATAATTGAAAACTATGGCCCCATGCCCGGGAACATCTTTCTGTGTGTGTTCCTCGCCCTTGGAGCAGCCCTCACTGGTGAGTTGGGGCCTTGGGACAAGTTAAGGCTCCGGCTGCTCATGGGCTGAGGCAGTTTGGGACCCAGTGTCTTGATGGACTGTACAGACCGGGAGTACACATTACATACACAGGACGGAGGGAAGGGCTTGTCAGGAAATCTGCCGGGAGGCAATCACATGTTTTTTCTGGTGGAATGAGCATGGGCTTTGGAGATAGAAAGGCCCTTGTTTGAATCCCAGGCTGTGATACTAACCTCCACAGCTGTTTGACCTTGGGCAAGTGGACCAACATCTGGGAGCTTCAGTTTCCTAATTTGTAAAACGGGGATTTTTGTGAGGATTAGAGCAACGTTCGCTAACTCTCTGGCAAATATAAGGCCACTGTCGTTGGCTCCTGGCTGTCAGGGACAGCCACGATCTCCAGGCTTTCACAAGGTGGGTGATGGTGTGCCCCTAGCTCCCTGGAATATCTGATGTAGGTCCGGGATACCTGTGGCCCTTAGGACAATTAGGGCTCCCTCTCTGGGATGAACTTGAACATTAGTCTGCTTGATAACTCTGTGTCTCTGTTGCTCTTCCTTCTCAATCCCTTGACCTCAGCACTCATCAAGGCAGATCTACGGAGGCAGAAAGCGAACATGGAATTTCCCGAGAATGTATGTACTGGGAGCTTGCTGGGCTGAAATCTGGGTTGCAGACTGAGGAAGTGGCA
>NW_005371193.1:1438191-1456295 GCF_000412655.1 Myotis brandtii
GAGCCTGGGTGGGGGCGGGACAGCTCCCAGAGCAGACCGATTTCGAGGTGCCTGTGAGGCCAGCGCAGCTCTCACGAACATGGCACCCAGTTTCCTTAGTGGCCGCTTCAGCACTGCTTTTCTGCTGCTCTTTCCCGGGCTCCTCTCCAGCTTCCTTCTCTTCCCCTGGCCTCCCGGCTCTGGTCCTCAGGGTGTGTCACTGTTACCACAGTCTGCTGAGCAGCACCCACCCCTGAGTGGATCCTGAGCCCGGTTCGGAGGCGCTGGCTCTGCTGCTTTCAGCCCGGGGTCAGTGGCCGTAGAGGAATGGTGGGAGCCTGTCATGGCAGTGGTGGCCCCAAGGCATGGGGCTGTCCTGTTATGTGACAGCCGCGCAGGCAGTGCCATGGGGATCGAAGGACTGGAGCCAGTGGATAGCCAGTCAGGCCCTAAAAGGGTAAGTCAGGAAGCAGGAGCCGATGATGGTGGAAGGAGAGAGAACCAGGAGTGTGATCTGCAATAGGAACGTGTGTCCCCTCTGTTCTCATCAGCTGGGAGTCATTTTAACCACAATGTTAGGTATCAAATCTGAGCCAGGGTGAAAGGAATTTCAAATCTGAGCAGTAAATGTGGGATTTTTTTAAATAAAAAGAAAACCTCCAAAACTTATTACAGAGGTCATACACGCTCTTTGTAGAAAAATGAAAAAAAAAATACAAAAGCGTACAAAATGTTAAAATCATCCTGTAATACCATCACCCAGAGGTGAGATGCTGTTTTTTTTTTAGCATTGACTTATACATGTCCATATCCCCATATAATATATACGTATATATATATCCATATATATTTTGGTTTTAAAACAAAAATGGAATCTTGTCCTATCTGCCTTTGTACATGTTGTGAACACTTAGCTCATTAGTCTTTTTTTTTTTACAACATACTTTTTTTTTTTCAAATCCTCCCCCGAGGATATTTTTTCTGTTTATTTTTTTAGAGAGAGTAGAAGGGAAGGAGAGAGGGAGGGAGGGAGAGAGGGAGGAAGAATGAGAGGGAGAGACGGAGAGAGTGAGAGAAACATAGATGTGAGAGAGAGAGACACACGTCGATTGGTTGCTTCCCGTATGCGCCCCGACCAGGGCTGGGGATTGAGCTTGCAACTGAGGTACGTGCCCTTGATCAGGAATCAAACCCCTGACCCTCTGGTCTGTGAGCCACACATGGCTAGGGCTACAACATACTTTCAATGACTGCATAGTGTTCTGTTATGTGGGGAAACCATAATTTGTTTAACAGTTTTCCTGTCCATGGATATTAAGGTTCTTTGCAATTGTTTTAAGTCACCTTGTCCTGGAAGTGGAATCTTTACGCAGGTTCTGAAGCACAGTGTTTCCTTGAGAAACAGACCGGTGGTCATGCACAGTTGAAGGCCTTGATATATATTGTAAACCGTCCTCCAGAAAGCTACTCTCAGCAGCACCAGTGTGCAGCGCTATGGCAGTCAGTGCATGAGGGCCAGCACGGAGTGTTTATCTGTTTGAAAACTCCTTGCCAATTCTCTAAGGCAAGAGTGGTATCTGAAAGGTATATTTAGTATTTTGATATGCGTTGGCAGATAGATGATAATCTTTCATACTCTCCTGTTTGCCTTCTAATATCACACTCCAGAGTTGGCAGTAGCATGTGGAGGGAGGAGCTAGGACCAGAAATTCACTGAAGTGACAGGGGAAGCCTTAGGGCAAGAAAGCTGTTCTCTGGACAGGTGTGGGGCCCATGGCATCGCCGCTGTGGAGAGGGGCTCCCACCTGTGCCACACACAAGCAAACAGGGTTTGGAACACTTTGGTGAGTATAGAATGAGCCTGCGAAAAGGTGCCAGGAAGGACACAGGGTCGATTTCTGGTGAAGAGGTTTCAACTTGGAATATGGCACATTGTGTCAAGTCATATGAGATTTTTGCCATGTTTACCTTATGATGCAAACAAGAAGAGAGTAAAGGTTCCTATAGTCCTAGCACCCAGAGATAACCTGTAATGTTGGAGTCCACTTCTCCATGTTGCTGTCTATGGGGATGCTTGTACACATTTGGTTTTCTGCTCTGCTTGTTTACTTCACACAGCTTGACAACCTTTCTGCACCTACATTCTTTTTTATTTTAATATATTTTTACTAGAGGCCCGGCGCACAAAATTTGTGCACAGGTAGGGTTCCTACGTCTGGCCGGTGATCAGGGCCGATTGGGGCCTTTCGGCTGCCAGCCTGGGCCTTCCTTCGTTCCTCGCCACCCCCTGGTGGTCAACACACGTCATAGTGAGCAATCGAACTCCCGGTCTCCCAGTCAAACTCCCGAGGGGATAATTTGCATATTAGGCTTTTATATGTAGAGATTGACTTCAGAGAGGAAAGGAGAGGGAGAGATAGAAACATCAATGATGAGAGAGAATCATTGATTGGCTGCCTCCTGCATGCCCCCCAAGTGGGGATCGTGCCCGCAACCCAGGCATGTGCCCTTGACCGGAATCAAACCGGGACCCTTCAGTCCATAGGCCTACGCTCTATCCACTGAGCCAAACTGGCTAGGACGCACCTTACATTCTATAACCTCATATCTATGCATGCGCGTGCATGCGCGCGCGAGCGCACACACACACACACACACACACACACACACACTCTCTTCCATTTCCTCTTGTTGAATATTTAGGCTGTTCCAATATTTCACTATTCTTGCAACCAGATCCTTGTGCATGCGGACCACGTTTGTCACACAAGGTTGGAGTTGCTGGCTCAGCCACCTTCTTTTTGGAGTATTGAAGCAGCACTGAGTAATAATAGGAGACAAGTCCCGTGCTGGTTCTCTACTGTCTGTGTCCCTGGATAAGTCACTGTGCATCTCTGGACCTCACTTGCATTTGGGCAGCTGGTGTGATGGGAGGTCAGAGTGATGCTGGGCTTGACACCCAGGGAAGCCAGGGCTGCACAGAGCACCCCTCCTCTGAAGCCGCCATGGTGGTCAGTGTAATTGAGACCGGCACGCTAGCACACACATTCATTAGCAGAGCCAGGGAAAGACAGGCCACATAGCAGATCTGGCCAGAACTGCTCTTTCTTGCTAATCAGTGAGATATATCGTTTTGATAAAAAGAGACAGAACTTAAGGGATGGGGGTAGGCAGCTGACCTTGACTATGAAAATCTTGGTTTGCGTTTCCATTTTTCTTCTAGTTGAAAGAGTGGCTGTGCTTCCGTTCCCACTAATCTGTGTTTCTGATTGTGATTTCAAGGCGATGGCTCTGAAGGAGGCAGGTGTATGTGTACGTATGTGCGCACGTACGTGTGCCAGAGAGACTGCCTGAATGACTTAAGCTGCCTGAATAAAGGCTTCTTATGACTGAGGCTGACCTGGGGCCAAAAGTTAGTGAGACTGCGAACGGGAAGGTTGGGTTTCCACCGCTGTTGCCATTGCCGTGGACTGGCCCTGAGACACTCCCTGGGGAAGCACCATGAGTCTGACTGACAGGACTCTAGCTTGGCCCGGCACACGCTCCTCCAGCCCCTGCGTGGTGCGGTGCTGGGCTTTTCCCAAGGCCTTCTCCCTAACCAGGTGAACCCTGGAGCTAAGAAGCAAAGTGCTCCTTGAAAGAGCAAATTCCCCAGGGGGTGGCATGCACCAAGTGTCCCCACAGGATCGTTTCCAGGCCGTGTGTAATGCCAAACCCACCTCACAAGTGTGACCCAGAAGACTCTTCTAATCCCGGGCCATCTCTCACTGAGAAAGCCAAAGCCAGGCCAACACAGAGCCTCCTCTTCTATGCACAAAGCATATATACTTATCTGTAGTCATTGAGTTTTTATATGCAATGATGCCTCCTGCCTGTATAAGCATTTTTTGTTGTATCCATTCCATGCACCTTATAATAATATTCCTCATCCTGGGGGCTGCCTCCAAACGGGCATAGTTAGGAATGCGGATGGAGTTGCAGACGTGGCACTTGGACAGCTGTTGGATGGTCAGTGCCCGGATGTTTAGGTCGGATTGCGGAGGGAGTGGGAGGGGACAGCACTGGCCCTTGGAGGGGATGGTTGGTGGTGACTTTGGCATCCCAGAAAGCTGGCCTTTTGGTTTTTCCTTTGATGACCTTGTGATGGCGTGCGTGCATGCGTGCGTTTGTGCATGCATGTGTGTGTGTGTGTGTGTGTGTAGGGAGCTCACGAGCCAGGGGCTGGCACTTCTTTCCTTGTTCCCTTTGTTCACTCATGAATATGCCTCTGGCTCCTGTCTTTCCCGCTGACTATAGAGTCCCTGCCAGGCAGTGGCTCCCGCCAGGGGAGAGCCCTGCGCCACTTCACCCCAAGGCCTGCCTGCTTGTTTTGCCTTGTAGAAACTCCAGGAGGAGGAGGAAAAGGTGGAGAATGTGGAGAAAGCAGACAATGTCACCAGCAAAGCACCCACCACTCTGTCTGAGGAGCATCTCTGAGACGAGAAGGGGTTTGCAACTCAGGGAACACGGACACCCCCACCTCTTCCGTCAGCACAGCTCACTGCCAGCACCAGGGTCTTCACAGGGGCAGCTTGTGGAGGGAACCAGCTGGAACACTTGTGGCTTGGACGGCAGCGCCTAGCTTCTGGAACCCACTCAAGAGCCTGCACGGTCTAGTTGGGGGAAATCGCACCTTTCACCACATGCAGATTCGATTCCCGCCCCTCCCCTTGTAGGTTCTGGGAGCTGGTGTTGGGAGAGGCTGGTGAGTCGTGGAGTCAGTCCTGGCTTTGTGCCTTGCCTTCCCTCTTCACCTCCATCCCTCATGGAGAAAGCCTGCAAAATTATCATGGAAAGAAAGCTTATTCAGATATTAACTTTTTCTAGTGTCTCAAGACCCTTAGAAGCCCAATTCTAAGGAGCGGCAGCTGCGCTGGATGAGGGTCATTCTGGGGTCATTGGACTAACCTCCAACATTCTGTGGGAGAGAAAGCACCATCGGAACAAACCCGCGGGTCCTCTGGGCCTCTGTTCTTCTGGCCTAAAGTTGGGGGCTGTCTCCAAACCCTCTTTCTTAAGAGCTGATCAAACCAAACATCAATAAAACTTGAGAAAGACTTTGTTGTAGCCTTGAAGAAGAAACTGATTTAGCCACCCGGGTGGGGTGGGTGAGGGTGCTGGGGGCTACCTGCTGGGTGTGTTTGTGCAGGCCCATATTTGGGAACTCAGGGAGCTCCAATAGGGAACGGGGAAGTTCTTTTCTACAAAATCAGCCCTTGCCCAGAGATTCTTTGTGTCGTTGTCACCTCTGACACCTTCATATGGACGCTGCTAGAGGAACTAGGTGTTTGTTTTCTCTGGAGAGAGGTGATACCAGCCACTGTCCTGTAACCTTTACTGAAAACGAACCTCGATCCCTTCCATGCTGAGAAATCCAAAGCTGCTTCTGATATGAGAGGGAATGTGGCCTTTGAAATGGGAACCGGATCTGCTTGAATGAAGCGTATCCCCCTTGGGTGGGGGCAGTATTTGCACACCCACCCCCTTCTAGCACTAACCTTTTATCAGATGTTCTGGATCTTAGGGGAGTCCCTTTCAGCCAGCCCAAGCTGAGCCCCTCTCCTGCTGAACCTGCTATCTGGCTCTACTCATAGGCTTGGGTGGGCAGCATCTCCTGAAAAGAAGACATTTTGGTAATTTCTCCTGTCCACTGAGCAGCTGCAGTCAGGACCGCTGTGCTGGTTTGCTGTGGCTACTGCCCTGGACACAGCATGTCAGAGCAGCCTGTGCTGGCAACAGAGCTGGGTACTAGGGCCACTGCCAGAGAAGCTGGGGTGTGTGTGTACGGACACTGGATGTAATAAAAGAAGTTCACACTGCAGGTGGGGGGACTGAGTGAGGGTGGAGAGAATGCCTTACATTGTTTTTTGGTTTTTTTAAAAGAGATATGTTTTCATTAATTTTTTAGAGAAACATCGATGTGAGAAATATCAATTGTTTGCTTCCCATACGTGCCCCGACCAGGGATCGAACCCCCAAAACCTAGGTATGGGCCCTGACCGGGAATTGAACCTGCCACCTTTTGGCGTATGGGTTGACACTCCAACCAACTGAGCAACCCGGCCAGCGCAGTATGCCTTCCTTTTTGACAGGGAGAAAGGTGTTTACTCTTCATTCCCTCAAAATGTGTTAACAAAAGGTTCACCAAATCCGTTGCTTTGTTTTGAAACATAATTTGCGTTTTTCTATTTGTAAACGAGATGTTGTAAAGCAATAAAAGATTTTCCAAGTGGTCTGCCTTGTCACTTGATGGGGCAGAGGTGGGTTTCTGGTAGTCAGTCCCTCTGAGGTTATTGCACATTTCTGAGTGCTGGCGGATGTGGTGGGGCGTGGGGGCTGGGGGAGCAGCTCCTGCAGACTCCCAGAGAAGTGGTTCTCTGTTTACAGAGGTGTTACCATCCCAGTGGGTTATTTTTTTATATATATATATTTTATTGATTTTTTACAGAGAGGAAGGGAGAGGGATAGAGAGTTAGAAACATCGATGAGAAACATGGACCAGCTGCCTGCTGCACACCCCCCACTGGGGATGTGCCCGCAACCAAGGTACATGCCCTTGACCGGACTTGAACCTGGGACCCTTCAGTCCCCAGGCCGATGCTCTATCCACTGAGCTAAACCGGTTAGGGCACTGGTGGGGTTATTTTTTTAAAGACGAGGCTGTAAAGGTTACTGTCGGCCTTTGTGGGAGACGGCAACTCAACGTCCAACACATGACCCTGACCGCTGTCTGTACTGCATGCACATGAAGGCTCACCCGAGTGTGAGTGCTGATGAGAGAGCCCACTGTTGTTTTTGGCTCTGCCTCAAAGGGTGGCTGGTGTTTGTCTTACAGTCACCCCAGCTGGGCTCCAGCGAGCTCTAGCCAGAGGCCACAGTTCCGGCACCTGCAGTTGTGATCTTCCTTCGGAACTATCCTACTTACTGCCTCTCCTCCCTTCCCAGCGGTGCTCACCTTGTCTGTTACTTGGGTGTGCTGCGATCAGTTTTTCGTACATGTCTTACCTAGAGAGTTACACTGCCTGTGGCATTCTGGCACCATCTCTGTTAGCAATTCTACTTTAGATCATGTAGGAAGGAGCTAAGTTGGGGCTATTAAAGAAACCTAATAGTCATAGTGTCTGCTAAATACTCTACATCATCTCTTTCCTTTTTAAAAAAAAATATTTTTATTGATTTCAGAGAGGAGGTGAGGAGATAGAAACATCAATAATGAGAATCATTGATTGGCTGACTCCTGTATACCCCACACTGGGGATCCAGCCCACAACCTGGGCATGTGCCCTGATTGGGAATCGAACCGTGACTTCCTGGTTCATAGGTGGACACTCAACCACTGAGCCACGCATCATCTCTTTAGATCCTTTGGGATCTTTATCTGAAATCGTATTTCTATGACGCATGCCTAGAGGACGCAAATCATATGATTTCATTTACTCCTTAGGTGGGTTCCACGTGGATCTCCACTCAAATGTTAACCCTGTAAGATCATTGCTTTTCTTTCTGCTTCCTGACAGTAGTTGGTAAGGGAAAGACAAGTTCTTAGCAACTGAGCTGTTTTTCTAGATGTAGTATTGTGGGGATGCAAGCGAAACTGCTGCAACCATTTTTTTTTGGCACCATAAAGGAAGCCAACCTGAGGATGAAGCCAACACAGGTAGGCAGAGCCAAAAGAATCAGAGAAATGGAGCTGAGCCCTGATCAAACTTCCTGAAGTTTATAATCCCCTTCACTTTACAGTTTTGTTAGCCAATGTTATCTTTGTTGTTTAAACTAGTTTAAGGTAGATTTTGTTCCTTTCACTTAGCCTTAATTGATAGAGAATTTCCAATGCATTAAGTGTCAACTTCAAGCTTCCTGTCATCCCAAGTCTCCTGCCTCCCTTCCTTTCTGACCTTTTTTTTGTTGTTAATCCTTACCCGAGGATATTTTTCCATTGATTCCCCCCTGTCCCCCTTTTTAAGAGAGAGTGGAAGGGAAGGGGAGAGACAGAGAGAAACATCGTTATGAGAGACAAGTCGATTGGTTGCCTCCTGCACGCACCCCAACTGGGGCCGGGGAAGCAACCAAGGTACATGCCCTTGACTGGAATTGAACCCATGGTGCAACCACTGAGCAACCGGCTAGGGCCGTAATATATCTTAAGACACATGATACCTGGACATTCAAGTCTCAACTAAAATCTTACCTCCTATTTCCTGGTGATGTAAGTTATGCACTTTCCTCCCCTTCTTGGTTACATTATCTACTTTCTAGAATTCTTATCACTGCCTGAAGCTGTCCTTTCACTTGTTGGGTTTTTTGTTGTCTATTTCCTTGGCTACAATGTGAGGACCACCACGGGAGTGGAGTCATTGCCCAGGTCATTCATTTCTCTTTCCCAAGTATCTTGCGTGGAGTAAGTGTTCAATAAATACTTGTTGACATAATGAATGGGCCTGGAGTCTACATGCCGTGTGAGGGCCCAGTCAGTGTGGAGCCCTCGGGGTTGTTTGGAGGACGCTGTCGGCTCCATTGCGTTATCTTTGGGCCCGTGTTCTCCTTTCCTCGTCGCGCAGCTGTTTCTTCTATGCTGCCTGGTTCTGTGCTTTCTCAAGAACCTGTTTCTTCCTTTGGAAGAAAACAAGAAAGGGTCCCGATTGTTCCATTGTGAACTCAGAGTCTTGAAGGTGGGGCAGGAGGGGAGGAAGATCTGACTTCAAGGAGCTGGAGGCAGCCTGGTGTGCCTGGGCTTTGAGCTGTCCTACTCACTCAGTGTACTTGATGAGTAGAAAGTGTGATTCTCTCTGGGAGGGCCCAGAGGAGGGCAGGAGTGGCCTTGGCTTACGGGAGATCAAAGTACAAGGACTGATCGGAGCAGAGGGTTTTTCTGTTTATTACAAAATTCATTACACAAATACAGCTGACCAGAAGGTCTAAAAACAGCCCAGACTCTTCCAACCGTAACCCATCCGTCAACACAAGGACATAAGCCAGGCTCACTCAGGGGAGCCCTTCTTAGGAGAACTGCCCGTCCCGCAGATGGTTTGGAGTCTTGGGTCCGGCAGCAGAGAGGAGCCCAGCCTGCGTGGACAACCCCTTGAAGCAGCCCTTGGTGGCAGCTGCTCTGGGCGAGGCAGCAGCTTTAAGTTTCACAGTCCACTTGTTCCCACCACACAAGTCAAATCAAGGGATGGAAATACAATGAAAAAAGCAGGAGGATGGAAAAGCGATCCTCAGAGAGGCTGCAAGTGGCAAGGGCACGGTGGGCTTCTGAGGTGCTGGCGACGTTTGGATCTGGATGGAAGTATAGAGGAGTCACTTTTAAATGATGCGTACATGTTCATACATGTTATATACTTTTCTGTATGCATGTTATAGCTTTAAAAAGTTTAAATGTAATAAAAGCAAACAAAATGTAAAAGGCTAGGAGTGGATAAGGGGGCTGGTGATGGAGCAGAAAAGAAGAAATTAAAGCGCAGAGAGGACGACGGAAGACCGCAAAGGTGGAAGACGAAGTCTCGGGGGTGGTACTGTTGGCCTCAGTTTCTCTTCTTCTGTCTGGATACTGGTTCTACTTCTAGGTACCGGAGCCCGACGAGCATACCCAGGACTGAGAAACCTTAAATACAGAGAGAACATTAGTGGCGGACATAAGCACGGTGCTCTCTCATACCCCTTGTATGTCTGCCGGGGCTGGGACAGGTCCTGTGGGAAGTCTAGGGTGGTTGCATGCTTACTTGCCACCATCAGGGGTGCCAGGACGCCGATGGTGGGAGCCGCGGTCCCGTACACAAACAGCTCAGAGAGGAAGTGCCCCAGGGCGAGGAGGAAGGTCCAGAGTGTGATGTGGTAGAGCCTAGGAAGGTACAGACAGAAATAGGAACTGAAGGACTGCTTGTTCCGTGCGGAGGAAAAGTGGTGACCAGGCCCGCTGCACACAAACACCCAGGAAGTGACTACGGCTGAAGGCAAAGGAGACTTGGTCCTGAGAAAGACCTGGCCTGCTTGCTCACATCCATTCTCTACGAGGGAAAACAGAAGGTTTTAACTGCTATTCGGAGAGAATGGTCCAGGCATCCAGAGTGGATCTCCAAGTCCTAGCAAGGTGGTAAGCCAGCTACAGCAAAGCAGGGTCTGCATTCTAGCAATCCCAGGAGGGGAGGCAATTTTGGGTCAGCCATGCTTCCATATTCCACTTACTCAAACGGGTTTGACTCTGTCATCCCGGCTCACCTGGCCTGTGTTTGGCCAGGGGCTGTGCTCATAACGGTGAAAGCCACAGAACGAAGGGCCTGAATGGGGGATGAGCAGCAAGAACCTCGGGGGGCTTGTAGGTGCCCTTCTAATGTGGGCGGGTTATTTTGTCTCCGCTTGGGAAAATGGTCAGATGGAGGACCCGGTGACCATGTCGTGGGAAGAGAACTTGTTCCGCAGCTTTGGCCAAAAGGTGGGGGAGAGGTAGGTTACAGGATGATCCACCATCTACATTGCTGATATCTTTTTTAACTGTGAAATTTTCAAAGTTATGAAACCTCTAAACATACAAAAAACTATAGATAAGATACTGTAGTCCCTAATCAACCAGTACCCTGCTCCATCAACTGAGCATTTTGACATTTTTTTTTGCCTCAGATACTTCTTTTTAAAGAAATAAAATATTAGTTATCAGTTAAGGCATCCTATGTATCCTTTTCCCATCTGATACCATTCTCCTGCCTCCCCTCTCCCCAGAAGGAACCAATATCTTAAATGTGATGTTTATCCTCCCTGCGCATGTCTGAAACATTTAGTAAATATGTACATAGAGGAGTGGGCTTTGAGTTTCCAGGGAGGGAGGGAGGAGAATCAGAGTGCCCATCAGAAGCACACAGACAGAGTCCCAGGCGAACAAGAGGCTGGAAGCACAGGCCTGTGCAGCTGTCCTGATTGGGAGAAGGGGGAATGGATGGGTAAAGAGGTGAAGGTAAGTCTGAGTTGCTTATGCTCATTCCAAAAGCACAGCAAACAAAAGGCGTTACCCCTTACACCTATCAGCAATTCTTCATCATGGGAAAGGTCTTTTAAAATGGTTATTCAACCTTCCCTCCCTCCCAGTCACCCTGAGAGGTAGAACAGAAATGCTAGTCTCGTTTTATACGTGAAGAGAGCGAGATGCAGAGAAGGTACATAATGAACTCGCTGCTACAAAGCTAGTTACTAATAGAACTGAGACAAGAGCTCATCTTCTTGTTTTCATTCTTCAGGCCCCAGGCTGTTTCCACTAAACTACACTGTTTCCAAAAATACATGCGAATCTAGAACGAGTAAACCACAGTTTCAAGTTAAAAAAAAAAATTAAAAAATTAAGTTGTTGAGATCCCAGGGCTAAGAGCCCTGCTTCAAGTCCCACTTGTGTCAGTCTTCCTCAGATTAAATTAACTGGGTGTCTAATATGTAGATCTGCAAAATCAGGAATGAAAATCACTACCTCCCCCGCTGCTAGGAGGAGACTTAGTCAAGGTCACCTAGATGAAAGCTCCAGGCAAAATAAGGTAAATACCGTTCCCCCCTCTCTTCCCCAGAGGCTGGGGGTCCGGATCAGAGAGAAAAAGATTTTAGTGTCAAGTTGGTGTTTTGGTGCCTCACCCACTGACCTGAGCAAACTTTTCCACCTTGATGTGGTGATGACTGTTGGTGGGAACAGAGCTCGAGCCCCCTCCAGTGGCCAGTACTGGCTACAGCACTCCAGACAAGAGGCTAGGATTGCCTGCAACTATTCCGCACTAGCTTATTTGAGTAGCCTCAAAAGGCAGAACACGGAGGAGTCCTGGGTTCTCTTCCACCCTCCTCTGCAAAAGCATACAGCAGTTTGCTGGTGGGTTCCTTTTCCCGTGGACTGTGAGTTCTGTGCATTCGTGCTTAAGGAGGCATGTGAGAATAAGGTATGTGTGGGTGGCTGCTCTAAAAAGAGCACACTATTCTACTTTAGCAGACACAAGGCTGATTCTTCAATAAAGAAGTAGGGGCTTTGATGCAGGCCACAGGATCATGGCACGGCCAATTTGCTATGTCAGTTCAAAAGAATTTTCAAACCTTAAAGACCTGTTAGGCCTTTTATGTTTTCTAGGCCTGGAAGGAACAGAACCTATTAACCTTTTATTATCATCCACATTCTAGGCGAGTGTATCAAAATGAACAGGCCTCCAAAGGGAGGACCACAGTGGACAGTGGGTACGTGTAGCACCTGAGTTCGAACAAAAGGATGCTAAAGCTCTTCCTTCCCTTACATACGTCTTGTTGCGGATGTCGATGGCACAGAGGCAACGGATCACTGATGAGAGCAGCGTCCAGATCCCAAAGGTCCGAGCTTGCAGGCCGTTCACTGTGTAGCAGAAAAAAGCAAGAGTGTTGAGAAGAAGGAGGTTAGGATGCCTTCCAAACTCTTCCTACCTCCCTGGCAGTTCATGGGAGGCAGGGAGCTGAGCTGAGCCCCCTTTGGCTGGGCAGAGTGGAGGCTTTGGTGAGGCGCCTGGCGCTAGAAGGAATGGAAGGGATTCCAGAATGAGAACTGCTCAACCCCTCCTCCAATAGCTATGGCTGGGCAGGGACTTCCAAGAGTGGAAATCCAACAAAGAGCCCACTCGGGCAAATAACCCCTGGATGTAGTAGTTTATACCTCTGCCCTAGAAACCAGTCTGGTGTCGGTGAAGCCCAGTGAGTCTGAATCAGGACAGGTTTGGGGGGATGCTGCAGAGTGGTCTGGCAATACAAGATGCCTGGGAGGTCAGCAGACTTTTAAGGCTGGTATAGGAGAGAACTCAGAAATAATGGCGCCTACTTAGATGGCTACATCTGGTTTTTCAGAGACCTAAGTCCCTAGGTCTTCTCTGAATCCAGATCTGAATTATTTGAACAAAGCCCAAACCAGGCTGGATTCCTGGACACATGATAGGGGGACAAAGCACTGTTTCTCTAGTGTCTGCCAAGGCCACCCTGCTCTTGGTGGCTTTGTTCTGACACTGCTGTATTAAATATCTTGTCCTGAAAGTATGGATCATATTCCACCACAACAGTGGTTCTGGACCCTGGATATTTATTAGAATCAACTGAAAAAGTTTCATGCAATTACCAAGACCCGGGTACCAGACCAATGAAATCATACTCTTTGGAGGTGGACCTTGGGCAAAGTGGTTTCTCAAACCCCCTCCCTCGGTGACTGTAAGGCACAGCCATTGATCTAAGGCATTCAGTGGTTGGAATGCCAAAACAGGGACAGCAAAGATACTTCTTTGCTGTTCTATTAAGCAAGAGAAATTTCAAGGGACAAGACTGAAAACTGAAGGGTCTATTCATGTTTACTTGGGCTTTTAGGATTTTCCAGCCTTTGGAAAACCAGACAGTGATACCAATTTCACAACCCCGAAGACCTTTGGATGTAAGCAGTAAGGTGAACAAAAATTCCATATGCCAACCAAATACCTGGCAGTTAGCCCCAGTGGGCTACGTTCTTTATAAACACCTTGGCAGCTTTTCTGATGAAAAGACTGAGGAAGTAGTGAGGTACGAAAGGGAAATATTTCACCAACCTTAACCAGATGAGGCATCAGGTGAAATTCTACCACAGTACTGATATGATCAGGACAGTACAAGACAGCCCCCAGATCATGAGGAGGAGGCAGTCTTCACTTCTGGGCTGGAGACAGACAGATGGACACATGCATGTACAGATGCGTGCACACAAACCTACACACACACACTCTTGCTCAGCTCTATGTCCCTTCAGCAAGTCACATGACCCCTGGGCTTCTCTGTCTCAACTTAAATTCAAAGGGCTAGAGCAGATAACCTCTGAAAATCCTGTGAATCTATATAGGATGCCTCGACCATCCGAAGGCAGCATTTGAGGGTGAAAAAGTTGAATTGTCTTGCCCCCTTTTCCAGTTCTTTACTCCCAGTATATTTGAGCTTTGTTAAAAAAATGAGCCTTAGCCTACTTAGGTTCATTTTATACCTAGATGTTGCAGAACAATGAGCTAGGTCAGAGCCTGAATCTGGGTTAGCTATAAATGTGACACAGAATCGTCAGCTGCTGTGAAACCGTGCCGCGGCTCCAACTATCCCACACATCAGTGCAAGGAAGGGCAAGCTGCAATGTGAAAACACTCTCAGCAAAGAGGCTCGGGAAACTGGACCTTCTGCAGTTTCATTTTGGAGACAAACCTGGATGGGTGTGGGCTGTCTTCTTAGAGACTATGTCACAGTTTGGGAAAACCTTGGATTGGTAACTCTCTATCTGCAACATGGAATGTAACCATGTGTGTGCCATGATGTGATTTCTGAAGACAGCTGAGATAACATGAAAAACTTCTTTATGGCTTTCTAGTGGGGCATCACAGAGTCACCAAGTAATTCTATTTCCTTCTTTGCCCCTTGCATGCTCCCTACCAGGGACTGAGCCTGCAACCTGGGCATGTGCCCTGACTGGGAATCGAAACAGCAATCCTTTGATGCATGGGACGATGCCCAGCCAACTGAGCCACACTGACCAGGGTGCCCTTGTAAAGCTTTTTTACAGATTGCCTAGGGCCATGTAAAATGAATGAAAAGGTATTCAGGGAAGCTTTGAGGGGGAAAATGGGCCAAGTGCTATCCCTAAAGTTTATTACTCTAGTGCAGTGGTTCTCAACCTGTGGGTCGCCAACCTGTGGATCTCGACCCCTTTGGGGGTCGAACGACCCTTTCACAGGGGTCGTCTAAGGCCATCGGAAAACACATATATAATTACATATTGTTTTTGTGATTAATCACTATGCTTTAATTATGTTCAATTTGTAACAATGAAAATACATCCTGCATATCAGATATTTACATCACGATTCATAACAGTAGCAAAATTACAGTTATGAAGTAGCAACGAAAATAATTTTATGGTTGGGGGTCACCACAACATGAGGAACTGTATTAAAGGGTCGCGGCATTGGGAAGGTTGAGAACCACTGCTCTAGTGGTTGCCAAAGGCTACTAGTATATAGGCAGCATCAGAATCACCTAGGTAGTTATTAAAAAATAGATTCTGGACTCCACCCAGGGGGTGAAAGTTTCAGTGAACAGGTTTGGAGAGGGAAATGGCATCTGCACATTGTTGTTTGTAGATCTCCTAGTAAGTTATTCTGATGGGTAGCCTAGTCTGGGAACCACAATGTACAAGCGATGCAGTTCTTTGACTTCTTACCCAGGTCTGGCTTGCCGGTGTAGAGCTTTTCATAGAGAAAGGTGTGGTCCCGGAAGCTCTGAAGCGTGTTCCCCATGGCTATGATGGACACCATCACCAACCAGCTTCGTAGCACATTCAGGAAACGGCTCATGGTCCCCTCAAATCTGAGAGGGCTTCTTGCCCTGCAAACAAAGGCAAAGGATGTGAGACAGCAGATGGTTCATCTTCTATAACCATGAGCTCTCTCACCCTTGGGTCCCAGTCATGAGGGCTGTACTAAGCTTGTTTGGTCACTTGTTGATCACTTCCTAAATTCCTCTGCAAGCCCCCTAAGCTCACCCTCCCCAGTTACCTTAATACACTACTCTAACCTTCATGGAATTAGCACACTGCCTTTGAATATTTTCCCTAAACCAGTGGTCGGCAAACTCATTAGTCAACAGAGCCAAATATCAAGAGTAAGATTGAAATTTCTTTTGAGAGCCAACTTTTTTAAACTTAAACTATATAGATAGGTACATTGTTATTAACTTAGTTAGGGTACTCCTAAGGCTGAGGAAGAGCCACACTCAAGGGGCCAAAGAGCCGCATGTGGCTTGCGAGCCGCAGTTTGCCGACCACGGCCCTAGACCAAAGTGTGCTGACCTTTACCCAGAGTGAAAAAGGCTAAATAATGCAGTAGGGAGAGATGACAAACCCAGTGGAAAAAATTGGAGATAAAAAAAAAGGGAGAAGAGGAGGTGTACAAATATTACTATAGTAACAAAGTGGGTTTATGTATAAGCTTACAGAAATTGGTCTCAATATTTAGTCATACTAACTGGTGAATCAACAGTATACTTTCCAATAAATGGCACAGTAGTTATCTTTGATTGAGTAATTTCTCTAAAATATTACCCTACATCAGAACACTTTTCTCTTGGCTCAATCAGCCCTCTTATATCTTTACTTCTAGACTGGTTTTTCATGTCCTTCTTTCACAATGCAAGTGGCTAAAAGGTAATTATAAATCTAACAGACACCTGCCTGGCTATTGATGACAGATCCTTCCAAGCACATAGAAGCCTTACACATTTCAGTGGAACCAATAGTGAGGGCAATATTTACATCCTCAGGTTTTCTCTAATCTGGTTCTGAGGTATACCATAAACGAGAGGAACAATCTAAAGGTTAAAAATAAACTGCGGTGACTTGAGAACTAGTAAGAAATTATACGAAGAAGGAGATAGCAATGTCGGCATTGGGTTGCAGGAGAAATTATAGTAGCTCACAGTTACTGGGCACTTGTATGTGCCATGCACTGTGACATGCACTTAACATATATTGTAGACATTATTAATATTTCCATTTTACAGAGGAGGGTTGGCACAGAGAGGTTAAGTGATTTGCTTGAGGTTTTACAGCTAATATATGGCCAAGCTGAGATGTGAAGCATGCTCTGTTGGACTCTACGTTGCAATACTGCCTCACTGTTTGAGAACATTTTGACGGAGTTTCCATTTTTGAGGGAGACAAGCATACCATACCCACTTTTGTCTTGAAGTTGTATAGAAAATAACTTTAGATTATGTACTTTTTTTTAAAGCTTAGATTAACCCTTGCTGAGCATTGATTTCAATGAGCTTGACTTAAATAAAACCCATGTAGATAAAGAATTTAATAATGGAATTATTTCTTCCCACCTTCATTATGGTTTTTTGGCCCACGGTTTATCTGCTGTCAGGTTAACTTCTTGGGCTTGAAGTGGTGACAAACTATCAGGCTTCCTTTGTCACTCTGGCAGTAAAAGTTTCAGTATGGTCCTACACTACCCAGATGAAACAGATATTAAAGTCAGCCACGGCTCAAGACAGTGTGAAGCACCAAGAAACAAAAAAAGAGCGAGAGAGGAGGAAGGGTGAATGGAGGAATCCCTCAGGGAAAGGTGGATCGCACAGTGGGCTTTGTCCAAGTCTAGGGAGAACATGGCTCTACCGACATCACAAGCAGTTACAGCCTGGACCAAGATCCCCCCACCCCCACCTCACCCCACCCCCATCCTCCTCCCTATTTTCTTGCCCTCCCTCAATAGGAGACCCTTCCAAGGGTCCGAAAAGCTGCACGGATGGCCCCCTCTTTTTGACAGAACTTATGCCTTTCATTTCACAGAAGCTCTTAGAAATCCCAACAGGTAGCTGATGAGGGCTGAGCCTGAGCATTCTTCCGAGCAGCTGTCCCACGCCCTCGACCCATTTTCCTAAAGCTTGAGGGCCTAGAGTATCCAACAAACACGATTCTCAGCTTTTGCCCAGGCAGGTGTGGTGTTAAAACCTGAGCCAGGAGAGAGGCGTTCCTATCCTGGCCCTACCATTTAGGAGCTGTGTGACCCTGGGCACAAATCATTTACACTTTACAGCCTAGGTTTCCTCACCTGCGAATTGGAGATTTAAAAAAAATACAATCTCGAGGAATATTCTCACCTGGCGACCGGACCCCAGCCAGCAGCAGCCGCTGCAGCAGCAGCAAAGATGCAACCCCCAAAACAGCTCCAGCCTGGAGTCCACCTGAATCATTTGTCCCCGCCCCCGCCCTCACCCGGCTCCAGGATTGGGCCATTTCTGTCATTCCTCGCTCTGATTGGCTGTCTCGGTTCTGCTCAAGCAGGAGATGGGGCGTGAACCCCTTTACTGCCAATCAGCGGTAGCCACTGCCCAAGTGTCCGCAGGGGTCCGCCGCCCGCTCGCCCGCACAGTGAACCCCGCCTGTAGAGCGTGGCGGGAGGACTCCGGTCTCGGGTTCAACCCGTTAGGGGCGGGGGGAGAAAAAGTGGGGAAAAGAAGTCGAGATTCTTCTGCTGAGCGTGGTCTCCGAGCCCGCGCTGCGCGGGGGTGACGACATTCGTCGGCGCCCGAAGCCGAGCGTTGTGGGCGCC
>NW_005371193.1:1456536-1482704 GCF_000412655.1 Myotis brandtii
GCTGCGGTAGGTTTCCGGGCGCGCCGGGCTGAGTTGCCTGCGCCCTTCCCGCGGGGCGCATCTGCGGACCTACCGGGAATTGGGGTGGGGCTGGCGGGCTGATCCCTAGAGCGAGTGTCCCTCATCTTGTTGCGGATGTCCTGCCCGCTCTCTCCCCGCCGCCCTGCAGGCAGCCTCGTTCAGTTTTAATTGGAAGGACATGCCAACATTGGGGAGAGATGGAGAAACCCTGCGGGGAGTCCTCGGAAGAACGCCTCTGGAGGTGGTTGGGTATTGCCCATTCCGCGGAAGGTCTGCAGGGATCGTGATCGGGGCCGGCATTTTTTGGTTCCGTTTATAATTTCACCGTATCTAGGAATGCATAGCAAAAGGAGGTTTAGAGAGAGTTACATCAAGTGGTTATCTCTGAATTGTGGGATTATGATCATTTAAATATTTTCATTTTCTTGATCTATTTTCTATTCCCTGCTCAGGCACAACAAACGTATACTTTTACCCCGTGGAAAAATTTTAAGTTAGAAATGGAAAACATCCTAATTTTAATGTCTCTTTGAGATTCAATTCCTAGTTTGTGATTTTTAGCAAGGGACAGTAGTTTTTGAGTGTTTGGAAGGACATTTTTCCCCCCAGTTATTTATGACCTCGATTCAGGAGAATATATTAATCTTTTGGTTCAGTAGTTGAATTTTAGTGGAAACCTGACGGCATTTTATCTGTGTGTTTGTCGTAAGAGGCCAAGTAAATATTTACAAGTATTTTAAATCTTGAGTTTTTACTTTTAACCCAGGTCAGGTTTTAACAGCAAGGAATATATGTTTCAGGCAATCCTCCTCCTACCTCAGACTTCCCTAAAAGTTAGGTAAGTCTGTCCTTTTGGTGCATGTTAGATACTGTGTATAAAAGAAAAATGACAAACTCAAACTTAGTAACAGTTCTTTGGATACATAGTGGACAGACAGTGTTGTTGGGCAAAAACACTTGATTTGGGGGGCATATGCGAGGCACTGTGATAGAAGGTAAGCGCCTAGAGGTTGGGCACCGGTGAGGTACATACTCATTTTCATTGCTTGGAAGATCGTCAGCAATCATGAACAAACAGACCTCACATCGTGTTTCACATCATTTGGCTTCCCTACAGGTATCTGTGCCACCCAAATTGTTTGATCCAGTGACTCTGCAAAGAAAGGTCTCTGAGGCCCCCCGTCTGCTGACTGCATGACAAACCCTAAAGGACATGCCAATCGTGATGGCCCGGGACCTGGAGGAAACAGCATCATCCTCAGAGGATGAGGAGGTGGTAAGCCAAGAGTAAGTAAGAGCCTGCCTGCTTTGGAGCCTTTGCCTCTAGGATGGGGAAATCGTTCTCTTTTACTTAGACACATTCTTTCACCCAATGTCCTTCCTTTGGTATTGCCGGATTCTGGTTTTAGCTTTTACCCGTGATCTAATTAAAGATCTTATTATTTGGTCCTTATCTGAAATGAGATAGAAGGCTCTGTGAGTGAACGAACATCAGCTCTAGGTGTTCCAGGTAGTAGCTCTTAGTCAACTCCTGATCAGAGCTTCTAACATAGGAGATTTTGAAATGTTTAGATAGTGAAGAAAAGTAGGTCTCCAAACACTGTGAAACTGGTTATGTTACTTTCTCAAAAATCTTTACAATGATGGAATGATGATAATGTAGAGAGGTCAGGTGACTTACCGGAGTCATTGTGGGGCCGTACATCAGAATGCTATAGCCTTTGCTGGGTCTGTTGAACAACAGTGCTTTCCTGAGTTCTTTTATGTAAGAGACTCAAAATAATAAAAATGTAAGTGCTAGTGGTAAGAGCAGCTGCTATAGCTGATGGTATGGGCTTTAACTACTGTATCTCATTTAATCTGAAGATGCTGTTATTCCCACTTTATTAAATTTGTCCTCACAAATACCAAAGGACTTTCTCAGGGATGTGTAGAGAGTGAGTGATGGATTGAGATTCAGACCTAGTTTTACTGAATTTTGAAGCACTTTGCTATTTTGCCTCCTTCAACCTTATTACTTGACAGAGAACAAAGAGAAAAGCTGGCTTATAGTTAAGATTCGTTTTTAAGATTTTTCTGCAGGTCCCCTTGGATATGTGCTGTATCCACCTGAGAAATGGGGCTCATATCTCCCAGGCTGTTTTGTAGGAGTGTGTTTAGGATCAAATAGAATAATGTCTATGAAATTACTGTGTAAATTGTAAAGCACCGTACACATATAAGATACTATTCTTACTTGCTTTAATATTGAACTTAAAGTGGACTTCTTATTATAAAGTGGAAGATTTTTCATTATTTAATATTATAACTTGAGAAAATTATTAAAGCATTAATAAAGCTTTGGGGAAAGGCTTCTCATCACTGTTAGGTTGTAGAAAATAATAGAGGCTTAACATTATATTTGGGTCATTCTCATTCAGGATAATTAAATGGACAATTCCCTATGGCCATTTGCCTCCTGTGACTTCTTGCTTTCTGTGTGCTGCCTCTTACTCATTTCATAAAATTTTAACTTCTTCTCCAGGCATCAGTCTTTCTAATTTCAAGATTATTGTTTTACTCCATAAATATTTTTCTTCTTAGTGGGCTTAGAGGTTGGGCCTGACAAGTATGTATTAGTTTGAACCTCATGAAATTGCCATTTTGGCAGGTCAAAAACAGTCAAATATTAACAATTTCAAATAGTTCAACCTGGTATTATAGTAGGTACTCAATAAATACTTGCTGACTGAATGAATGAATGAATGAATGAATGAACAACAAATTTATGACTTAGATCACATTAGATCAGACGTTCTTAACCTTTTTAATGTTGTGGGTCCCTTGTCAGAATATTTTAAGTACTTAAAATTAAATACATGTCATTAAAAAATACCAATTACATTGAAATGCAGTTATCAAATTATTTTTAAAAATTACTTGTGATACAGTAAATTGTGCTTTCTTATAAATTACTTACTTTTTTTGTTTTCTTTTTTTGCTTCTTTTGTGCTTTCTTATACATTAAATAAAAAGATTATTCATTTAAAACATGGGGAAGTTAAGTTTTATTTTCTAAAGACAGCAGCATGAAGATTGTTTTTGCTTAGTTTGTGTAAGATCATTACACTGTGGGGTGGTCTTTGATTAACACTTAGAAGTGGGGAATACTGGGACCTTCATACTGGTACATGTTTGGACTACCAGTGTGTGATGTCACCATTTGGTAGCTTGGAGGAGAGATGCTAAATCATTGTCCAGCCTCATCACACCAGATGAGGAAGACTATGATCACAGGTAATCTAGTGGCAAGTTTAATAACTAACACAACTTAGAAGTAGTGATAAATGTAAATGATGTTTTAATATACTGGCATCAACTGTAAAACGGTATAAAAATCTAATTTTGGATAATTCTAATAGTGCTGTGCTTTGCTGCCTATATTCATAATTGGGAAATGTTAAATTTCTAGTAAAAATGAGTGAAATAAAGTGTAATATCCCCCTCCCACATTGCCCCTGTCCCCCCAATCCAAATTCATGGACCTCTTGAAATTTCTTTATTTTTTGTTTTGTTTTGCTTTCTTTCACACTCTTACTATTGAATTTTGATGGTTAATCTTGCTCCATCAGCTCCTCTTGTCTATTAGACACTTGTTTTATACATTGAGAATCTTAAGTCAATCTTGTTCACACTTAGAGCAATAGGCTTACATTTAAAAATTTTTTGGAAGTTAGAAGGCCTTAAATCATCTAAGAAAGTTGATTTGATGCAAAGATGCATATCCATGGACATCTGTTAGATCTGCTCGACTCCTAGACTGTATTAAAGTAGTTAATGCCTAGACCTTAGGACTAGAAACGGTTCAGGCAGTCCTTGTTCTGCATGGCATTATTTCAGATGGTAAATGTAAAGGGGGATCTTTTTCTATATTTTGCTTGGTGGTTCCAAATACAAATTTATATATAGATATGGAAACTTTCATAAAAGGATTTGATGCTGCTTTTGTCACTGGAAAATTAGTCACTTTATTTCGCTAATAAAAGCTGGCTTTGTATCAGTTGAAAAGATCATCAACATTTACTTGGAAAAATTAAAAGATCATCAACAAATGATTACACAATGAGTGGTCCAGGAGTTCAGAGAAAGAAGGCATCACTCAGGGCTGGGGGAGTGGGGCGAGGCCTTGGAGAGTGGGATTAAGTGAACAGAGGCGCGGGGAAGGCATTTCCAGCAGGGACAGTGGTATTACTAAGGCATGGAAGTTTTGAGTTATGTAGGCTGCATCCCAGGAGTGAAGAAGAATATATTCCTCATGAAATTGCTTCTTAAAACCCAAAACGTTCTTAGGTTCTCAGTAAAGTCAACCATAAAACTGGTCTACTTTGATAATTAATCATTCAAATATGCTGTCCTCTCATGCCTGTAAGGCATATTTTCTTAATCTATTCCAGTTTCTCTGCAAAAGAAAATTTAAGGTCCCAATTTTTAATTTCCTAATCATTTAGAATCTTTTCCCTTTAGCACCACCTGGTGGGAGCATGGTTTTAATGGCAATTTAGCATCTGCCTGAAGTATTTTGTAGTTGACCTTATTGAATTAATAATTTGTCTGCTACCTCCTTTATCTTTTTATGGGTTGTAAGTGAAGAGATTTCTCCTTCAGGGATTTGGCTCTCCACAGAGTGAGTGTAGTCAGGGCCTTGGCTCTTCTCAGCTGTGCATCTGCTGTTTGTATTCTGATTCCCCTGTCTTATCGCAGTAATCCGTTGTGTGTAAGTGATAAGGCACAGTGGTGCCAGTTTGTAGCTAATGCCAGGTTGACAAGGAACTTTGGATGGTTTCCAGAGTTTCTATCCAAGACTTTGGATAGGCCGCCTATTTTTCCCCTCTATCTATCCTCTGACTTAGAAATATAGTGGAAAAATTAAAGTTGGAAGAGATCACAGGAATAGCTTGACCCCATGCCCACGTATTATAGGTGTTAAAGATTAAAAAAGCAAGCAAAGCAAAAAAATCTTTGCTAAAAAATGCACCCTGTAAACACCATTTCTCACAAGTGGGCACAATCACCCAGGCCAAAGAGCAAGGACAATGAGCATCCACATTCCATTTCTACAAAGCAGGAAATGAGCGAGGTATGGGGTTCTCTGCTTTCCTCACTAAAAGGCTTTTGGCAGCTCATTCCCAAGTCTAAAGGCTGCCTTCTAAAATTGGTAGTCTGCAGCCTGTTCATTCAAAGTATGGATATTTTTAAACTTGGGTTGTGAGGGTCTGACTTGGCCTTGAGATTTGTGGTTAAGGGTGTGGCCATGTGAGTTTTTGAGAGCGAACTGAATCTTGGCTCAGTGGGTCTTAATTCCATTTAATAAATTTGATTAGTTTAAGTTCCCAAAGAGTTGAGTTTAAGGTGTTCCATATACAGAACATCACCGAAATGTGATGAGGGTGTCAGAAGGGTGGAAAGAGCACAGACATTTGGGTTCATATATCTTTCCTTTACTCAGCCTTGGGCAAATCACTTAACCTCTCTGAACACCTTTTCCTCAGTTCATAGTGGGGGCAATAGGAATAAATGAGATAGCATGAAAGCTCTTCGTTTATTTCCTGGCACATTTTAGGTATTCAGGTAATTTACCTCTTTCCCGTTCTACTTTCCTGCACTAAGGAGGTTCAAGTTTCCTAATCTTTGAGTAAATTGATTAAACGGAGATTTTCTGAGGCTAAGGAAAGAAAATAAAGTCAGAGATCCTTCTCTGGAGGAAAAATATCTGTTTTTGCATTTAGTAAGGCTTTATTTAAAATATGTGGCTTTAATTGGGGTACTGGTAATAATTTGGTTTCCTAGCTCAGAATTTTAAGATGGGTCATCGAATTGCCTTAAAAAAGGACTATACAAGCTGGTGTGGCTCAGTGGGTGGTTGAGCATGGACGCATGAACCAGGAGGTCATGGTTGGATTCCCCATCAGGACACATGCCCCAGTCTAGGGCTCGATCCCCAGTAGGGAGCACACAGGCAGCCAATGGATGATTCTCTCTCATCATTGCTGTTTCTGTCTCCCTCTCCCTTTTTCTCTCTCTAAAATCAATAAAAACATTTTTTTTTAATAAAAAGGACTATAGGGTTTCAAAATGGTATATAAATTATTGTGAATCTATTTGTTAGGATTCTTTATGTGTACTGGGGACTAAAACATAACTGTATTTTTTGTCCTAAAAATAACGGGACTTCATTAGTTCCTATTTAGGAAAGACTTGATTCTGCAGCTCTAAGGGTGCCACTCAGGATCTCATTTCTCTCATTCTTTTAATCAGGCTCCCACTGACTTCCTCCTTTACTAGCATCTCCAGACTCTCCTGTCAAGGTCACAAAATGACAGTAGCACTTCCAGCCCTCAGTCTCTTACACCATCAAGGGAAAGAGTGGCCATCTCTTCTGTAGCTGCCAGAGAGGAGAAAAAGCATTGCTTTCTCAGAGGGTCTCACAACATGTCACCTGACCTTCACTTGGCTCCAGTTGGCTTATGTGCTCATCCCTGAAACAGTCACTATAATTGAGGGATAGAATGTCCTAATTGGCTGAAGCCAGTCAAGGCTCGTCCCAGGACCAGGGATGGAATTAATCTTAAACAAACCACATGGCTAAAAATGGAAAATGAATGGTTTCCCATAGGACATTTAGGGTTCTTGTTTTAGAAGGAGGGGGAGAGGTTTTAAGCAGCCAACCACAGTAATCTGCTTCGGCAGTTAATTCAGATTTTGAGTTTTAAATTAATAAAGCCTTTTGTTATGGTTGTAGGGATCATCCATGTATCATGTGGACTGGAGGCTGCAGGAGAATTCCAATTTTGGTATTCCATGCTGAGGCAATTCTGACCAAGGACAACAATATTCGAGTAATTGGAGGTGAGTATGACTTCTCCACAGAAAGTAGGGCTGGCGCATGGCCCTGGCAACCTTGTCTTGCAGAAATTGACAACACCTATGGATAGGGAAATGGCCTTGGCCACAAGAAGACTATCTTTATTATACTTGAAAGGATTATTGGGGTTTCTGGAATTGTTTTCTGCATATTATTTTTTCCCTTTTGAATTTTTTTTTCAGAATTATGTATACATGTGCTTATTTTATTGTAGTAAAATATACAAAGCAACTTACTGTTTTAGAGTGTACAATTCAGTGGCATTTAGTACATTCACATTGTTGTGCAACAATCACCACTATTTAGTTTCAGAACATTTTTATCATCCCAAAAGTAAACTCTGTACCCATTAAGTAGTCAATACCCAGCCCCTGACAGCCCCTAATCTACTTTTTTTCAAAAAATATATTTTATTGATTTTTTACAGAGAGGAAGGGAGAGAGACAGAGAGTTAGAAACATCGATGAGAGAGAAACATTGATCAGCTGCCTCCTGCACATCTCCCACTGGGGATGTGCCCGCAACCCAAGCACATGCCCCTGACCGGAATCGAACCCGGGACCCCTCAGTCCCCAGGCCGACGCTCTATCCACTGAGCCAAACCGGTTTCGGCAAATCTACTTTCTGTCTCTGTGGATTCACCTCTTCTGGATATCTATAATAATAACAGCGTAATATGCAAATCGACTGGAAGGACGTCTGGACATCTTTCCAGACGAAGCCAGGGCTGCAGCCGTGGGATCGAGGCCGCCACGGCTGTGAGGGAGGGATTGAGGCAGCCAAAGTGTTTTCCACAGTGCTTGCACTGTTTAACATTTCCATCAACAATACATGAGAGTTCTCATTTCTCCACATTCTCACTAACATTTATTTTGTTTTTTAGATCATCGCTATACTAGTGAGTGTGAAGTGGTATCTTACTGTGGTTTTGATTTGTATTTCCGTAATGACTAATGACATAGAGCATATTTTTAAAATATATATATTTTTATTTACTTTTAGAGAGGAAGGGGAGGGAGAGAGAGAAACTCCATTGGTTGCCTTCTGCATGCCTCTACTGAGGATTGAGCCTGCAACCCAGGCATGTGCCCTGACTGGGAATCGAGCCGGGCACCACAGGCTGAGCAACATAGAGCATCTTTTCATTAATATATCTTCCTTGGAGAAATGTCTATTCAAGGCTTTTGCTTATTTTTTAATTGGGTTGCTGTCTTCCTGTTGTTGAGTAATAAGATTCCTTATCCATTCTGAATATTAGAACCTTAGTAGATATATGATTTACAAATATTTTTCTGTGGTTTGTCTTTTCACTTTTTTGATAGTATTTTTTCATGAGCTAAAGGTTTTCACTTTGATAACGTCTAATTTGTCTGTTGTTTTTTTTTGTTGTTGTTGCTTATATTTTTGGTATATTTACGAAACCATGGCCTAACCCAAGGTCATGATCCCCATGCTTTGTTCTAAGAGTTATATAGTTTAAGCTCTTATATTGGAGATAAATGGTGTTTGATCCATTTTGAATTACTTTTTTTAATGTGAGGTAAGGGTCTACATTCTTTTGCATGTGTATATCTATTTGTCCAACATAATTACTTGAAGAGACTATTCTTTCTCTATTGAATGCTTTTGGAACTCTTGTTGAAAATCAGTTGTCTGTAGGTATATGGGTTTATTTCTGGACTCTGAATAGACCATTGATTTGTATGTTTATCCTTATACCAGTACCTATCATTTAATTACTGTGCTTTTGTACTAAGTTTTGAAATTGGAAAATGTGAATCCTTTAACTTTGTTCTTCTGTTTCAAGATTTTTTTTGGCTATTCAGAGTCCCTTGCAATGCCATATGAATTTTAGGATAAAGCTTTTTAATATCTGCAAAAAGGCCTTTGGGATTTTGATAGGAAATGCATTGAATCTATAAATTGCTTTTGGGAGTGTTGCCGTCTTAAAAGTTCTCCAGTCCACAAATAAGGGATGTCTTTCCATTTATTTCAATCTTCTATAATTTCTTGTAGCAGTGTTTTATAGTTTTTAGTGTATAAGTCTTGTAGCTGTTTGGTTAAAATTATTCCTAAATATTTTATTCTTTTTGGTATTATTATAAATTATAAATTTGGTATTATTATCAATTTTATTTTTGGGTTGTGAATTGTTATTGACCTTATATTCTGAAACCTTGCTGAACTCATTAGCTGTAATAGTTTTGTATGTGTTGGGGGTTCTTTTGAATTATCTATACTATATATAAGGTCATGTCATCTGCAAGTAGAGATCATTTTACTTCTTTCCTTACAACTTGGATGCCTTTGTTTACTTTCTTGCCTAATTGCTTTGACTAGAACTTTTAGTGCAATGTTGCATAGAAGAGGTGAAAGGTGGATCTTTGTCTTGTTCCTGATCTTACGGGAATGCTTTCCAGTCTTTCACCATTGGGTATGATGTTAGCTGTGGGCTTTTCAAAATTCCCTTTAGCATGTTGAAGACATCCCCTTCTAGTCCTTCATTGAGGGTGTGTGTGTGTGTGTGTGTGTGTGTGTGTGTTATTTTTATCATGCAAGGGTGTTGGATTTTGTAAAATGCTTTTTCTACATCATTGAAGATGATTCTGTTTTGTTTCCTTCACTCTCTTAATGTGGTGGGTTACATTGATTGACTGTTGTATGTTGAACAACCCTTGCATTCCTGAGGTAAATCCCAGGTGGTCATGGTATGTTACCCTTATGCTGCTGGATTTGGTTTGCTAGCATTTTGTTGAGAATTTTTGCATCTGTATTTATAAGGGATATGGGTCTGTGGTTTTCTTGTGATGCCTTCATCTGGCTTTGGTATCAGGGTAATGCTAGCCTCAGAGGATAAGTTCCCTTCTTTTTGGAAGAGTTTTAAGAAGGATTATTGTTAATTTTTTAAATGTTTGATAAAATTCATCTGTGAAGCCATCTTAACTCATTTCATTGCTAGTAAAGTGGAGGTAATACCTATTTTGCAGGCATTGTGAGAAATAAATGTTACGTAATGTTTGGCACATAGTACACACTCAAAACTTATTTTACTTGTTGAAGAGGATCTGCTGTACTTTGAGATTAATTTAAGGTCTGTCCTTGCCTTAATGAGCCAAGAGTTTAGAAGATGGTGGGATTGAATCTTCTTCTCTTCCTAGGGGTCCTTGTGTTCTAATCCCCTCACCAAGTTGCTAGGTTACCATTTAAGGGAACATGGTTTATTTATATTCTCTGAATCTTGAGCAGTAAAAGAGTTGCTAACATTTACTGAGAAACACCCTCAAAATCAAAATATGACATGAGTCAAAATGTCAAATGTGGGTTTGAAAAAAATAGAAGTAAGTAATGCCCCCCAAACATACTTTTTTTGGGTGCTTGTCACATGTATTTCATGGCAATGGGCAGACCCATCCTTTTTATTTTTTTTAAATATGTTTTTATTGATTTTAGAGAGGAAGGGAGAGGGAGAGAGAGATAGAAACATCAATGATTAGAGAGAATCATTGATCTGCTGCCTCCTGCACGCCTCCCACTGGGATCGAGCCTATAACCCGGGCCTGGGCTCTGACCGGGAATCGAACCGTGACCTCCTGGTTCATATGTCAACACGCTATCACTGAGACATGCTGGCTGGGCAGACCCTTCTTTTTTAGAATACCTAACATATACTGGAAATTAGCATCCATCATTGTAGTTTTTCCTTTACTCAAGCAATGACTATTTTCTGGAATCTGTAAGATTTTGGGCTTTTTTTTCTTTTCTTTTTTTTTTTCACATTTCTGTGATTAAAGAAAAAGCTTTTTTCTCAAACTCTGTTTTTGAATTTTCTTTATCTTCCCCATTCTTTGTTGTGTAATAATTTTTTTCACCTTCTGTATGTGAAGAACAGTTTGAATGACTTGTAGTTGCTGCCTCAGACTTCTGAATTGTTAAACATTCTTGGTCTATTTTTTTCTCTTTGCTCTCCTAAATAGCTGACATAGGTCTGCTGAGATAATAATCCTGTGTTAAATCCTCTTGAGAAGTGTATCTGGGGCATTAATTATCTTCTGTTGATCTCATATTAGGTGCTAACCTTGTTTGTTCTGTTATCTAATAAATGTTTCATTGCATTCACTGCTAAAATTTTTGGTACAGTATGATTTCATATGCTTTATTAAATATTCTGGGAACATATTTTTCCCCCTCACTAGATCCTTTCTTTCCCCCCCACAAAACTGTATATACTTTGAACATGTAAATGGGATTTCATTTTAAAGACAACAGATATTTTCAGTTTAATCCTTTTATAGAATGAAGTATCATTTTATAATTTGCCTCTAATGTGTCAACTTAATAAATTTGCATTTGGATAGCCCAGCACCCGATAGACATATGCTGTACACTACATATGTAAAATTTCCAGGCCTCATTGAAAAAGTAAACAGAAATAGGTGAGATTAGTTTTAATATATTTTGTTTAATCCAAAATATCGTTTCCACATTTACTCAATATAAAAAAATCACTGAGATAGTTTACATCCTGTGTGTGTATTTTACATTTATAGCACATCTCAATATAGTGTAAAATTTTTGTTAGGAGTACTTGATCTGTATTTATCTATATTATAAAAACCCAGTGGCCCTAATGCCGTAACGACCAAAGATCGGTGTGGGTAGGCAGGGCGGCGCGTGATTTTGCACACTGGGCTTCTAGTATTCCATAAATGAGCCCAGCTGGTGTGGTTCAGTGGTCAAGCATTGACCCAGTCAGGGCACATGCCCGGGTTGCAGGCTTGATCCCCAGTAGAAGGCGTGTAGGAGGCAGCTGATTGATGATTGTCATCATTGATGTTTCTATCTATCTCTCCCTCTCTGAAATCCACAGAAACATATGTTCCATAAATGTTATAGTTGAAAAATAAGTTTTTATGCTCAGGTTATTCCAGACAAGTTTTCCAACTGAATTAAATTAGTTAAAGTTAAATTTTAAAAAAATCAGTTACTCTCTCACACTAGTCAAGTGCTCAGTGGTTACACATGGCTGGTGACTACCATATTCAACAGTGCAGCTGTAACTTTCTGACAGTAGGGCAAGCTACACTATGTTGCCATTGAAGGGGTTATTCTTGTATTCTAAAAGTCAAGACATCAGTTTTGTCTTCATTCTAGTTTCCCATGCTATTTTTGACCAAACCTTTAGGGCACTTCACCATTCCCTAGATGCTTCTGTGCTGACAGGTTATTGTTTTCTTGTTTTTATTTGCTCTGCCTACACAGTTAGTCCTGGAACTTGCCAGGGGTCTTAGCGCTTCAAGTTGCCTCCTGGGATACTTGCGATGGGAGAAGAGGAAATTCTACAGGCTCATGGTGGATTTGAGGCAGTGTGGGCTTGGAGGCTCCAATTTTGGATGTTTGGCAGTTTGCTAGTAGGCAAGGAGGGCAGTTGGGCAGGTTCACTTGCCAGTTTCTATCTGACTAGCAGAGAAGAGAGAGCCTAGAGTTACCAGGTTTTCCAAGAGAAGCCCAGGAATCTAGATTGTTATATGAATTGTTCCAATTTTAAAAGGTTGGCAACTAATTCTATGTTACATTTAAAACACCACTAGGAGTGAACAAACCATGTCGATAAGCTGGATTTGGCCCTTGGGTTGCCAATTTATAACCTCTGGTCGAACATATACTGGTAATCAGCATTATTGGTCACAGGGCTGTTGAACCCAGAATGTGAATTTGAGTTAAAATCACCAGAATCACAGCTGCTTTATATCATCCCACCCTGCCTTCCTCACACTCCCCTTTTGGAACATGTTCAGTGTATCTGAGTTGGGTTAGAGTTAGTAGGTGTGGATTAAAAGGAGTTGGTCACTGCTTACTACTTACATACCGAGAATCAGGCTGCCACTGAGTACAGTAATAATTACATTTTCCCTCTATATCAGGAGAAGTAGGAGAAAGTATTAATAGCATTTTTATTTTTGTATTTTCTATATAAAATGTATAATTTACTTTGTATGACACTATTAATACCTATTTTACTATATTTACTTCTTTAATACTATATACTATATATTTTACTATATAAAGTTTTTACTATATAAACATTTTTATTATGTATCAACAAGTATACAAGCTTTAATGTGTTAACTGACTTAGTGCTTTCAATTATCCTAGGACAGGGGTCCTCAAACTACAGCCCGCGGGCCACATGCAAATACAAATATTGTATTTGTTCCCGTTTTGTTTTTTTACTTCAAAATAAGATATGTGCAGTGTGCATAGGAATTTGTTCATAGTTTTTTTTTTAAACTATAGTCCGGCCTCCAACGGTCTGAGGGACAGTGAACTGGCCCCCTGTTTGAAAAGTTTGAGGACCCCTGTCCTAGGAGGTAAGTATCTGTTATCAATTCCATTTTATAGGTGAGAAAACTGAGCATAGAAAAATGAAGGAACTTATTCAGGATGACAGCCAGGAAGTAGTAGAGGCAGGATTTTAACCCTGATAGTTCCGTTCCAGAGACATACTCTTTCTCTTATTATCCCCTCATTTCCTCCAGCCCCATGTAATCGTTGTCTATTTTTCCACACACTTTACTGATCACCTTCCCTTTGGCCTGGTTCTGCGAGGCAAGCACTGCAGAACAGGCTCAGAATTGGAGCACTCCTGGTCTCCAGCCGTTGACATTTTGGCTCTTTGCCAAGTGCAAAATTGGAGATGTCAGTGATCACAGTTATAATGAAAAGACCTAATATTCTTCCATTTTTCTAAGTTTTAAGAATAATACAATAAACACATGTATACTCTTTCCATAGATTCACTAGTTATTAACATTTTGACGTATCTGCTTCTCTTTCCCCCTTCCCCATCCTATCTAATAAAAGCCTAATATGCAAATTGTCCCCTCGGGCAGTCTTTCGACTGGGGACGGTGTGGAGCGTCAGCGTCAGCCACGGCACTGCGACCTCTCACTGGCTACCTGGGTGTGGGGGTGACGGGGACAGAGGTGCAGTGAGAACGTGAGGTGTGAGGTGTCCGCCAAGCTCGCTCTCACTCCCCCTGCTACCTTCCCCCCAGGACGCCAGGGCTCATGCGCTGGGGAAGCCCCGGAGAGGAGCCCGCCCCACACCATCATGGCCTCTTCCGGTGAGCCAGGCTGCAGCCGCAGGGAGCACAAGAGCCCGTCTGCAAGGCTGGCTGGGAGAGAGCGTGCTGCCTGCCTGCCTTCTGTGCAGTGCTGCTGGGTGGCCCAGAGGCCCACACTGTGCCCTGGCCCGCGGCATCAGGCCAAGCTCACCGCATCTCCACGTGGGGACTCGGGTGCCGTGACTCAGGTTGAGGAGGGTGCGTGGGAGCCCCCGGGGGCCCAGCTGCCCAGGGCCCAGACGCTTGCACTTTGATTGCCAGCCTGGCCTAGGGACCACACCCGTGCACGAAGTTCATGCACTGGACCTGTAGTCATTTGAGAATTAGTTTAAATGCTTCATACCTAAATACTTGATTCAGTATGTATCCCCTAAGAGCAAAGGCAATATGTTGTCCTTTAAAAAATTGTCCTGTAATATTCTTAGATAACTTTTTCAAGCAATTTGTAGTGTGCATAGAAAGAGGTTGAATTTAATGAGCCAGAGTAAATGTTAGTCCTCAGGGATGGGGATATATAGAAGTTTCACATGATTACAGACTTTCCTCTTAGACAGGGGTCACAAGCACAGAATGCTTGCAGGTGCCAGGCAGGAAATATGAGTGAGTGCAATGTGGGCCTGTCCTGGAGGAAGCACTTGCACTTCCACAGTGGACTCTTGCCGAGAGAGAGAGAGAGAGAGAGAGAGGCAGACAGACAGACAGACAGACACCGAGACCCAGAAATCTAGATTTTTATATGTTTAAAAGGTTGACAAGTTTAAAAGGTTCACAATTAATTCAATTTTATTTTTAAAGCACAATGAGAAATGAACACACACTGCCTGCAGGTTGGTGTTGGCCCTCAGGTCACCAGTTTCTGACCTCTGGTCTAGGAGATACTGGTAATCAGAAGGATTGCACAGAGTGCTACCTAGAGCAGGGGTTCTCAGCCTTTTTAGTGCATTGGATCCTAATGAGTCTCTTTTCAGAATAATGTTTTTGTTTGTTTATTTTTAAATCAGAATAATGTTAAGTGTATAAAAGTTATATATGACTACAAAGAAAATCAATTGTATTGAAATATTATCATAATATTTTTAAAAACCTAGATATGTGCCTTGATTAGTATAATGATCTAGTGGTAGATCTGTTAATTTCCGTAGTTTTTAAAGACTGTGAGAATAAGTGATACTTTGAGATAACTGTAACAACTGTAAAATAACATTAAAATTTCTGATCTCTACTGGTGGCAGGGTCACAGTTACTGCTAATAATACTCTGCATTGTTGCCTATATTCCTAATTGAAAGTAATGTTACGTTTCAACTAGAAATTCACGAAAACAAAGATGTCATTTCTCCCCATACATGCTTCCACAGTGGACTCTTGCCGAGAGAGAGAGAGAGAGAGAGAGAGAGAGAGAGAGAGAGACCCAGAAATCTAGATTTTTATATGTTTAAAAGGTTGACAAGTTTAAAAGTTTCACAATTAATTCAATTTTATTTTTAAAGCACAATGAGAAATGAACACACTATGCCTGCAGGTTGGTGTTGGCCCCCAGGTCACCAGTTTCTGACCTCTGGTCTAGGAGATACTGGTAATCAGAAGGATTGCACAGAGTGCTACCTAGAGCAGGGGTTCTCAGCCTTTTTAGTGCATTGGATCCTAATGAGTCTCTTTTCAGAATAATGTTTTTGTTTGTTTATTTTTAAATCAGAATAATGTTAAGTGTATAAAAGTTATATATGACTACAAAGAAAATCAATTGTATTGAAATATTATCATAATATTTTTAAAAACCTAGATATGTGCCTTGATTAGTATAATGATCTAGTGGTAGATCTGTTAATTTCCGTAGTTTTTAAAGACTGTGAGAATAAGTGATACTTTGAGATAACTGTAACAACTGTAAAATAACATTAAAATTTCTGATCTCTACTGGTGGCAGGGTCACAGTTACTGCTAATAATACTCTGCATTGTTGCCTATATTCCTAATTGAAAGTAATGTTACGTTTCAACTAGAAATTCACGAAAACAAAGATGTCATTTCTCCCCATACATGTTTAGTAACTCCCAACAAATTTCAGATTAAGAATCCCTGAAATCTGCAGCCCCTACTTGTATTGTAATAGCATAAGGTAGCAGTATAATATTACCGAGTGTAATTAAGCAAGCTACCCTCTAACAGTTTATTTCTGTCTCTACAGTGAACTTTCTGGTTACTGAACTTGAATCTATGTTTTCCTTTAGAACGTTATCATTTGTCTTACAAGATTGTGCGAACAGACAGTCGCCTGGTACGCAGCATTCTGACAGCCCATGGATTTCATGAGGTAAGCTCATTTTAACTACCTCACCTAACCTGTCCAGAAGCTGAAAATCCTAGCCACCTGACTGTCAGTTACCCATGCCAGCGCTAGAAAGTACATGGGACCAATGCTTAGTGGTGATGGGAGAACTTGCATTGAATTCCATGCAATACATAGAAGACCTTTCCACAATTAAAAGCTTTTTTTTTTTTTTTTTTTTACTTGCTAAGTTTATAGGCTTAGGCTAGAGGCAGAGTTGCCCATAAGGAATTGTTTGTTACCCAATTAAGGTTCTTTGATTACAAGCAACAGAAACAGACTCTGTTTAACATACACCAAAAGGGATTTGTAGGAAAAGCGCTCATAAGATGGTTAGCAGGATCAGGAAAAACTGCAGAGGCAGCCTTTGGAAGGAGAGAGACAGGACAGCTCCAGGGATCTAGGACAGGAAGCTTCAGGACCATCTGTAGGCACCACGTGGAAGAGACTCAACTCCATTCGTTGTCCTTGTGCCTTTCTTCACTCAAGAATCACATTCTGAAGATAGAGTGACTGGCCCAGCTTGGGTCATGGATTCACTCTTTGAGGGAGAGAGGGTCAGATAAAACCAAAGAGTATGTGATTCCCAAAGTAAATGGGGAAAATTGGGATATTGACATCAAAGGGGACAGGCAAAAATGCTGGACAGATTTCCACTGTAGAGATTTTTGTTGTTGTTAATCCTCACCCAGGGATATTTTTCCATTTGATTTTTAGAGAGAGTGCAAGAGAGGGGGAGAGACAGTAGAGGCAGAGTTGCCCATAAGGAATTGTTTGTTAGCCAATTAAGGTTCTTTGATTGCAAACAACAGAAACAGACTCTGTTTAACATACACCAAAAGGGATTTGTAGGAAAAGTGCTCATAAGATGGTTAGCAGGATCAGGAAAAACTGCAAAGGCAGCCTTTGGAAGGAGAGAGACAGGACACCTCCAGGGATCTAGGACAGGAAGCTTCAGGACCATCTCCTGTAGGCACCACGTGGAAGAGATTCAACTCCATTCATTGTCTTTGTGCCTTTCTTCACTCAAGAATCACATTCTGGAGATAGAGTGACTGGCCCAGCTTGGGTCATGGATTCACTCTTTGAGGGAGAGAGGGTCAGATGATTGGCAGGTCCTTTAAAACCAAAGAGTATGTGATTCCCAAAGTAAATGGGGAAAATTGGGATATTGACATCAAAGGGGACAGGCAAAAATGCTGGACAGATTTCCACTGTAGAGATTTTAGTTGTTGTTAATCCTCACTCAGGGATATTTTTCCATTTGATTTTTAGAGAGAGTGGAAGAGAGGGGGAGAGACAGAGAGAGAGAAGCATCTATATGAGAGAGACACATTGATTGGTGTGATTTTTAGAGAGAGTGCAAGAGAGGGGGAGAGACAGAGAGAGAGAAGCATCTATATGAGAGAGACACATTGATTGGTGGCCTCGCCGGTGATTGAGCCTACAACTGAGGTACCTGCCCTTGACTGGAATTAAACCCAGGGCCCTTTAGTCCAAGGGCTGGAGCTCTATCCACTGAGCCAAACTGGCTAAGACCACTGTAGAGATTTTGAGACACTTGATAAAGGTATGCTTGCTAGCTCTTTATCCTAAGCTGAAGTCTGAAGTAGGCATTTTGAAGTTCTGGTACCAGTTTATATCCTGTCTTGCTGCTATTTCATCTCCAGGGCTTCCTTCCTCTCTCTCTAAATATGGCACCTATCACATCATAGGCTCAGAATACATAATTGTTTAATGACTGTATAAATAAATTATTATGAATGACTGAATGAGTAGATTCTAAGTTGATTTGCTACTGTATAAGTTTTTACTTCTGATCAGTACTTTATATGCAGCATCTGCAAGAACCAAAGGATACTCTGAAAAGGGAGTTTTGGAATTGGGCCCTCTTCTCATACTTTGATATGCAAAAATATTAAGAGATATTGTGGACTTCTATAGAAGGATTAATTTATTCTACTTTAAAAAATGTTTTTATTGATTTTTAGAGAGAGAGGAAAGGAGAGGAAGAGATAGAAACATTGATGAGAGAGAAACATCCATTGGATGCCTCTTGCGCGCCTCTTCCTGGGGGTCCAGTCCACAACCTGGGCATGTTCCTTAGCCAGGAATCGAACCAGTGACCTCTTGGTGCATGCGTCAGTGCTCAACCACTGAGCCACACCAGCAGGCTATTCTACTTTTTATGTCTGGGATTTCCCCAACTCTCCAATTCTTTAAACTTGATTAACCCCATGTTCCATGTCCTTAACTTTTCTGTCTTGCTAGGCTCACATCCTAACTGGGCCACCCCATGAGTACTCTGTGGATGAAAAATCTCTTTGGCCTTTTCTGCATGGCTCTTCCTGGGGAGGGCTTATCGTTGATGTTTTTTATCTTGTCCTTTTATCTGTCCTCAGGTTCACCCAAGCAGCACTGACTATAACCTAATGTGGACAGGATCCCACCTGAAGCCCTTCTTACTTCGCACCCTCTCTGAAGCACAAAAGGTTAACCATTTTCCCAGGTAATGCTCTTGTCGCTCCTTTGCTCCTTTTAAAGGCACCTGACATTATCATAGATTTAAATATAAAACCTAAAACTAAAACTTCTAGAAGAAAACATAGGAGAAAATCTCTATGATTTTGGATTAGGTAAAGATTCCTTAGAGATAACAATAGAAGTACAATCCCTGCTCTGGCTGGGTAGCTCAGTTGGAGCATTGTTCCATACACCAAAATGTTGCGGGTTCAGTTCCTGGTCAGGGCACGTAACCTAGATTCTGGGTTCAATCCCCAGTCGGGGCATGTATGGGAGGCAACCAATCAGTGTTTCTCACATCGATGTTTCTCTTTCTCTCCTGCTCCCTTCCTCTCTCTCTAAAATCAAATAAAAAAAAGTGTATCCTTGGATGAGGATTAAAAAGTAATAATCTATATATATAAACAGGGAATATGCTCAGGAGGAGCTGTGCGCGCAGATGGGCAGGAGGGGACTGCGTGCTGCCCTCACCCCAGCAGCCGCGGGGAGGCTGGGGCTGGGGGCGGGCCGGAGTGGAGACACAACACACAGGAGCGCCTGCCCCCACCCCAGCGGACACGACACAACGCAGCGGCCCGGGCTACGCGGATCAGGCGCGGGTCCCGGCCCCCCACGGGGTGCCTCCTCGTGCGATTTCAATCGCGTGCTGGGCCTCTAGTAATAAATAAAAACCTATACACAAATGCTTATAGTGACTTTATTCATAATCTCCAAAAACTGGAAACAGCTCATGTGTCCTTCCACTGGTGAGTGGATAACTGAACTGTGGGTCACTACTGAGCCATAAAACAGAGTGAAACACTGATACACACAACCACAAGGGTAAATCTCAATTGTGTGTGTCACCTTCCGTGAAAGAAGACAGTCTCACAAGGATACACACATCACATGATTCCCTTTAATCGACTTTCTGGAACAGGCAAAATACAGGGACAGAAAACAGGTGACTTTGCCAGGGCCTGGAGGTGATTGGGAGGGTTGACTGCAAGGGACTTGAGGTAACTTTTTGGGATGTTGGAATTGTCTAAATCTTGATCGTGGTGGTGGTTACATAACTGTTTGTTCAAATTCAGAATAATACACTAAAAAAGGCAAATTTTACTGTACATAACGTATACCTTAATGACTAAACCTGACCAAAGAAATCCATTCCATGAAAATGATGAAAAAACCTTTGGGGTTGACAGTGATAGATTTGGGATCTACTGTTCTCAGTGACTGCTCTAGAACCGTGAATGTGAACTCATTCAGGATGTGATAACACTGGATCACCTCTGAGTCGGAGTTGACTGAAATGGAAGTACTTTTATGATTTTTAGGTCATATGAACTAACCCGAAAGGACCGACTGTACAAAAACATCATTCGGATGCAGCATACGCATGGATTCAAGGCTTTCCACATCCTCCCTCAGACCTTCCTGCTGCCAGCTGAGTACGCAGAATTCTGTAGTAAGTGCTTTGACTCACTGCCCATTCCCAGGAACTGAACTTGGAGCAGACGGACCTCCAGGGTTGCCTCAAGTTAGTCACCAAATTAGGGTTTCTCAAATCCTTAAACAACTTGTGTTTCTTTAGTAAAACAGCTGCAGAGATAACTTTAAAATGGAATTTATTCTGACTGTGTACCTGTATATTCATTCTTAGAAAGGCTGGTCAGTGTCATTTATGTAGGACACATTGGTGTCAGGTAAATGTGCTCTTGTCTTGTACACAGTCTCTTCTTCATTGACAAGAGTTAGTGCACATGTAGGGATGTGTGTACTTCTGTGTGTAAACTACAGATGTATCCTCTTTGGTGTCTCTTTTCCTCTTGCCATTTAGGAATATTCCTGTCCCCTTCATTTCTGGACTTATTTGTGTGACTTGTGTTCTTCGAGGTTCCGGTCTCATGCATCTTTTGGTGTTTGGAAGTACCAGTTAGTCTCACTGTTTTTCCTTGGAGTTCACACTAACTAATTGGAAACTATCTTTGGGAGCCAACTAGGGATCCAGATGTCAGCTGTGTTGGTGGTAACGCTAGATAGGAGCATGTGGCCTGCATCCCCGTGTCAGTGGCTTCTTATTCCCTTTGCCTTGAAGTGAACTCACCTCCCCAGGTGTAAGCAGAGGAGTGGGCTGTTTCAGGCTTTCCTTGGCGGGGCAGAGCCTGACTCAGTGGGCTTAGTGCACAGGTCAGGTGTGAGGCAGGCTTGGGAGAGTTTAAATAGTAATAACACTAATAGCTGACACTCAGGGAAGATTTCCTTTCTACCAGGCCTTCTTCTAAGTGGCACCTCTGCTCTGAGGTAGGTACTGTTATCGTTCCTGCCTTTGCAGATGGAGAGCCTAAGATACAGAGAAGTAAAGGAACTTTGTGCAAATGGTGGGAATAGGATTCAGACCTAAATGTTCAGCATTATTTCCTGTTTCGAGTTATGTTGAGATATGTTACTACATAATAAAAGTTAAAAATTCTGTAATAAGCAACCACAGTCTGGCTTCAGAGGCCAGGCTCTTCAGCACTGCGCTTTATTGCTAAAGACACTGGGCGGTACGTACACAGTGACCATTTCCCAGTATCGCCAACGACAGAAGTCACGTCTGTGAGGAGGATCAGATACGACAGAGGATCAGGTGTGACAGAGGAGAAGCAGACAGACAGTTTTCCTCTGGATGAGTCCCAGGGAGGGACTGTTTCTGTTTCAGGGTAGAGGAAGCATGGGGATAGGAAAAGCAAGGTCTCTCTAAACTTCCTGACTTTTGATACTTTTACCAGTTGGACTTAAGAATCTGGTCTGGTCACCAAGTAGAGTGTTCTTCCTCTGGGGCTTATGTCATCAGGGACGGTCACAGGCTGTACCTTGAGGCCGCCATTCCTCTGATAGCATTATTGCTGGGACCACAAGTTGGCAGTTCAGTGTTTGCCCACACAGGGCTCTGAAATGAGTATTAATTAGATGAATGAAGTTAACTTCAGTACTACAGTGCACTCAAAGCTGAAAATCTGCAGTCAAGAATTTTTATGTAACTTTAGCCAAGTTACTTAAACCTCTCTGTACTTTAGCTTTCTCCTCTGTAAAGAGAGACTGTTCCCAGTACTGACCTTACAGAGTTGTTGGGATATTTAAATAGGTTAACACATGGAAAGCACTTGGAATGGTGCTTATAGGTGCTCAATAAATGTTCAATATTGTTTCCTATTTCAAGTTAAGTTGAAATATATCAATACATAATAGAAATTAAAATTTCTGTAGTAAGCCAACACGATAGCTTGAAAATGCTTCAACTAACAGGTCGGCAATTTAAAGGGTTCCCAATATGAACTCCTCCTGTTGTTGGATTCCTGGTGGGAAGTTAAAGTCCAGGATAATTTCCTACTAAAGGAATGTAAGTTGGAAATCCCCCTTCTCCTCTTTGCTGTTGCTTATTCTGCTGTTCTTCCCCACCCTTTGGAGGCAGGCCGGGGGCTGGGAAACTCATTCAGCTGATTGGGTAGAGTTAGGGTTCCTTCATCAGTTCAAGCCTGACCTGTCTTTCCGTAGAATTGCTCCTTCAGCAATTACTCAAACTTTTATGTGTTCTTCTTTTTAACAAACGTGAATTCAAGAGGTCAGTAGAATACATAGAATTAATACAGCTGCAACCCAAAGCCACCACATTTAGCCCCTGGGCAGTTATTGCAGGCCCATGGTGTACCTCAGTCCCCCAAACAAATCACCCATTGCCGTTGCCACCCAGCGATCCCAGCAGGGACTTGCCGTGTTTGTGGAAGAGGGAGGGCAGGGAGGATGTGGTGGTAAAGAGGAATCTCCTTGGTTTCAGTCTTGCCAGGGTGCCAATCATTCCTTGCCAGTTGTCCCGAGTTCATGACCTCTAAACTTAAATCCACTGGGAAGAAATCCAACACCATTAGGTTAATTGGGTTGTGAGATTTACATACTAGGGACAAGCCCATCGACTTCAAAGAGACATTCCCCTTTTTCATAGTCTGTTTTAAGTTCTTTTCCTTTGGTGTCTACCTCATATCATAACTTGGAAATTTCGTTTTCTCCTTGACTCTTGTGTTCTGACCCTCCAGTGCTTACTTGAGTGTGGGTGACAGGAGACTTTTGAGAAGGAAAGGGAGGTGAATAGGCTGGCCTTTAGAAAAACAACTGCATGAAATGAATTGGAGGGAGCAGGGGAGGAAGCACAGTGGTCACTTTGGAGATTAGTGAGTAATCCAGACGGGAAGTGTAGCTAGATACAGCTAGGTGGCCGGAATGGACAGAATGGGAGAATAAATAAGGATTGCCAACTGACTGCTAGTAGTGAGGCAGGGGTCAAAGATATCTCCAAAGGTGTGAGTCTGAAAAGCTGGGAGCATCATTACGTCTTTCTTCAGAGAGTGTAACCAGGAACATGGAGTGTTAGAGTGGGAGAGTATTAAATTTTGGACCAGGTTTTGATTTGAGGTGTCTGCAGGCATCCATGTTGTGATGTTGGCAGGTAGTGTTTAGTTTGCCAGAGATACAGATTCTGGAATTTGCAGGTATGGAGGTGGATGTGATTACCAAGGGAGGGAAAAATAACGAGAAGCCACACCGAAGAAAAATCAGAGGGGAGAGAGCTCAACGATGCGAACAATGATTGACGTCCCAGAGAAGGCAGGAGAGGGTTAATCAAGAGCCCCTGTGGAAGGTGAGCTTTAGGAAGGAGGTGGGCACGTCTCTCCCCTAATACAAGGAAAGGAAGGCCAAGTGATGACCCAGATGAGATTTTAGATAGAAAAGCAGGTGACTGGGTTTATGTAACAAATTCCCAGCCATCTTGGGGTGTAGGGTGATGAGGACACATGCAGGAATGAAGGGCCTACAGATGGGTTTGGGTGTGTGGGAGGGACAGAAAAGTATGAAAATAGCTTGTGTAAGGCCTTTGAAAGAGAACTGATAAGGAACGGGCATGAAGATTGCCTAAAGACACTGAGATACCAGCCAAGGTGGATCTCATGAACTTATGGCTTTTGTTCTAATAAGAGAAAACCTTAAACCCATCTCTGTAGGGATCTGTCCCAGAGACCAACCACTACCTCAAGAGATGTGAAAGCCTGGATATTGCCAGTAATTAGAGTGTGAGGATTGGAATACGTGGTATATATCTTTCTAGACTCCTGGTGCACTGTTGCTCATTGCAGGATGTAGTAGAATCAGAGGGCTGTGACCTTGAACCTAGGAATCTCTTGACAACTCCAGCCACATGCGGCCCAGTGGACAGCTTTCTCGGCCGGAAGAAGGACAAAAGAAAGATAGGGTGGCACTAATGTCAGAAAAGCAAAACTTCTCTCCCAAGCCCCAGCAGATTTCTTTTTACTTCTGATTGGTCAGAATTGTGTCCTGTGGTCACTTGCAGTTGCAAGAGAGGCTGAGAAATAATTCTAAGGAATGAGCAAAATTTTGACTTCTGCTCATTAATTGCAGTTAATTGCAGATAGCTAGATTTTAAAGCAATCAGTAAATTTATAGAATCATAATATTAGCATTATAAGAGAACTTAGCAAATCAGACTAAACTCCCTCATTTTGAAGATGAGACTGGACAGTTTATTTTTAAATTTTTATTTTTTCAATTACAGTTTACATTCAATATTACTTAGTATTAGTTTCAGGTGTACCACATAGTGTGTAGACAATCATATACTTTACAAAGTGTTCACTCCGATATTTCCAGTACTCACCTGGCATGATACATAGTTACTACAATATTATTGACTATATTCCCTGTGTTGTACTTTACATAACTACCAATTTGTATTTTATCCCTTCACCTTTTTTACCCAGTTCCCCAAACCCCCTTCCCTCTGGCAACCATCAGTCTTTTCTCTGCATCTATGAGAGACTGGATGGTTTAAGCAAAGTGCCCCTGGTGTAAAAGCCAGAATTCGAATCCAGATCTTTCTACCCCTGGTCCAGAGCCTTTTCCATTAGCCTGCACAGGCTGCCATTGTAGGACCTGAGAGGCACTAGAAGGATCGCAGACCCTGTCTAGTACGTCCTCATCCTGAGAGGCTGACAAGCTTTGCAACCCGCCTTTGCCTCTTATTTTTCTTGCTTCGTAACCACATTTTTAGAACCTAGGAAAAACTCAGTCTTTGTTCTGAAACATAACACATTAAGGATAAAAGCCTAACGTGAAAGACATTGGTATTTAGAATCCAACAATGTGATAAAAGTGAAGCACCAAAAAAGCAAAAACTTCTGATAAGGCTAGTTCACAAAATAAGATTTATTACAGTGTTAGGTGGCAACAACTGCATTTAGCTAGATTTTCCCTTTTGTGAAAACGAGGGTTTTATAAATGTACTTGCCACTGCAAAGGGCCTGTCCCCAGACAGTTTTGGCTGTTTCCTTAGGCTTTCCTATGGCCCCCTGCTCTTCCTCTTGATGACTCAGAGTGTGTCTGTAATTACTTGATCGATGTCTGCCCCTTCTACTAGTCTAATCTCTGTAAGGGCAAGGCTGTCTTTGTCACTACTGCATGGATCGATCAATCACCTAGGAAACTGGTTGACACGATTGGGTACTTAGAAGTATTGAATGAATGAAGGTTAGAAAATTTTGTAATTTTTGTTTTCTTTTACTATTAATAATTTCTTCTGTGCTCAGCTCATTGCCTCCTTAGAATCTGGGGAAAATAGCAAAATGAAAAAATATATATATAAACTGTATACACATACACATATTCAGTGGCTTTACTTTATAGAGGCTTAATTTGTCTTATATACCCCTTAGAGGCCCAGTACACAAATTTGTGCATGGGTGGGGTTCCTTGGCCTGGCTGGCGATTGGGGCTGTTTGGGGCCGTCTCGCCCCGTCCTGATCGGGGCGGCGGCCAGGGGGAGGGGCTGCAGGAGGTTGGCTGGTCAGGGGCGGGACCACGGGAGATTGGCCAGCTGCGGGGAGGGACTGGCCACGGGAGGTTGGCTGTGGGAGCACACTGACCACCAGGGGGCAGCTTCTGCATTGAGCGTCTGCCCCTGGTGGTCAGTGCATGTCATAGTGACCAGTCGACCAGTCCTTTGGTCGCTTAGGCTTATATATCTAATCTAATAAAAGACAAACATGCAAATTGACCATACCTTCGCTATGCCTTAAGCCACGTCCACCAGCCAATCAGAGCTACTATATGCAAATTAACCCAACCAAGATGGCGGCTGGAAGCCACAGAGCTGGAGCAGCAGGAGGCTTGGTTGCTCCAGTGATGGAGGAAGCCAAACTACCCAGCCGGCTCTGAGCTCCACTGAAGGCAACAAAGTTT
>NW_005371193.1:1483661-1493769 GCF_000412655.1 Myotis brandtii
TTTTTTCCCCCAGGCCTCTAGTATATAGATAAATAAGTTATCTATAGCAGGACTTTAAAGTTATGTAAATTATATATTTTGAAAGGGAGTATATTCCCATGGTATAAAAAAATCACAAAATAATAATGAAAAGCCTTCTTTTTTCTGCTTTCCTCAGACATCCACCTCTCTGCCCCAGAGGTGATCAGTGCTCCTAGTTTTACACATGTCCTTCTAGAGATAATCTGTGTGTTTGTAGCATATGGCTTGAGTGTGTATGTGTATAGATGGGAGCATGCAATATTCATTGCCCTGCACTTTCCTTTTAGTCACTGAACAGCCTATCTTTGAGATCATTCCCTGTCTATTCATTAATAACATTCTTATTTTGTGTGTCTGCTTAATATTCCATTATACAGATCAGGTGTCTGTAAACTATAGCCTTTGAATCAAATCTAGTCTGCTGCCTTATTTTTATACATCTCATGAGCTATAAAAGGTTTTTATGTTTTTAAAAGGTTGAAACAAAAGACAATAAAATTTAATGGCACTTGGAAATCATATGGAATTCAGTGTCCATAAATAAAGTTTTATTGGAAAATAGCCTGCCCCTTTCTTTGCATATTATTTATGGCTGCTTTCGAGGTACAATGGCAGAAGTGAACAGTTGCAACATAGATTGCATGGCCTGCAAAGCCTAAATTGTTTATTATCTGTTTTTTTAAAAATAATTTCTTATTATTTTTAAAATATTTTTTGTTTTATTTCAGAGAGGAAGGGAGGGGGAGAGAGAAATAGAAACATCAATGATGAGAGTGTATCATTGGTTGACTGCCTCCTGCATGCTCCATACTGGGATCGAGCCTGCAATCCAGGCATATACCCTGACCTGGAATCGAACCATGACCTCCTGGTTCATAGGTTGACGCTCAACCACTGAGCCATGCTGGCAGGGCTATTATCTGTTTTTCTTTTACAAAACGTTTGCTGGCCCCTCAAATAGATGCAATATAGTGTACTTAATTAATTGATGGACATCTTTTGCTACTATACTGCAACACTGAATAATCTTATACATACATTTCACATGTGTGAGTAGAACTAGCAGACATATTTCTAGAAGTGGAATTGCTCATAGCGTTGTAAATTCTGTGTGGCATATTCCATTTTTCCTAATTCAGTTAGGTTGCATTAAGGGAAAGAGCAGGGGAAATGGGGGAGAGTGGACAAGGAGACCTACTTTTTCTCCTCCTGGTGAAATGGTTTGTCAAGTGCCTGTTGGAGGCCTTGAAAAGATAGTTTAGCTCATAACAAAGGGAGAATTCTTTGTTCCTACTTTTCTCTGGTGTCTTTTGACTTCCTCTAAGCCAGTGATGGTGAACCTTTTGAGCTCGGCTTGTCAGCATTTTGAAAAACCCTAACTTAACTCTGGTGCCGTGTCACATATAGAAATTTTTTGATATTTGCAACCACAGTAAAACAAAGACTTACATTTTTGATATTTATTTTATATATTTAAATGCCATTTAACAAAGAAAAATCAACCAAAAAAATGAGTTCGTGTGTCACCTCTGACACGTGTGTCATAGGTTTGCCATCACTGCTCTAAGCAGAGCCATCTGCAAGCCTTGGTGCCCGTTGTTTGGTTTCTCTTCCCACGATCCAGAGATGTTTAAGGTGTAAGCCTGAACCTAAGAAAGGAACAAGAGTAAAATGCACCTTTTACTCACTTGTAAATTCGTGTTTTTCCTTTCCACTTGCACATTGTTTGATTTTAGGTGACCTTTTTTTTTTTTACAAGCTCAGAGAAATTGCTTAAGGAAAGTGACCATATTATGATATCTAGCATTGACACTGCCATTGTCTGCACTGTTAGCCTCTGGAGGTCCCTTAGTTAAGGGAAGAAAGAATCGCAAAGATTTATGAAGGTTGTTTGTGACAGTAATAGACTATAATCCAGTTATTTGTCTTATTTTGTTTCATCCTGTCATTCAAGAGGGGAAATGGTGAACAAAATATATTATGTAGTATTTGCTATAATTTTGCTGTCTCTTCCTTCTCTCTCGTCCTCCCTCTTTTTTTCTCCCCCCCCCCCCCCTTTTTGGTTTCTGTCTCTGTCCTTGTTTAATTTTTAAGACTAGTCCAAAAATACAGGTTATTTTAGCTGCTGCCTTCCACTTAGAAATTTGGAAAATTCTTTGGGTACCTGAGTAGATAACCATTGTTGAAATTTAAGTTGATAATCTCATGTCCCTTCTTTCTCTTTGTTTCTCTCTCCCACTTTTTATCTCCCAATATTTTGAGCAGACTGCTATTCAAAGGATCGGGGACCTTGGATAGTAAAACCAGTGGCCTCTTCTAGGGGGCGGGGCGTCTACCTGATCAACAATGTAAGTATCCAGCACAACCTCTCTGCGTTCTGTTTTTCCCTGTTGCACCCATTGTCCTAGCTACTAATATGGTTGCCTTTCATTAAGAGCAGGTGTCCCCTTTGGAAATCTGCATTCAGAACTGTGAGTTGAGGGTGGGTATGAGGTGTCTCTTGGCAGTAACTTCCCATGACAATAGTTACTGTATGGCTGAAAAGTTACTTGATCCAATTTTGGGGGAGGAAGGTCTTTGGTGTCAGCAGAAAAGAGGTACCTTTTCTGCTTTCAGGATACTGTCATGTGAATTCCTCAGCACTAAGCATTAATTAGTAGTATAAACATTTAGTTTTTATTGAGCAGAACTGTGGGATCCTGCCCTCAAGGTCCTCAAGGAAATTTACCCAAATCAGTATGGCATCCTTGTTGCACTTCCACCCTTCCTCCCTCCCAACCTCCTTCCTCCTCTTCCTCATCCTCTTATTTTTTCAAAATCCATCAGTATCTTGATTCTTCGCAAAATCCTCATTAAAAGTTGTTTTTAAGTTAAATGCAGAGTAAATAAAATAAAATAAAATTCCAACCACAGTTTCGCTCCCTAGATTTAGAATAGTAGTTAGTAACCTAATATAATTGGATTATGTTTCTTCTTTTCTCAGCTTTGCATTTTGTTTAATTCCCAGTTTGATATTTACTGTACTCATATCACCTCCTACCCTCCCTTCCACTTTCTACCTCTAAGTTTGATTACTTTTTACTATTTTTAAGGTTTTTAACATTTACATTCTCCTCGGTAACTATGATTCAGTTTCTCTGCTTTATAAGTTGGATTCAAATTTTAAACTCAGTAGAAACTTTACAGCATGGAATTATGAAATTTAACTATTAATTCAGTCTGGATCTTTGTTAATTCTTCTTCCTGGACGTTTGGTCAACCTTTTCCATATAGAAACTAGTAGTATTCCTTGTTCAGGGAAAACTATCCCCCCACCCCACCCCCTCTTTTTTTTTTTTTGGTCTTTTTTTCTACTTCTAGAACTGCTTTTTGAGGCAGTCTGGGTCTTTCCTTCGTGTCCGCTTTTCTCTCATTTTAAATTCTGTCTTTCCACTCTACCTTCTGGATCACCAGTTGGAGTTCTATCCATTTATTTATCTCATTTACTGAATTTCTACATTGGCTATCATAGTTTGCAGAAACTCTTATTTTAGGACTTGCTTTCTTGTTAACAGCTGTTGTTGCTTAGTGCAGTTTGTCTGCTGGTCTTTCTGAAGGTATCAGTTGAAAGTTTTTTAAAGTTATCTTCTGTGGTGTGAACTTCCTTGGGGATTGCCTTACTTTCCTCCTGTTGGTTTTTCTCAGTTTCAGTAGCCTTAGTGTGTTGAGCCACACTTATGAACGGAGACGAGACTGACTGAAATGGACAGCTGGCCTGAGTTTCCCCGGCTGTTGTGTGGGACCGATTCCCTGAGAGCTTCTGCCTGGACAGGAGGCTGTTGGAGCTTTGGGCAGAGTGACTGTCAGGCTGCCCCTTAGGTGGACATGAGCGAGGAGCATGCCTCTTCCTTCCCCCTGCCCCAAAGTAGGGCAGCCTTATTGTGCAGGTGCAGGGAGGTCCTCCTTTCCCCGCTGTGTGCCTGTCGGGGGATGGCAGGGCCTCAGGCGCCACTCTTTCAGATCCCTGCACTCGCACAAGCCGCCCTCCCCAGAGGACACGCTTGTTTCCCAAGGGCCATGCGTTGGGTGCTGGAGAAGACCCCCTGGCCTCACTGTTCCACATGCTGCGTGTTAAGGACCTACCCGGCTCGTGTTCCCGCCCGCTCCTGCTTCTGCGTGTTCAGTGCCAGCGTGGGCCTTCTCCCAGCCTCCTTGGGAAGATCACACGCAGCTCTGAAGTCCGGGGCAGGGGCGTCCTCTGCTCTGTTTTCTCAGCCTGATCCTGTCTGCTTTCTATCTTTCAGGATCGCCTTAAAGTTTTGGTCTGTTGTTGGTCCTTGAACCGCTTTCTAGCCTTGTGATCAGTTCATTCTTTTAGAACACTGGTTCTCAACCTTCCTAGTGCCGCGACCCTTTAATACAGTTCCTCATGTTGTGGTGACCCCCAATTTCATTGTTACAAATTGAACATAATTAAAGCATAGTGATTAATCACAAAAACAATATGTAATTATATATGTGTTTTCCGATGGTCTTAGGTGACCCCTGTGAAAGGGTCGTTCGACCCCGAAAGGGGTCGTGACCCACAGGTTGAGAACCGCTGTTTTAGAAAGTATCTTCTTTGTCTTTCCAGTGGGACTCTGGAAAGGAAGAGGGGGAGGAAGATAGGTTGTGTGTGGGGTCAGTACTCCATCTTAAACCCCCCATTCTCTTTCACATGATCTGAGCTCTTTCTGTACGTATAGAAACTCACTTTCTGAGGGTCTTTCACATTGGGAGATCCTTCCATTCAGTCTGGACTGTATTATAAACACTGCAGACATGTAGGGTCTGGTTCTGATACAGCAGCTATTACAGCCCCAGGCCCGGGCTGCCAGTCCTGTTACCTGGCCCTGAGTCACTCCAGAAGCCTTTACGCTGTGTCTCCTGTGACAGAGGCCCTGGTCAGATGCTTTGGATGTCTCCTTTCTTGTCTCTGTTCTGACCTTGGTGGAGGGCTCCTGCCCAATAGTTTTTCCTTCAGCTTTGTGCCAGGAACTCCAGTGTTATTTGAATCTCATAGACAGCACTGGTTTGGGTTTGGGTTTGGGTTTGGGTTTTAGCTGCCAAATGGAATTGCTATTGAAAGTCAGCGGTGGTATAAGTTTGCTTTTTATTTTCTTAGACATGAGTCAAGAAGAGTAGGATCTATTCCCAGCTCCTCTGGGGTTTTTTTCTTTTGGAATGCTCTTTTGCCCTGGTGATTTGTTATTTTAAAACCAGCATCATAAAGAAAAGAAGAGTTAAACTTTCCTTGTGGGGCTGAGAGCCCCGTGCCCTGACTCTTCCCTGGATGCTGAGTCTCGTAAAGAGGGTGACAGGTCTTTAGAGAATGTACTTGGCAGGCTCACCTCCCTCCCACCTCTCCCTCGGCTGGATCCCTGGAGACCCCCTGCAGAGATCAAAGTACTTGGCTGGACCCTTGGCCCCCTCCTCCTCAGAGAAGCTTTGGAATGAGTCTGATTCTTTGAGGTATTTGGTGGAGGTGCCAGACAGAAGCCTGGGAAGATGCCAGCAGGCACCAGGGGAGCTGGCAAAATGTGGACATAATGGGAAAATATTCCCATTTCACTCCAAAACTGGAAATTTATCACCTTTTACCCAGGCCTAAGAACCATGTAGTTAATACTGCTCTCTCCTTGCGCACAAGGCCTAACCATCCCCTCTTTTCCATACCTGGATCCTTTCCCATGGAATATGTGACCCATTAGCCAACGGGATGAAGTAACTGTTTCCAAGGCTGCTGCCTGCTTTCCTTTTAGGTTTCAGGGAGGAGGGAGTGCTCCAGCGGAGGGTCTGTGAGCCGCACTAATGAGAGTGGGTGAGGGATGTTGTGGGGGCCTGAGTTAGGTGTGAGGCCAAATGAAAACATCATTCCCGGTCTTCCTGCTGGGCTGAGAGGGCCTCTTACTTCACATTCCCAATAATAGTCTTAACCTTTTGGAAAATATCTGCAAATAGCAGCTTTTACCACTACAAGAACAGGATAAAGGACAGACAAAGCATTACTTTTATGTAATATGGAGAGAGAAGTGCAGGCTCCTACAGATGGAAGCAACTCAGCTGATTGGCTAACGCAGTCTCTTAATAATGTTCTCTTTAACTCTGGAAACACATCATAAAGGAACAGAGTTGTGTTTGATCCAGCTCCTTCAGTAACTGTGACTAAATGCCATATTTTCCCAATTTAGTATATTCAGATCGAGGAGGGGAAAGATCTGGTGTTTCCTGATTAGGGTATGAATTTGATTATAGAAGTCAGATTTAGTCATCCTTGTCTCACACATTATCCACGGTAAATACAATATGAATATTTCCCTGAGGTTTTAAAGCATCAGAAGTGTATTTAGGTCACTCTGGTCACTCGTATACTTGTTTCTGTTTGTTTATATGTTGTTATCTTATGTGCTCTTTATTTTTTCTCATTGTTCAGCAGATATGTAGGGAGTGCCTGTGGTGTGCCAGATGCTTATACCCCTTAAAACCTTTTGAGAAATAGGGGCTCTCCTAATTCTTATGGGTCTTCATTATAACTCAGTGCACTGCTCTGAGTAGAATGGCATGTCGCATGCTGCGATGAATGCTGTTGAGTTATGGAACTTAGTAAATAGAACCACGTAGATACTATTGAGTTTGCAGTAGTAACAGCAACCAGATTTCGTGAGCATTTAATGTGCCTACCACTGTGCCTTTCAAATATAATCTCATTTAGTTTTTATAAGAACCCTATGATGTTATTATTATTTCCTTAGTAAGTAGTAGGGTCAAAATTGTAACTTAGATCTAGCTAATTCTAGAGGATACACTCTTAACCAGTGTACCGTTCTACCTTACAATGACCTAACAGATACCATGAGCTTTAATCTTAAAGTCCAGTTAGAAAAATAGATGTTTCCAACTTTCCCAACAATTCACATTCTTACTTTCACATACTTTGGAGGGCAGTTCTAGCTTGAAATTAAAATCATTTAAAGTGAGTTAATTGGGGATTGAGGAAAAGGTTTGAAGATATGAAAAAGCTTTCATTAGTTGCTTATTAGTATACTAGAGGCCCGGTGCACGAAATTCGTGCATGGGAGGGGGGTGTCCCTCAGCTGGCCTGCTCCCTCTCCAATCTGGGACCCCTCAGGGGGTGTCCCCTGTGGGATGGGGCCTAAACTGGCAGTCAGACAACCCTCTTGCAATCTGGGACCGCTGGCTCCTAACCGCTCGCCTGCCTGCCTGATCACCCCTAACTGCCTCTGCTTGCTGGCCTGGTCGCCCCCTAACTGGTCCCCTGCCAGCCTGGTCATTCCCTAACTGCCCCCCTGCTGATCTGGTCGCCCCCTAACTGGTCCCCTGCCAGCCTGGTCACCCCCTAACTGCCCCCCTGCTGGCCTGGCTGCTCCCTAACTGCCCCCCTGCTGGCCTGGTCCCCCCTTAACTGTCCAGAAGGAAGTTGGACGTCCAGAAGATGTCCAGTCGACCCGGTCTAATTAGCATATTACCCTTTTATTAGTATAGATAATAGTATATAAGGAAACTATACCCAAACCATTCTTTTCTTCTCTGAGCTTACAATTTGATTCCTAATGCAGATAAAAATGAGAGCTATAGACCATTGAACAAATAATGTAAGAGATTATGTTATACATAACTCAAAGGATAAATATGTATTATGAAGCAGGAAAGAGAGGAAATGGCCATGAACATTAGATGTGTCATGGAGGGAAGACCCTTGCAGCGTGTTCTCTGGTTCGCGGGAAAGTTGAGTGCTCAGACATCTATTGTAGCCTATAGGTGTTACTCACTTGGAAGAGAGCTGCAATTGTTTAGTTTTGGAACACAGCCTGCAGCTTGCTGCTTTGTACTGTGATTGTATCAGTTCTTACTACGCTGCTGAGATAGTACTTGTGAGAAACTGATCAAGGAATGTAAGGGAGTCAGGAAATGGTGTGGGTGACTGAGTCCCTGAGGATGAATCAGCACTGGTGTCCTCGTGTCCATATGATGCATAGGCTGGGAAAGTTGTGCTCTGAGCTTGAGATAGTAGCAGTGGGAAGCGAGCGGGCAATCTCATCATCCTGACTCTGGAGTTGCTCATCGTGGCTGTATAATGTTGTATCACAAGACTATCCCTATTTTATGATAACTGTAGTATTTGGGATAGAAATGCATTATTATGAAGACAAACTTTTGAATCTGGGGGACAATTATTTTTAGTTCAGAACTTTGGGGAAAGATGTGAATAGTGCCTCTGAGGCAGACCTCCTGATCTCTTTTTAGCTGTATGACTTTGAGCAGGCTCCTAACTCTCTCTGACTGTCCTCATCTCTAATATTTGGGTGGTGATATACCTACCTCATGGACTTAGGTGAGGATTAAACGAAATAATACTTGTGAAGAATTTGAACAACACATAGTAAATGTTCAATACATTGGTTAAAATTTCATATTTTGCTGCAGATGTTAATAGTTATTTCTGTTGCTGCTGCTGTAGCTATTATAACCACAGTTATTACTATTGTCACTTTCCTTTAGAGTCCTTTGTCCTGTTTGGTTTGTGGTGACTTCCAGCTGACTTCTGCCTTAATTTAATCTCACATAGAGTTGTTCTGTTCCAGATATTTTAACCTTACTATTTTCTTAATCAAGACTCCACAGTCATTTCCTGTTTTCCACCATGTTCAACCTAAATTCGCCTTGCCAGAGGTCCAGATCCCTTTGCCAGTGGGTCCCTTCCTCCTAACTGTCTAACCCTATCTCTCATTATTTCTCAGTTCAGTCTTCTAGCCCAGGTCAGTGAATCTGCCCACTCTCTGTTCTGTGGTACTTAGTGCACGCCGTCTTCCCATGATGGTCTCCTGTCCCTTCCACCACGTGGGTGATAGCTTTCAGCACTCACTTCCACACCTACTCTTCCCTGACTCGTCCCACTTAACTGCTCTTCCACTTTGCAGCCTCATATCTTCCACTTGCAGATATGCTCCTTTGTGTTCTTGTAAGTTATCTGTTTTGCTGTCCCTCTACGTAAATATTAAACTCTGGGAGTAGGGAGTAGGCTCTGAGGGCAGGGATTATCTGTTTACTTCATCACAGTATTCCCCAGTGCCTTATATGCTATCCAGCAATACTCATAATTACTTACTGTAAAAACAACTCTTAATTGAAAAAAATGTTAAACATCTAGTTCCTTCTTGACATATAGCGATATAGCAAGTACCATTGAGTGAGTCAATGAAACATCCATCCCGTTTCACAGGGGGAAGATCTGTAAATTCTCTAAGCAACTTGATGAAAGCTTTCATCTAAGAAGAACAGTAGCATTTAAAAATTTGCATCATACTTTACGTTTGGGAGAAAGCAAGTTTTTATTTTTAAGTAGCTTTTATTTTCTTGGCATGTAACTATTTAATATCATGTATAGAAATCTCTAAAGCTATTTAGACTTGATTTATTATGTGAGAGATGCTGTATAAATTTATTTCCACTCATTGTAATTGGATACCTACAGTGTTTATGGAAGTGGTGTGTTATGTGGCCAATTGAATGTATGGGTAGCTTGGAAGAAAACTTTTCTTAGAGTTTTAGTTTCTACATTGTTATTTCTCAAAGGTTAAGAACGTTGTTCCCGTACTGTAAGCTAGGGTTCCTTTGCATTTCTGTCCTTTCATTCTTTCTCTTTACTCAATAGCCAAACCAGATTTCCCTGGAAGAGAACATCCTGGTCTCCCGTTACATTAACAACCCCCTGCTCATAGATGGTGAGTTGTGGTTAGGCCCTTGCCTAGATTGGGTTAGATCTTGTTAATTTTTAAAATTTATTATTTATTTACTGGAGGCCCGGTGCACAGATTTGTGCACCAGTGGGGGGGTTCCCTCGGCCTGGCCTGTGGAGATCGGGCCAAAACCAGCTCTCCAACATCCCTTGAGGGGTCCCGGATTTCAATAGGGCAGCTCTCGGGTCATGCACCCCAGAATCGGGCTCCCTCCTCTCTGGTTCTGGGTGCATCATCCAAGAACCGCAGCTGCCAAGTCACCAGCTCAGCAGCTCCTGTGTTGAGCGTCTGCCCCCTGGTGGTCAGTGCGC
>NW_005371193.1:1493869-1503794 GCF_000412655.1 Myotis brandtii
TTTATTGGGGTGACATTGGTTAATAAAAGTATATAGGTTTCAGGTGTACAATTCTATAATACAACATATATACTAGTATATTGTATTGTGTGTTCATCACCCCAAGTCAAGTCTCTTTCCATCACTATTTATCAACTCTACACCCTCTTCCATTCCCCCTCCCATCCCTTTTCCTCTGGCAATCACTAGTAAGTCTTTATTAAGCTAATATGAAATTCTTAACAACTATGGCTTTAGAGCTGAGGCTGGTTCCTTACCTACCTCATGAGATTATTTCAAAGATGAAATGAGATAATAAAAAAGAAAGTGCTTTATAGGTGATATAATAACAAATATATATGAGAACTGTACAATATACATGTATAAATCCTCATATATACATGCAAAATGTGTAATTATTATTTATCCTCAAAAGGCAAGGGGTGTGGACAGTGTGTATTCTGTGGGGAGAGGAGGGCTATTCGTTTTTTCATGTTTCTTTGTTACATTATCCTGTTTATTCTGTAACAGAACAAATGAACTTAGTTTTTCCTGTGAATTCAAATTTTTTTCTAGATTTCAAGTTTGATGTGCGCCTCTATGTGCTTGTGACTTCCTATGATCCTCTTGTCATCTATCTCTATGAAGAAGGATTGGCTAGGTAAGAGACATTTGGAGGGAGGGTGTTTATTAGAGTGGACCAATTAAGGGGTATATTAAGATCACTTTTTCTTTCTGTTACGTTCAACTCAGAAAAATAGAGTGTGCCCAGATGGTCTTCAGGTTACTGTACATATGCACATGTATGAATAGTTATGCGTATGTAAGCACACATCTTTCCTAGCAGCGATCCAGGATCGCATCCTGTTTTCATGCAATGGCAGTTGTTCTGAAGACCCTAGGCCCTAGGGTATTAAGATAATTTGTCGCCTAGCTGGTTTGGCTCAGTGGATAGAACATCGGCCCTTGGACTGAAGGGTCCTGAGTTTGATTCTGAACAAGGACACGGACCTCGGTTGCAGGCTCAATCCTGGCTCTGGTTAGGGTGCGTGCAGGAGGCAACCAATTGATGTCTTCTCAAATCGATGTTTCTCTCTCTCTGTCTCTCCCTGTCCTTTCCACTCCCTCTAAAAATCAATGGAAAAATATCTTCGGGTGAGGATTAATAAAACAGAACAAAAAGGATAATTTGTCGGTCTTCAGAATTACCTTACAGCTGATGCATTTTTGCAGTTGAGGAAACTGAGGGTTAGAGAGGTAAGGGAGCTGGAAGTCACTTTTCTGAGGTATCCCAGCAGGTTGGCAGTGGAGCAGGAGTTTGGATTCCTGGATCTGATTCCAGAGTCAGGGCCTCTTGTATTTAGGAGGCATTAGCTGCTTTTTTTTTTTTTCCCACCTGCAAGTAATATACTTTACAGTGGTTATATTATTTTGTTTTTCTTGTGGTCTTTTTTAGGTTTTATGGTAATGTGACTTATAAAATTAAGTTCAAATGATAATAATTGGAAGTTTTGTTTTCCATAACCAGATAATTTTAGAGGTGACAGTATTTTCATAGACCCTTTAAATTGTTTAAAATGAGCATCTAACTTTGTTTATGTTCTTCCCCCAACATATACAGGGGTCGGCAAAAGTAGGTTTACAGTTGATTATATGGAAAATAATACAATAATTAATAAATAATGATTTAAGAATAAACTATATTTCATGTAATCACAACTGTTAACCTATGTTTTCCCCTCTGTGTGTATATGTGAGTGTGTGTATTTTTTATATTTTTTTTAATCAACTAGCTTTCCCTGAAGTTTTTTTCATGCATTGGCCTTATATAACAGCAGTTTAGAAGGTAGTTTGCAATCTGTGAGCAGTCATGGACAAGCTAAAAAGCTTGGTCTGTATGTGTTTTATATTTTAGAAAATGTACTTCGAAGATGGGAAATATAATGATTAAAAGAAGCCTACCTATTGAAGTATTATAGTACTCTGACAACTGTTATTTTAAAATGGTGTTTTCATATACTCAAATTTTTTTGATGCATCCTGTGACTGCAATCTGAGGGTGATTTTGGCCGGTTGAGCCGTTTCTTCCCTTCACCTCTAGGTGGCAGTGACAGCATTTATATGCTCTGTCATATTCTTAACTAGATTTATGTGTTTGAGCCCTAGGAACTCGGAGGTTACAGAAGCTCCCTAGTTCTGGTCTCTTGTTCCTTGAAAATTGTCCATTGTTACTCAAAAAGAGTCTGGAAGCTTTGGCTAGAAATGAATGAAAAAGATTTATTCAAGGGTCTTGGAGTTTGCAAACTGGGAACACAGCTAGACAAAAACCCAGAGTGTTCCAAAGAAGAAAGAAAAGTTAAGAGTTCTTATAGTAAAAAGTACACTCTTGAAAATTTTCAGTCCTGCATTCTTAGCCCTAGGACTGGTCCAGGATGGTTATCTTTCAGATGTCAGGTGGCCTGGATGATAGATGCCAGGTGGTCTGGAAGGTGGATCCCAGGAGGTCTGGTCACATGCTGTGGTCTGGTTAATGGATGCCAGGTGGTCTACATGAGCCGTTCAGGGGAATAATCAAAGGGTTATCTGGAGGTCCGGTGTGTATGTCCAGACATATATGCAGGCATTGATACAAGACTGGAAAGTTAAAAAATTTTCAGTTTCCCAGGCTAGTTAGAACAAGAATAGAATCTTTCCGCACGCCCCAACCATCATAATGTTAATAATTTTAACAACTTGGTTAAAGTGACTACATTTTATATATTCCCTATCTTCACTCTCTCCTCAAAATTGAGGAGGGAAAAACTATAACTTTTCTCAGTTTTCAGGTAGAGAATTGAACCTGAAAGGTCCTTAATCACGTACTACTAGCTCTAATCAGATTCATAGGAAAGAAGTTGTCTGTAGTGTTTGTAGACACATGTGTTGTCATTCTTTGAATTATAGGTTTAAAAGCCAATTCCCCATATTATCTAGAAAAAAAAGAAGATAAAGTATACCTCTTACTTCTACTCAGATATATAAGGTGCTGAAGGTTTCAGTTTTGTAATTTTAGATATCTGAGTTTCTTGCGTATTATGAGCTTTTTTCTCCTCTTCCCTCCACTCATCCTCATCCCAGCTTGTCTCCTGTTCCCTTCCCAGGAGTGATTCCGTCCTGCCACAAGTTGGACTTCTTGCATAGGGAACAAAACCTCAAGGTTACACTCACTATTTCTCAAGAATATCACACTGCCTGGCCGGCGTGGCTCAGTAGTTGAGTGTCGACCTATGAACCAGGAGGTCACGGTTCGATTTCCAGTCAGAGCACATGCCCGGGTTGTGGGCTCAATCCCCAGTGTGGGGCAAGCAGGAGGCAACTGATCAGTGATTCTCTCTGTCATTGATGTTTTTATTTCTCCCTCTTCCTTCCTCTCTGAAATCAATAAAAATATATTTTTTTAAAAAAGAAAAGATCATACCAACATGTTTTGCATATTATTTGAAAGACATTTCACTCACAATATTAATAGCCCTCTCTTTTGGTAAAATTTGGCATAATTTTAAGACCTCAATGGTTCAGACACAGACTGAGAGCAATACCAATATTTATTACAGATATGCAAGTGTTTTGACTACTCGGTATGTGCCAGAATCAGAATCCACTGAATTGAGTAACTTTTCTTGCCTTCAGTGGAAACTGAGTGTGTGTATGTATATATATAGGAGTGGGCAAAGGTAGGTTTACAGTTATGAGTACACAAAACAGAGTTTATTTTTGTGTTATTATTTATTTATTATTGTATTTTTTATTTGTATTACAACTGTAAACCTACTTTTGACCACCCCTGTCTATTTTTAAATGCATGCTTTTTCTTAGAGTAATTTAGAGAACAGTTTTTCTAAAAACTCGGGTCACATTGAACCAAGAAATGGGAATTCTCAGGGCTTCGTCTCCGTTTACCTAAAAGTGTTGGTGAATATAAAAGCTTTACGAAAGGACAGTACATGGTCACAGGCTACTAGCTGGAGTCCTTCGAGGGCACATTGCTCTGCACAATAACTTCCATGTGCCTGTGTTCCTGTGTCTTAACTCCCTGTATATCTTGGCATTCATCTGCTTCTCTTTAATCCTCAAGGTCTGCTCCAGTGTGTCATTACATTCAGCAGTAGTCCATAGCATCTCCAGATCTGCAGCCTCTAGTAAATCTTGGGTCACGTGTGTTTTATGTAGACATTACTGAAGACAATCAGTTTGGGATGAGATCACTAAGCCATTTTACTTTGAGGTTCACCAAGGAAAACCATAATCTTCTCTAAAGAAACAAAACTGGCAACAAATATAATTGGTTTTCTTCTTTACAAAAGAATGGCCTTATCCCATATCACCTCTTTGGGACTCAAATTAAAGCTTAGGTGACAGAAAGATTAAGTTCATTTCTTAAGTCTGTAAACTAAGTAGTTTCTGTAAGTTTTTTACCTTTTTAAACTTAAGAAAAAGAGCCTTAATAGCTTGTTTCTGTATTAATAATTTCAGTTGTTCTTGTTGTCTTACTAACATAGGAAATAAGAAAACTCATTATTTTTTATACATGGGCAAAATGTTGAAGCATCTAAAAAAATCGTCTTTCTGGCATCTGGGTCCGGCATTTTCCCCTGGAGGTGCACCCTGCTTTTGAGTTGCATGTGGATGTTGCCGCTTTGCACCAGCAGGGGACACTCACCTTCCAGAGAGGGTGGCATTCTCCCCCAAAATGGTGTAGATTTTTTTCCTATCAGAGGTGGAAACCAAAAAGACTTTGTCCTGGATTTTACAGTTTTAGGTGGATCCAGTATGTGGTCTAAATGATTTGACTGGACCTTTTTTGAGACAGAGCCAATAGCCAAATTTTCACTGAAACAGGAAAAAAAAACAACCTAAAAAAAAAAATTAAAACACAATTAAGTTGAAAACCAAATGTGTTGTCAGAGACCCGAAGATAGGTAGTTCTTAGTAGCTGGGTGAAATGAAGGTGTCTCTCCAGGGAACGGGGAGAGAGCCACTCGTGCTGTGGGGGTGGGAGGAAAAGACCCCGAGACTGCCCCATGGGGACTGTCTCAGCCATAGTTCTCAGTGGATATTCAGAAAAGACCCCAAAGCATTTGTAATGCCTTTCCCTTCCTCCCCACCCCCAGTTCCTTCTTCAGTAGCCTTCTTTGCTAATTAACACTGGCTCCACGGGGATATTTACCTTTTCTCTGCTGGATTCCTGTGGTTTTGAAAGAATTCAGGTACTTGCTGGTTGCCAAGGAATTCATATTACCTCACAGGCTGTACACTGTCCAGAATCTGCCGCAGCAGCAAGAAGGGGGAAGAGACACCAGCGAGGGGGAGAAAACCCTCTCCAGTGCTCATTGTCACCCTCCCTGGCAGGCCCTTGCTGTTGAAGTTTGAGTCATTTCTGGCTCTAAAGACGGGGGATCAGGCTGGTAATCCCCTCCCAGACGGCTCCGTAGGGCGCTGCCGAGTCACTGCAGCACTTGGCAGTCTCGGGGCTGCAGCTGGTTGACAGCAGATCAGAGAGCTCTTGGGCCTCTTGTTCTCTCCCATAAGATTTTTCTGGGTCAGGCGAGGATGAAACCCAGTGGCTTCTGGCAGGGCTGCCTGAGGTGCTGTCTCTCCATCCTCCAGGCCTTTTTGGCTCTGAATGGCTTCACCTGCTGAAAGATAACTCCTGTACCAGGGTTTCCTCAGGGCTGGCCTCTTCTTTTCTTTCTTTTTGTTTTTTAAAAAATTAAATTATAAAAAAATTTTTTTTCAATTATAGTTGACATGCAATATTATATTAGTTTCAGGTGCACACCCCAGTGATTAGACATTATAAAACTTATTAAGTGATCATCCCAAAACCCATCTGACACCATACATAGTTATTAGAATATTATTGACTATACTGGAGGCCCAATGCACAAAATTCATGCATGGGTAGGGTCCCTAGGCCTGGCCAGCGATCAAGGCCATCTGTGGGGTGGTCCCCCCCACCTGCCTTGGCTGGCGGCCTGGAGCTGCCCGCCGGTCAGCCCTGCCCCTGCCAGTCACCTCCCTCTGGTGGGGGAGGGGGCAGATGCTCAACGCAGGAGCTGCACTGGGGGCAGCTCCTGCATTGAGCGTCTGCCCCCTGGTGGTCAGTGCACATCATAGCTACTGGTCATTCCACTGTTGGGTCGATTTGCATATTGGACTTGGATGTCTTATTTCTTTCAACAGGTAGGAGAAGTTTTCTGTCATTATTTTTTCAAATAGATTTTCAATTTCTTGCTCCCTCTCTTCTCCTTCTGGGTACCCCCATGAGGCGAATGTTGGTATGCTTGAAGTTGTCCCAGAGGCTCTTTATATCTTTGGATTCTTTTTTTTTTCTGTTATGATTGAGTGTTTTTTGCTTGCTTATATTCCAAATTCTTGATTTGATTCTCGTTATCCTCTACTGTTGATTCCATGTAAATTATTCTTTATTTCAGTTAGTGTATCCTTCATTTCTTTTTTTTTTAAAAAAATGTGTTTTTATTGATTTCAGAGAGAGGAAGGGAGAAGAGAGAGAAACATCAATGATGAGAGAGAATAATTATTGGCTGCCTCTTGCACACGCCCTTCTGGGGATCAAGCCTGTAACCCACAACCTGGGTATGTGCCCTGACCAGAATTGAACCTTGACCTCCTGGTTCAAAGGTCAGTGCTCAACCACTGAGCCACACCGGCCAGGTCATAGTCTTATAGCTCATACTTTGAGTGACACAGCCAGATAGAGTGGCTCCAGCTTCCCGTCTTTCCCAGGGAGTTGTCCTAAGGTCAGAGTGGAAGGTGAGAAATGTCATAAGGGCATGTAGTTCTCTGTTCATCAGTAGGCCACAAACTGGTACCCAGTTTCAGATTTGGCGAAAAGAGTGGAGCCCCCACCTTTTTTTTTGTTTATAGGTCAAGGCTATAAAATTCTGTCATGAGAGCTTTCCCTAAATTTTGATTTCATTCAGAGGGAGGTTTAAGACTTAATTCATCATGTAAATTTCAGTATGAGTTAGGATAAGTATTTGGCTTGGGATACCTTGTAGAGAATTATCCCTTTTAGATGATTTCTAAGAAGGAAATTGTGTTGAAGCTTTCAGGCCTAAATAGGATGAAATTTGGTATGTGAGGGCCTAAATCAAGAGGCACAAACTTAAATGCTCACAAGGACCTTCACTGGAGAAGTTGGTCAGGTGGTCACTGGAGAAGTGGAGATCACATGCTCTGCCTAAAAGGCATTTGCGATTCAGTGCCAGCAAGTCCTTGGTTTGTGGTGGTGCTATGGTCTGAATGTTTGGCTGTTACCTGCCCTTGAATTGGCTCCGACTCCTGGTGACCCTGGGAGTGAGTGATGTCCATGACGTCCTGTCCTTAGCAGCCCTGCTCTGCTCCTGTAGACTCGTGTCCACGGCTCCTTTCACGGAGTCAGTCCAGCTCATGGTTGCTCTTCCTCTTTCCTGCTGCCTTCTATTTCCCAGCATTGCTGTCTTGTCCAAAGAAACCTGCCTGCTCAGGATGTGCCCGAAGTGGGACAACTTCGGTTTTGCCATTTTTGCTTCCAGCGATGTTTCAGGCTTCATTTGCTCTGGGAACCACTTGTTTGTCTTTCTGACAGTCCAGGGTGTTCATAGAGCTCTCCTTCAGCACCATATTTCAGATGAATCAGTGTTTTTCCTAGTAACCTTCACTATCCTGGTTTGCTTTCGTACATAGTAATGGGGAATGCAAAGGTGTGGATGATCTTAGCCTTGGTCTCCAATGACATATCTTTGCTCTTGGTAAGCTTTCCTAATTCTTCTATTGCTGCCCTTCTGAGTCTCAGCTTTCTTTTCATTCTTGAATTTCTCTGAATGTTTGTTTCCCCCAGCACCCAAACTCATATGTTGAAATCCTGCCCCTCGAGGTGATGGAATTAGGAGGTGAGGTCTTGGGAGGTGATTAGGTCATGAAGGTGGAGCCCTCATGAATGTGATTAGTGCCCTTTTACAAAAGAGACCCTGGAGCGATTGCTCACCCTTTCCGCCATGTGAGGACCCAGCAGGAAGGTGCTGTCTACCTGCCTGCGTCTTGATCTTGTACTTCCAGCCTCCAGAACTGTGAGAAGTAACTTTCTGTTGTTTATAAGCTACACCGTTTATGGTATTTTGTTATAGGAGCCCCAAAGGACTAAGACAGGTGGTATTGCCAGATCTTTTGTGTGTGTGTTTTAATGGTAGCTGAAAAATCTAGATTTTTATTGAGAAACATACCTTTGATTGTAGGCTTTTAATTTTGAAACCGTTTCAAACTTATACAAAAGCTGTAAAAATACTATGAAGAATAGCCTTTTACCTTTTCATCTAGAGTCCACGTTCAGATTTTTCAGCTGTCATAGTAATGTTCTTTTTAACAAAAGGATCCAGTCCAGAATCACATGTTGCATTTAGTTGTCATGTCTCTTTCGTCTCCTCCAGGCTGGAACAGTTCCTCAGTCTCTTTGATTTTCATGACCTTAGTGTTTTTGAAGATTACAGGCCAGTCATTTTGTAGAATGTCTCTCAATTTGGGTTTGTCTGATAATTGCTTATGATTAGACTCAGGTTATGTATTTTTGGCCAGAATGCCACATTAGTGATGCTGTGTTCTCATTGCATTATGTCTGATGACACATGATAGCTATTTAGTGGTATTTGACCACTTGATTAAAATGGTGTCTGCCAGATTTCTCCACTATAAATTTAACTTGTTTCTCCCTCTGTAATTAATAAATACCTTTTGAGTAAACACTTTGAGACCATGTAGTATCTTATTCCTCATCTCATTTTCACCTAATAATTTTAATATCCATCTATGCTTCTTGCCTGAATGGATTATTACTATGATGGTGGCTAAATGACTTTCTCCATCATTCCTTTTACTTTTATTGTTTAGTATTTTACTCCAAGAAAGAGCTTTCTCCTCTTCCCATTTATGTATGTACACCAATGTGGACGCAAGGATCCCTATTTTATTTAATGGGTTATAATTCTTTATTGTTATGATTTATTTTGATGCTCAAATTGCCCCAGATTTGGACAATGGGGGCCCCTTTAAACTGGCTTTTGTGTTATTTTGACATGTTCCCTTATTCTCTGAGCACAAAATGTTTCAAACTCATCTTGTTCTTTGTTCCAGTCCTGGAATCAATCATATTTTCTAAGGAGCATTGGTTGCCCCCTTTTTTTTTTTTAATTTAAAAATTGATTTTTAAAGAGAGAGGAAGGGAGAGGAAGAAAGAGAGAAAAGCATCGATGTGAGAGCAGAACAATTGGCTGCCTCCTGCACACCCCCCCCTGGGGATCGAGTCTGCAACCCGGGCATGTGCCCTGACTAGGAATCAAACTAGCAACCTTGTGCATGGGACAACACCCAACCGAGCCACACCACCAGCACAGCACTGGTGGCTTTTAATGGAGAATAGAAATCAGGAGTCAAGATCTGGGTGCTAGATATGCTCATTGCTCTGGGCTATCTCTGCTCTCTGGTCCTTGCAATGGACAGACCTAGAAAATATGAATGTGTATACATTCAGGTACATATACATACACATTTACATCTATATTTCTACATCTGTGTCTATATCTGTATACAGGGTGAGGTAAAAGTAGGTTTACAGTTGTGAGTATGTGAAACACAGTTTATTCTTATATTATTATTTATTAACGAGAGGCCCGGTGCACGACAAGGGTACAGGCCGGGCTGTTGTGCTTGTGTCTTCATGGTTACACTTAACTGCATTTCAAAATCTTCATAGTTGTACTAGAGGTCCGGTGCACGACATTCATGCACTGGGGGTGGGGGGTGGGTCCCTCAGCCCGGCCTGTGCCTTTTAGCAGTCCAGAAGCCCTTGGGGGATGTCCCACTGACAACTAAGCTGCAGTTGGACATCCTTAGCGCTGCCGCGGAGGCAGGA
>NW_005371193.1:1504305-1523651 GCF_000412655.1 Myotis brandtii
CCTGCCTGCCTGCCTGATTGCCCCTAACTGCTTCTGCCTGCCAGCCTGATCACCCCCTAACCACTCCCCTGCCAGCCTGATCGATGCCTAACTGCTCCCCTGCTGGCCTGATTGCCCCTAACTGCCCTCCCCTGCTGGCCTGGTCACCCCTAACTGTCCTCCCTTGCCGGCCTGGTAACCCCTAACTGCCCTCCTTTGCTGACTTGGTTGCCCCTAACTGCCCTCCCTTGCCAGCCTGGTCGCCCCCAACTGCCCTCCCCTGCAGGCCTGGTTCCCCCCAACTGCCCTCCCTTGCAGGCCTGGTTCCCCCCAACTGCCCTCCCCTGCAGGCCTGGTCCCTCCCAACTGCCCTCCCCTGCTGGCCATCTTGTGTCCACATGGGGTGGCCATCTTGTGTGTTGGAGTGATGGTCAATTTGCATAGTACTCTTATTAGATAGGATTATTGTATTGTTTTCCATACTAACAACTATAAACCTACTTTTGCCATATCCTGTATTGAAAAGCAGGAGTTTATACTAATACCTCCAATTCTAGTTCAGAACAAGATTCTTTCTAGCTTTTTCCTTTTCTTTTTAAAAAATCTCTCCAACAATGTGAAATCTGACTCCCATTCTCTACAACAAATTTATTTACTCAATTCCCTTTTATGTAGCCAGTCTCCTGACCCCCCTGGTTACTGCCCCACTCGGATGTCCTCCTTGTGTGGACGTTGAACCCTGTGGGCCACCTGGGTTACTCTGCTTACGTAACCTCCTGCTCTACCTCTGAGCTGCCTTCCCATCCTGTCCACTATCTTTCTCACGTGAGCCTTGGTTGCCACTAGGCTGCAGGAAGGAAAGTCTGGTTTTTATTAGTTGGCCAGATAATTAAAAAACAAAACAAAACCCTTCATAGGTGAATCAGAACTTGATTCTTGTACCAGATCTGAGACTAATGGGGCCAGATAAGGAGATGTTGCAAGTGGTGATCAGAGATGAATATGGTCTGTAACATGGATTTTGGAGAGAACCATAAGATCTTCCTGGGGTAGAAGGAAAGGGGAGATGTACACCTACCTCCCTTGTACACGGTCTTCTGCATGTCCCATCAGGCTAAGTGAAGTGAAGAAGGTAGCACTTTTATCCCTTTGAGTAACTTTTCCATCGAGATGACATTTTTTGTTTTCTCTTAATTTTTACTTCTTGCCACTTTTGACACTCTATAAAAACCCACTCTGACATTAATAATCTTAAGCTGGGGTTCAGAATATAAATTCCCTAGCAAAAAAGGAAGATTAGAAAGAAGAAAACTTATTTTTAAGAGCTGCAATCCTATTGAAAAAAGGAGTGTAGGAATGACATGTGTTGGGTTACAGTTAACCACCAGGCTTTTGCCAATCTTTTCATGTTGTTGGCCCAATCTGATCAGTTCTCATATTTAGGAGAGATGAAGAACCTCTTTCTCTGAAGCATAACCTTTTCCCTTCCTTGAAATCATTCTTCTTTTGGGGGAGATGATGGCAGGAGGTGTATCACTGTGAGGTAATGTCCAGGTGAGGCAGGCAGCTTCTGTGGGGTCAGCATGGACCCCCTTTGCATTTTGTAAGAATTCAGAGAGTGACTGTCTCCCACTTGCTTGGAGAAAGTCTGCTGAAGGACGATTGGTAAATATAGGCAAGGTTTACTCACCATGGTGAGACACGGCTGGAAGTTAGGTGCTAACTACTGGCGGTATCTGGGAAATTTGAGCTTCTTCTCTGTATAGACTTACTGTTCATCAAACTCTTGTGCCTTAGCCATTCATGCCTAGCCAGCATTTTCTCTTTGTCCACATCCTTCTTCCTGGCCTCCTGTTTGTTTTATTTTCATTTCCTAGGTTTTTCTGTTGTTGTTTTCCCACTTTTGTTTCTTTGGCTCATATATTTCTAGTACAGGAACCTGGGGAGTGGATATAGTGGATGGGTGGGTGAGAAGAAATAGAGACAAGGACAGTTTTTAAATGCTGACCTTTAATGTGGTAAAAATTCATATTGACTTCATAGTCTGAGTGAGCATATGTAAATAATTTGTGAAGCATGTGAAAATAAACGCATGGACTTCCAGGATTTTTTTCTACACACTTGGATGTGCCTCTTGGGAAAACCACTTCAGTGAACTGTGGTGGTATGTAAACAGGGGTTGATATTTACCATAACCGTTCGACTCAAGTGTCCTTTTGTTGATGTTGGGCATCACTGGGAAGTTTTCTCCTTCCTGGTTACTTCCTTCAGAGGCACGTAGACTTTAGGTTTTGGTCTTCTTTTGACAGCAGTCCAGGATATCAAATTGCTGCCCTGTTTTCAGTGGGCTCCATGTTTAATTTCTCTGTCTTTTGCTTTCGTCCCAAATTCAGGAATTAGTCTCCTGCACTGTGCTCATATTGATGCTATTCTGCAGATGTGGGCTTTGTCTGCTGTTGATGCTGACATTATTATTTTCTTAAAATGAACTTTATAGATCAGTTCTGTTGTTTCTTTGGAGATGAGCTCTAAGTCTATATATTACTATGCTGTCCTTTTATTCTTTTTGCTTAATATTTTCCATAGACTGTGTGGGCACTCACTAGGTGTTTCTTGACCAGCTAATGCCTCATCCTCCACAGCATCCTGCACACAATTTCCCAGGCTGTGAATAACTGTTTTCACCTTTCATCCCTCCTAAGGTTCTATAGAAGAGAAGCAGCATCTTGTAGTTAAAAACATGGATTTTTGAGTCAGTGTGATTTGGTATAAATTACTTAATCTTTCTAGATCACATTTTAGTTTTAATACCTATTTTAAAAAATTAGATATAATATTGCCTGGGCCGGGTGGTTCAGTTGGTTAGAGTGTTGTGCTGTACACCAAAAGGTTGCGGGTTCAATTTCCGGTCAGGGCACATACCTAGGTTGTGGGTTCGATCCCCAGTTGGGAGGCAACCAGTCGATGTTTCTCTCTCATCCATCTCTCTCTCTCTCTCTCTCTCTCTCTCTCTCTCTCTCTCTCTCTCTCCCTCTCTCTCTCTCTCTCAAACCAATAAAACATATTTCTGGATGAAGATTAAAAATTTTAGATATACTAGCAATATTACCTACTTGAGAGAGTTGCTGTAAGGATTGAATTAAATGCGGTACTATATATGAAACACTTAGCATGGATGTTGGCACTCAGCATTTAGTAATGGTGTCACCCTCCTTTTATTAAAATCTCCTTGATCCTGCATTCTAGCCTTTATTTCCTTGAAACCCTGTTCCTGGCATTTAACCTGTGTCCCTTTCTATCAGGTTTGCAACTGTGCGATATGATCAAGGAGCCAAAAACATTCGGAACCAGTTCATGCACCTGACAAATTACAGTGTGAATAAGAAGAGTGGAGACTATGTCAGGTATTGGCCGCACCGAGCCAGGAGCTGGAGAAGTCAGTCTCAGATGGGGGTGTTGTGGAAGTAAAAGTCAACATGTTGCCCTGGAGGCAAACTTTATGTTTCTGTCCATGTAACATATGCACAGCTGTGAGTCACTTACCGCAGTTTTGAGGCATATCTGCTTTTGCTTCTTCATTGCTTACACAGTTACAGCGTCACCTTCTCTACCAAAATATGCTTTCCCAAGTTTCATCTTCCTCATTCATTGTCTTCCCTCACTTGGCTTAGGGGTGGGAATTTAATGCGTATAGGAAACTTTCTAGAAATCAAGAAATGAGGTCATTTCAGCATTTGATAAAATGTATCAAAAGTTTTAAAAATATTTGTGCCCTTTGACCCAGCAATTCCATTTCTAGGAATTTAACCTTGAGTAACAAAGGATGTGCACACAAGATCAGAGACACAAATGCTCATCAGTGTACATTATCAGGTGGAAACAGCAGGTTATCAGACACTACATGCAATTAATTTCTTTTTTGAACATATAAGATAAGAACATAAGATAGCTGCTTATTTGTGCTGGAGGGGGACAGGAAACTAGAAAGACAGACAGAAAAATGTTAACAATTCTTAACTATAGTAGATGGAATTATAGGTGGGGGATTTCTATTTTTTTCTCAGAGCTTTTATGTACTTCCTACATTTTTCTAAAATAAATACTTGTATGATCAAGAGGGAAAAACTTAGGAATAAATTAAATAAAGAAATGAGGCCATCTCAGAAAAGGATTCAGTGGAAGGGAATACCAGCCCAGCTGTGTGGAAATATTCTTTCTGCTCTGTTTTCTTTCATTCTGATAATTTTGCCAGAAAGTGGAAAAATAAAAAATAAACCCAAATAGTTACTTTCTACTCAGACTAAAAATAGGTGCCTACAAAGTCCAAGGAAAGAAAGAAAGAAAAAGAAAGAGGGAAGGAAAGGGAGGGATCTGGAAGTGATTGAATGGTTGCTGAGCTGTATAGATTGCATTGTGTATCCTGTGAACAGTATTAATTGGTTGAAGAAATCTCCGTCACTTTGAAAGATGAGCAAAGAAGCAACTGGCGGGTCATGGGGCGCTGGTAGGGAGTGAGGGTGCAGTGGCAAAACACACGTTCCAGATGGCAAGACCTTTCCAACAGTCTTGGGAGTCTGCCCGTTTGCATCCTGCTGCTTTCGTGGAGGTATACTGCATCACTTCTGTTGTTGCTCTAGTGCAGTGGTTGGCAAACTGCGGCCCCTTGAGTGTGGCTCTTCCACAAAATACCACGTGCGGGCGCACACGTACAGTACGATTGAAACTTCGTGGCCCATGCGCAGAAGTCGGTATTTTGTGGAAGAGCCACACTCAAGGGGCCAAAGAGCCGCATGTGGCTCACGAGCCGCAGTTTGCCGACCACTGCTCTAGTGCATTCTCCCTTCCCTTCAGTGATAAATGGAAAGGTATATTTAAAAAGCTCTCTCTGCCACCAGAGAGGAGGGAGCTTGCTTCAGATGCTAAAGCAATTCTGTGCTTGGTTAGCTCATTAAAATACTCCACTATGTCTCTCACTAACCCACCCAGGCTCAATTTTGGTCTGAAAATGGCATCAGAGGTTGTTTTGTGGGCTCGTGACATTTACCTCAAAGGCTAGATTTTCACTCCAAACATTTCAATCTATTAATGCATTGGAATCATTCATAAACTTGTTTATATTCTTTCACACATTTCTTTCATGATGCATAATTGTTTGATTGAGGAAGACTTGACTGCTTTCTCCCCTACACCCCTCATAAGGCAAGCTACATGCATTTTCATTTCAATGGAAGAAATTAGTGTAAAGGGATATATGACAAAAAGGTTTAAGGAAAAGTGATGAGGTGGAAGTTGGCAAAAACTATTTGTAAAATAATATGTTTCTACAGCCAGGCCTAGTTGCATATGTGACCTTGATCTATTAATTTATTTTAGTTGTGATGATCCAGAAGTGGAGGATTATGGGAACAAATGGAGCATGAGCGCTATGCTTAGGTATCTGAAACAAGAAGGCAGAGATACAACTGGTGAGTACCAGGCCGTTTTTCTTTTTGACTTCCCTTCTCTGTATAACTTTACCGTTGTTTCATCAGCAGTTAGTCTTTAATTTCAATACTGTTGCTGAGACATTGATGGGATCACCGTTTTTGGTCTCAGTTTTTCCTGTCCTTTATGAGATGGAGAAAAGGCTTTCCGTGATCCCGGAATCTCTTTTCTTGCTTCTGGTTTGAAAAGCACAACTTTCTCCTTTAATATTCAGTGAACTGATCCTTGTGAATGTTGAACTGCTAACGAAAATATACTTTCAGTTTTTATTTTTAATTTTAAAATATATTTATTGATCTTAGAGGAGGGGAGAGAGAGAAACATCAATGATGAGGGAATCATTGATCGGCTGCCTCCTGCACACCGCCCCCCACTGGGGATTGATACTGCAACCCGGGCATGTGCCTGCACTGGGAATCAAACCCTGACCTCCTGGTTCATGTGTCTGTGCTCAACCACTGAGCCACGCCAGTGGGGCTACTTGCTGTCTGCTTTTTAAATAACAAATTTTCTCCATATTGGCCTTGAATTCAAAATTTTCTAAGTTAATCTCTCTTATACATGTTGCTAAATTGGAGAATGGACTATGTGAAGTTTGAGTGTGGGGCTTGGAATCAAAATGGACACCATTGCTGAGCCTTGAGCAGAATGGGAACTGTGCCACAAGGCCTATCTCAGTCCACACAGGGAAGGTGATAGAGGAGTGAGAAGGGGAGGAAGGCTCCTTCTCCATTCTGTGTCTGTCTGTGGTCATAGGCAGCCACCTTTTTGACTGTGTTCCTCTATTCACAGATATGCCTTCTTCTGGAGCATCTGTTCACAAGATTGCCATACAGAGACTTTTTTTGAATGAGCACACATGCTTTTATATTAGACTAGAGGCACGGTGCATGGCATTCATGCACAGGTGGGGGGCGTGGCCTGCGGGAATCAGCCCATCGTGGGAGCACCGCTCACCCCGGTCAGCTGAGCGACTGTGGACTGCCCTCTGAGTGGCTGCTCCCATTGTGGGAGCGCACTGACCACCAGGGGGCAGCTCTTGTGTTGAGTATATGCCCCCTGGTGGTCAGTGCGAGTCATAGCGACTGGTCAAGCGGTCGTTCTGGTTGTTCCACTGTTTGGTCGCTGAGCTTTTATTATATAGGATTGTGTTCTGGAATTGATTCTTTCTAATCCATGCATTGTGGTGTCCCTCCTCCTCCTCCTCCTCCTTTTTTTTTTTGTAGCGTTGATGGCCCATGTAGAAGACCTGATCATTAAGACTATAATCTCTGCTGAGCTAGCTATTGCTACAGCCTGTAAAACCTTTGTTCCTCATCGCAGCAGTTGTTTTGGTAAGGAGACTCAAGAAGCTTAAAGTGTTTTATGAAAAGGGGCTTGGGAAGTTGGGCTGGGATCCTGGGGTAGAGAGTGATTCTGCAGGAGTAAGGTATGTGGTGGATTTTTATACCTTTCTAAGTTCACGTGAAGATCCTACTAAGAGGCCAGTGGTGAGCTTAGTTGGAGGTCCCCTGAGAATGAACTAGCTTTCTGTGTGGGAAGCAGGGATTGGAACTAAAGTATGAGCCTCTTTGTCAGAGTGCAATCAGAAAAAGTCTGCAACGGACTGTACAGGAATCCAGCTCTAACAAATATATTCCAGAGCTCTTTGGCAGCCAGACTGGGAGCTGTTCCAAGAAGCTCTGGCTGGTACCAGTGTGTGCTTTCTCCTATTTTCCAATGACTCCTCCTTTTTGTTTTAGTCTTCTCTCTAGCGGGTTCCTCCCCTACCCCTCTCCTTCTTTACTCTCTTCCTCTTTCTCCTCTCCTCCTCTTCTCTGCCATGTCTAACTCCCTGATTGCACAGAGAAGGAGAGAGACACAATTACTGGGTCAGGAAGCCTGTTGCCGACTGACCCACTAGTGGTGCTGTAGCATTTGTTTTCTGCGTGGATGTGAACTCGTAGTGATTCCCAGTAAAGTCACATAGGCTTTCAGCAGGTGTTGGGCTTTGTTAGTAAAACGCACTAGGCCAGCCGTGGGCAAACTACGGCCCGCGGGCCGGATCCGGCCCGTTTGAAATGAATAAAACTAAAAAAAAAAAAAAGACCGTACCCTTTTATGTAATGATGTTTACTTTGAATTTATATTAGTTCACACAAACACTCCATCCATGCTTTTGTTCCGGCCCTCCGGTCCAGTTTAAGAACCCATTGTGGCCCTCGAGTCAAAAAGTTTGCCCACCCCTGCACTAGGCTCATAGATGGGGGATAATGAAAGCAATGCAGTGGTAAGTCATGGCTTGCATAGGAGGCAGGGTAACAGAAAAGCAAAGACCTTCAGGTGTAGAGCCTGAGAGACGTAGGCTGAGACCCATTTACCCCCCTTACTAATGTTCTGATTTTCAGCAAATTGCACCAATTCTGGTTCCTCAACTAGGAAACGGCAGTGATGATGCACTGCCTCCCCAGAGTACCGGGAAGAGCAAGTGAGACGGTGCATGCGCAGCACGTGGCACATGCCTGGCCTTTAATGTGACTCAATAAACAGTTTTTTGTTATATTTATAACTAGCCATTATAAGTCTTGATCTCTTTAATGCATTATCATAATAACCTGTACTTTAGGGGCACTGAACAAAGGGAAGTGTTGAGACTGAATAGAAGATGGTAGATAAGCCAAGACCTAAAATTATATAGGAAAAGAAGAGGTTGTGATATCTTTTTATTTTATTTATTTACTTTTAAACCTTTTTTTTTATTGATTTCAAAGAGAGGACAGGAGAAGGAGGGAGAGATAGAAACATCAGTGATGAGAGAATCATTGATCGGCTGCCTCCTGCATGCCCCTACTGGGGAAGGAGCCCGCAACCCAGGCATGTGCCCTGACTGGTAATTGAACCCTGAGCTTCTGGTTCATAGGTCGACACTCAACCATTGAGCCAAGCCGGCTGGGCTGAGTGCAAATATGTTCATGTCTTCTAAAACCCATAAATGGCTCCTTACGTTTCAGTTGTCAACACAGACTTGATATAACTTCAAGCTTCTAAGGATCTGACCCCAGCTGGCTTTTCTAGAATTCTGTTTCCCTTCTTATACCGCGTAATGTGACTGTACCACTGAGCACTCCGTGCCTTGTGTCTCTGTGTAAGGTCTGCTCTCCAGCTCGGAAATTCTCCCATCTGCCTTGCACATTCCTCTTTATGTCCTAAGACTCACCTCGACCTTGCTCTTTTAGAAATCCTAGTCTAACAAAGTGCCCTGTGTGTCTCCTCTTTCATGTTCTGTACGTGTTCCATTATATTTCTTTCCTATTGTATTGTGGTGTTTTATTCACACGTACACCTCTCCGGTAGTCTCTGAGCTTGCCTTTGTGAATTCTTAGTAGTCACTGTTTCCCTGCCCCTCTCACCCTCTTTCTGCCAAACCAAACCTCTCACCATCTCCCTGGACCTCCAGGTCCTTTGCTAACCCTTTGCCTTTGCACCTGCTTTATCCTGTGTCTGAAATACCTAGCAGATTATGACATCTTTCAAGACGAAGTCAAGTATCACTTCTTTGGAGAAGTTTTTCCTGAGTCTTCAGTCGAAGTTAACCTCCCCAGCCCCAGCACTGTTCATAGTCTGCAGTGGTTCCTGCATGTTGCCCGGTACCCAGTCATGTGTCTGTCCCCCCACTGGACCAGAAGCTCTTTGAGGACAGCAACAGTGTCTCCCTCGTTTCTGCCCCTCCCATGCATAGCAGCATTTTGTGTTAGAGGATGTTTAAGAAATATTTGTTGAGTGACTGATTGGTACTTGTTTTCATTGCCTTTTGGTGGCCTGACAGTAGGCTTCATAATAAATCTGATTTGGTAAGGGCTTAGAGCTCTTAGAATTACTGTAAACTGTTTGAGGAGAGGGTGTGGGGACTGTAACTCCAACTTCAAAAACCTTACTAGATGAAAAAAATAAAGGTTTCTTTTCTACATCTGCTTGGCTGTTATGTGAGGGTAAATTTCTTGGTGTAAAAAAATCTTTGTTCTAGAATCATCACAAGCTTTTCTGAATGTTTCCTTTTCTATTTTGTTTTATTGCTTGATTGTCTTTTGGAAGCTTAAGACTTTTCTTATACTTAATGGCAATCGAAGTTCTGATGTGAAGTAAGCAGCGACTTTCTCTGATTCGGTGAATACCCCCGAGGTCTGTGTCCTCACCCATGGTCTCCTTCCCCCTCCCTACTTGTGTTCAGTTTTAATAAACTGAGTGCATCTGGAGTTTTTTAAGTTATTGACTGTGTTCTTGGCTTTTGTGGTTGTAATTCCACTTCCTGTCAGCCCTGGGATTCTGTGTGCTTCGTTAACCTCCCCCCATCAGACATGATTTTGTAAACGTGTGTATATTTGTGTGGATCTCTTTGCCTCCCACTGATTCCTAACCTCCCATGGGCTTTAAGTTACAAGGAATAAGCTGTTTTGTTTGTTTTTTCCTTTTTTTTAAAATTTGTTTTAAAGTAAACAGGAATTGAGAGTTTCCCAGAAGAATTTGGCTTGAACAGAGCATTGGTGCTTTTAGAGGAAGCCAATAGTCCAGTGATGGGGTTCACTATATTTTTTTTTTGGTTGCTGTTTCTGCCTTTCCACATTATGAATCCTTGCCAGGAGCATTCCATTGCTATCTAAGTGTTTCTGTCCTATCATTTCTCTCTCATTCACCCTACCGTCTGATGCCCAACTGTGCTTCCAGGTACCTTCAGTATTCCCATTCATTTATTTACGTAGGCATAGAACTTTTTTTCCCTTTCACTTTATGCTATGTGCAGGGCATAGATAAGAGTCTGTTCCTTTCAAACCAAATTGTACATGGCATGTAACATACATATATATATTAGAGGCCCAGTGCACGAATTCGTGCACCAGTGGGGTCCCTTGGCCTGGCCTGTGGGATCAGGCCAAAACCAGCTCTCCAACATCCCCCGAGGGGTCCCAGATTGTGAGAGGGTGCAGGCCAGGCGGAGGGACCCCACCAGTGCACGATCGGGGCCGGGGAGAGACGGAGGTTGGCCAGCTGGGGAGGGACCGTGGGAGGGCCGCAGGGTGTGTCTGGCCCATCTCGCTCAGTCCCGATTGGCTGGACCCCAGCAGCAAGCTCACCTACCAGTCAGAGTGTCTTCCCCCTGGTGGTCAGTGCACGTCATAGCGACTGGTCGACCAGTCGACTCTCTGCCCCGTGGTGGTCAGTGTATGTCATAGTGAGCGGTTGAGTGGCCTTAACATACCATAAGCATATTACGCTTTGATTGGTTGAACAGCCAACTGGACAACCGGACACTTAGCATATGAGGCTTTTATTATATAGGGGAGATATATATATGTATATGTATATATATGTATATTTGTGTGTGTGTGTGTGTGTATGTATATGTATGTATATATATACATACACACACAGTGAGTGGCCAGATTATTATGACCACCCCGTCAGTACTTCGTTGGGCCACCTTTTGCCTTCAATCCTGCGGCGATTCTTCTTGGCATTGACTCCACGAGATGTTGAAAGGTGATGCACGGAATCTGACACCATGCCTGATGAATAGCACTGTCCAGTTCTGTGAGATTTGATGGTTGTGGAATCAGCTGCTTGATGGCTCTTTCAACTTCATCCCACAAATGCTCAATTGGATTGAGATCTGGTGATTGTGGGGGCCACCTAAGCAAGATAAAGTCTCCCTCATGTTCTTGAAACCTTTCCTGCACAATACGAGCACTGTGGCATGGCGCATTGTCTTGTTGGAAGAAGTCATCTCCATTGGATACGCCATTAACATGATAGGATGAACCTGATCAGCAATGATACTTAGGTATGTTGTGCTATTCAGACATTGTTCCACATGAATTAAAGGGCCCAAATCATGCCAGGAAAACATGCCCCAAACCATAACACTGCCCCCACCAGCTTGAAGGGTTGTACTCATGCATGTGGGGTGCATGCTTTCATGCTGTTTCCGCCAAATTCTCACTCTGCCATCTGCATGATGCAACTGGAAACGTGATTCATCGGACCACATGACTTTTTTCCAATGCTCGACTGTCCAATCCTTGTGTTCCTGTGCGAATTGGAGACGTTTTATCTTGGTAACTGCAGACAGCAAAGGTGTTCTAACAGGCCTTCGGCTTCCATATCCCATACGATGCAGTGTACGGCTAATTTGCCTACAAGCGTCAGGTGGTCATAATAATGTGGCCACTCAGCCCACGTTCGAAGGCTGTTAAATCGCGTTGTTTACCCATATCTTCAGAAAAAAATCACTTCTGTCGTGGTAAACAACCTGCTTTCCTATTTATAATGGTCTGGCCCTCTAGCAACTTCAGCATGAAATTATAGCTAATTTGCCTACAAACGTCAGTTGGTCATAATAATCTGGCCACTCAGTGTATATATACACATATATATACATATATATATGTGTGTGTGTGTGTGTGTGTATACATATATATTTGCATTGTATTATTTGTATGTAAATGTAGACTTAGGAACTTTCACAAACCACCCAGAACTTAGCCATTTAGTGTTTTTTCATAGATGTGTACATCTGGAAAGGACCTCAGAGAACAATTAGAAAAGAAATTGAGATCCTGAGAAATTAAGACTCTTACTTCAGGTTCTAGAGCTAGTGAGTGAGAGAACTCAAATGAGAGAGACTCAGCTTAGAGAAAAGGGGTCAGAAGATGGGTTTTGGCAATTAAGTCATCTTGATTATAAGACTTGGATTTATAGACTTTTTTGTTGTTGTTAATCCTCACACAAGGATAGTTTTCCATTAATTTTTTAGAGAGAGTGGAAGGGAGGGGAAGAGACACAGAGCGAGAGAAACATAGATGTGAGAGACACATCAATTGGTTGGCCCCCGTAGACACCCCAACCCGGGCCAGGGATCGAGCCTACAGCCGAGGTATGTGCCCTTGACCAGAATTGAACCTGTGACCCTTCAGTCTGTGAGCCAATGCTCTATCCACTGAGCCATATGGGCTAGGGCGGTTTATAGAACTCTCCTAGTAAAACAGATTTTTGACAATCTAATTTTTATTGCCTTCAAGATTGTGAAAATGTGGTACCATGTGAAATATGTGCTTAAACAGCAACCCTTTAAATATGCTTAGGAAATTGGCACCATGAGATGACTGGCTATGAGAACAGCTTTTTTGACCAGTTGGAGAAAAGCAGCCAAAAACAACAGGATGTTAGCTGCTCTTTAAAGATGCTGTTGCTGACACTGATTTTATCTGTGTGTGAAGATGGCTGAAGTGACAGGCTATGACCCTGTTCCTCTCGAGCCTGGGATCATATGAACCCGCTGTCATGCCACTTGTGAAATTGATGAGACTGGCTTTGTTTAGGTCAGAGACTAGTGGTATCTTTGCTCTGGACAAATCAGGCTCAGGAAACCTCTCTTTGTTGGATGAATGCTGGTTTGACCTTTCATTGCTATTGTTCTAGACCAGTGGTTCTCAACCTTCTGGCCCTTCAAATACAGTTCCTCATGTTGTGACCCAACCATGAAATTATTTTCGTTGCTACTTCATAACTGTAATGTTGCTACTGTTATGAATCGTAATGTAAATATCTGATACGCAGGATGGTCTTAGGCGACCCCTGTGAAAGGGTCGTTTGACCGCCAAAGGGGTCTCGACCCACAGGTTGAGAACCACTGTTCTAGACCATTTCACAGAGTTAGCTGACATTCTTAAACGGAGAAGGCCCATAAATATTTGTTAAAGGAATGGAAGCAGGCAATATACATTCTCCAACAATGTGAACTACTTGATCAATAGCAACAAAAAATAATGAAAGTCATCAAACAGTTCACTTTTTGAGACAGTCTTCTTGTCTGGTTCATCCCGTGCTCTATTTAGATGGGAAGAGAAGTTTATTGTAGAGGGGACTTAATAGAAATTACCTACTATTTGTAAGTACTCTTCATTGGTTATATTCTTTAGTCCTCTTAACTATTACTCATGTTAATAGACAAGGAAAGAAGATTCAGAGAGGTTAAATAATCTGTCCTAGGGCCTATATGGCAAAGCCAAATTTGAGAGGCAGGTCTCTGGCTCTTTCTCCACCCACATAAAGACAAGTTCTGATGTGTCCGGCCACTTCTGGCATGCCTCGTATGCTGGATTCTCCTGCTCTCCTGTAACTAAATCTCAGGAGAAACCATAGCATCCTTTCTAGTAGATCAGGCCTGAGAAAGGGCACTCTTTCTGCTCTAACCAGCAGTACCAAGTCCTAGCTATTCCTTCCAAACCTACCTTTACATATGGTAGCCAGATACCATATTGATTTATTGGACTAGTTAACAAATTGGCTCTGGGTTTTTTCTTTTATTTAGTTCATTTTCCTGTGGACCTTGACCTGCTTTTTTCCAAATTCTCCTTCTGGACCCCAGATAAAGACTTCCTCCTTGGGTTTTCAAATCAAAACCAAAGCCAAGGTGAAAAGAATTTCCTTTCTACAATAGCATTTGACTGACAGCGAGTCCTGGACAGTGTCAGCACTCTCCACTGCCTCAGGGATTATAGCTTCAGCTGGGACTTTATTTCTGGGGAGGGTTAGTAGATTGATTCCAAAATTAGTGGTGTGACATGTTTAGTAATCTTTTAGGCTTTGAATGTCTTATTATTCTCTCTATGAAATATTTTTTTACCTTCCCTCCCTAGGCCAACTTTTATCAAGTTTTCCCTTAATATGTCAAAATCCTAATAAGAATTTCTCTTATTTTCTTTATGGTTGGTGGTTTTATTATGAATATTTTGTCCTGTGATTAGGGTTATTTGGGGGGAGTACCTGCAAATTCTTTTGTCTTTTTCAAAAATTGTACAATTTTTCACTTAAAATTTCTTTCTTTTCCCTTCTATTTTCTTTTCTCCCCCCACCTCAGTATTTCTTGATTGCTTTCTATGTTCTTTTTATGATGTAGGCTGCTGGATACATAACAATGAATAAGACATGGGCCCTGCCCTTGAGTGGTGGGGAGGAGCAGGCATGAAATGATAAATGACAGTACAAGTAGTGGGGTGACTCAAGTGCTCTTGGGATACACAAGACTTACCAGCTGTGCCTAGAGGAGCCAGGGAAAGTCATTCCTTGCAGAGGGAATATGACATGCAGAACAGTGTCATGAAACAATGTGACATTTTGAAGTAAGTTCATTGTGACTAGATGTGGCCTGCCTAGGATGGGGTGGCCGGAGATAAAGTTATGGAAATAGGTTGGGGCCCAGCTGTAAAGGCCTGACATGCTTAAGTTCATCTGGTAGACAGCAGCCAGCCATTGGAGGTTTGTGAGCAGGGGAGCAATAGGATCATTATTATTTTCTTTAACTTTAATCATGATTTGACCCAAAGCTTGGTATGATATAATTACAACACAGGGAAGACTGTTCAACATTACTGGAAGTGACTAGTTTAAAATCTTTCGGAAACCAACCTGACATCAGTGTGTATTGCTGACAATCATTGTCTTTATCTATTAGATTTATGTCTTAGAAAGGTAATTCTGATACCATGTAGAGAATGGACTGCAGTGGGGAGAGACTCGTGCTAGGGAAATCATTTCATAGGTAAGAGGTACGCAGTGGTAATATACGTATACTTACCATGTGACCCAAGAAACATGAAACCATATTTTCACATAAATACCTGTACAAGAATGTTTATAGTAGCTTTATTCATAATCACCGAAGATTGGAAGCAACACAAATGTCCATCATCTGTTGAATGGATAAATAAATTGTGGTATGTCCATAAAATGGAATACTACTCAATAATAAAAGGAATGAACTATATGATTGATACATATAATAACATAGATAGCTCTCAAAAGCATATGTGAAGTGAAAGAAAATAATTCTCAAAAGGTTAAATACAGTATGATTCCATTTATTTGACTTTGGGAAAAGGCAAAAATCAGATAAGTGGTTGCTGGTGGATAGGGAATGAGAATTAACTGCAACGGGGCAGAAGGTCACATTTGTGATAGAAATATTCTATATCTTGATTGTGGTGGCAGCTAAACAACTGTATACATTTGTCAAAACTCATCAAACTACATTTTAAGTGTGAATTTCATTGTATGTAAACATGCCTCAATAAGCCTATCTTAAAATAAGAAACAATGGTAGATGGATGAACCTCACAAACATGCTAAATGAAAGAAGCCAGACTCAAAAGAGTACTAGTATATACTCATGCTTCCATTTATATGAAATTTTAGAATAAGCCCTAACCAGTTTGGCTCAGTGGATAGAGCGTCGGCCTGCAGACTGAAGGGTCCCAGGTTCAATTCTGGTCAAGGGCATGTACCTTGGTTGCAGGCACACCCCCAGTAGGGGGTGTTCAGGAGGCAGCTGATCGATGTTTCTCTCCCATCGATGTTTCTAACTCTCTATCCCTCTCCCTTCCTCTCTGTAAAAAATCAATAAAATATATTTTAAAAAAGAAATTTTAGAATAAGCGAGACTAATCTATAGTGAAATAAGAATAGTGATTGGGGGCCCTGGCCGGTGTGGCTCAGATGGTTGGAACATTGTCCCATATACCAAAAGGTCCTGGGTTCGATTCCCAGTCAGGGCACATAGCTAGCTGGGTTGCAGGTTTGGTCCCCAGTTGGGGTGCATCTGAGAAGCAACCTATCCATGTTTTTCTCACACATCAATGTTTTTTTCTCTCCCTCCTCTCTCCCTCTCCTTTCCTATCTCTAAAACTAGTAAACATATCCTTGGGGGAGGACTTAAAAAATAAAATTAAAAGAATAGTGATTGGGGGTGTGACAGAGAAAGCAGGGTGTTTACCAGGAAGGAACATGAGGGACCTTTCTGGGGTGATGGAAATGTTCTGTGTGGATGGATATGAGTGTATCCAATCATCAAGACTCATATTAAATTGTATACTTAAGGTCTGTCCATCTCATTTTATGTAAATTATACCTTAAGAGAAAACATAGAAGGCTGGATTAAAGAGAAATAAAGAGAGATCTGGTAATATGTTGGATTTGGAGACTGATGGGTGGGGTTACCATTTTTCAAGATGAAGAATAATAGGAAGCCAAACAGGTTTTGGGGAAAGATAATGAATTATGTTTTGCCAAGTGTTGAGTATCTGTGGGATGTCCTAGTGAAGTTGTCTAGAAGGCAGTTGGAATTATGGATTTGGTGTCCTGGAGACACTTGACTAAAGATGTAGATTTGAATGTCATCATCATTATATTAATTGCAGCCATGAGAATACATGTGATCAATCACCCAAGAAGAGAAGTAGAATTGAGAAGGAAAGAGCCCTGAGCAAACCTACCAGTGATTAGCTGGGCAGAAGAGAAGGAATGAGAGAAGGAGAGGAAGGAGGAGGAGAATCAGCAGAGAGCAGTGTCCTGGAACCAAGGGAGAAGGAAGTTCCAATAAGTAAGGGATGGTCAACAGCTTCAGATGCTTGGGCTTAGCAGTAAGGCGATCTTTGGTGATCATAGTGAGAACAGTAGAGAGAGGGAGCAGAGCACATTCTTATGGGTTGGGGAGTGAATAGGCATGAAGAAAATTAAGGCAGCTGCATTACAGAAATAGGGAGGTAAGGATGCTAATGTAAAGTAAGAAGTGGAGCCAAGCTTTTCTTACCATTCACTAGTATAATTTTCAAGTTTGTTTTGATTTGGCTGGAGGCTAAGGAAATATTTCTCACCAAGGAAAAAGTTCCTATGGAAATGTTAAGGTGGTAGCAACAGTCTTTCAAAACTACTTGCTCTCCTGTCATGATGAAGGCAACACAGAGGAACAAAGAAAGTAGCTCAGAACTGGGAAAGCCCAGCTTGCCTGCACCCCTCAATGACAGGAACACTGGGAGATGTCATCCTGGAATCTGAAGTTTTGAAATTCTAGACACTGCAGCTAAAACACACAACATTGAAAGGTGAGGAAGTTTAATATTCTCAGTACAACCTGCTTCTTACCTTTTAAAACCTTTAATGTCCACGGAAAAGACCAATCATAAGTTAAAAGGGCTATCAAGACTCTAGTAGCCTGTAAAGGACCCAAATTATTATTTTTAAGCTGAGCCGATGATTTTAAGAGATAAGCCTGATACAAATGCTGTCTTTTCACCCCATTTCTTTCCCCCAGTTCCAGCTTCTTAGATGAGCTGGGCTTTGCACCATGTTGTAATGCTATCAGGGACTTATCCCACTCTTTTTAAAAAATATGTTTTTATTGATTTCAGAGAGAGAGGAAGAGAAAGGGATAGAGAGATATAAACATCAGTCAGCTGCCTCCTGCTGCTCCCTGCTGGGGATCAAGCCCCCAACCCTGGGGAATGTGCCCTGATGGGGAATTGAACCATGACCACCTGGTTCACAGGTCAATGCTCAACCACTGAGCCACACCGATTGGCTAACTTATCCCACTCTTAAATGATAGCAGATCCAACCTGGGCATGAATAAGATGTAGTTAGATTCAAAGCTGATTATGAGATTGTTATGAGATTGATGGATTTTATTCACCCGAGTAAAAATTAAGTTATCACCATAAAGGATATTTTCTTCCTTTGGGTTATATTTTTTCCTTTCCAGAATGTTGGTTCTCAGCCTTTCAACTGAGATTCTTGGAATTTGCCTCTTAATTTGGAATATAATTAAGTGAAGTGTTGGCTATTTAATGTGAGGTGTTGAAATAGTGGATCTCTATTCTGATTTCAATTTGTATTCATTTGTGATTGATTCTGCAAATCTGATCAATATGTGGATCAATCATTATTCTCATCCTGTTCCTCATACTGTTATTATTGATAATATTACTACTTTATGAAACAGTTGAATCCTGTGCTTCAGCTTTTAAAATCTGAAGAGAATGTTATTTTTCTTGAATCAGACTCACATTTTATTCTCTCTTGCTTTTATGATACTAAAATGGACTTGTAGATTTTGCAGTTAGGTTTTTTCTTTTATTATTTATTATTTTTTTAAATTCTTCATTGTTAAAAGTATTACATGCATCTCCTTTTCCCCCATTGATCTCTCCCCAGCCGTCCCCACCCACCAGCACATGCCCTCCCTCCCCCCTCCCCCAGTCTGTGTCCATTGGTTATGCTCATATGCATGCATACAAGTCCTTTGGTTGATCTCTTACCCCCTCACCTCCCCGCCTTCCCTCATAGGTTGGACAGTCTGTTTGATGCTTCAGTGACTCTGATTCTATTTTTGCTCATCAGTTTATGTTGTTCATTATAATCCACATATGAGTGATATCATGTGATACTTATCTTTCTCTGACTGACTTATTTCACTTAGCATAATGCTCTCCAGTTCCATCCATGCTGTTGCAAATGGTAAGAATTCCTTCTTTTTTATAGCAGCGTAGTATTCCACTGTGTAGAGGTACCACAATTTTCTAATCCACTTATCTGCTGATGGGCACTTAGGCTGTTTCCAAATCTTAGCTATTGTAAATTGTGCTGCTATGAATATAGAGGTGCATATATCCTTTCCGATTGGTGTTTCTGGTTTCTTGGGCTATAGTCCTAGAAGCGGGATTACTGGGTCAAATGGAAGTTCCATTTTTAGTTTTTTGAGGAAATGCCATACTGTTTTCCACAGTGGCTACACCAGTTTGCATTCTCACCAGCAGTGTACAAGGGTTTCTTTTTCTCTGCATCCTCTCCAGCACTTGTCGTTTGTTGATTAGTTGATGATGGCCATTCTGACAGGTGTGAGATGGTACCTCATTGTCGTTTTGATTTGCATCTCTCGGATGATTAGTGACTTTGAGCATGTTTTCATATGTCTCTTGGCTTTCTGAATGTCCTCTTTCGAAAAGTGTCTATTTAGGTCCTTTGCCCATTTTTTTTATTGGATTGTTTATCTTCCTTTTGTTAAGCTGTATGAGTTC
>NW_005371193.1:1523895-1532333 GCF_000412655.1 Myotis brandtii
GCAGAAGCTTTTTATTTTGATGTAGTCCCATTTGTTTATTTTCTCCTTAGTTTCCATTGCCCTAGAAGCTATATCAGTAAAGATACTGCTACGACAAATGTCTGCTATTTTGATGCCCATGGCTTCTAAGATTTTTAAGGTTTCCCGTCTTATATTTAAGTCCTTTATTCATTTTGAGTTTATTTTTGTGAATGGTATAAGTTGGTGTTCTAATTTCATTTTTTTGCATGTATCTGTCCAATTTTCCCAACACCATTTATTGAAGAGACTGTCTTGACTCTATTGTATGCTCTTGCCTCCTTTGTCAAATATTAATTGAGCACAATGGCTTGGGTCTATTTCTGGGTTCTCTGTTCTGTTCCATTGGTCTATACAGTATGTCTGTTCTTGCGCCAGTACCAGGCAGTTTTGAGAACAGTGGCTTTATAGTATAGCTTGATACCTGGTATTGTGATCCCTCCAACTTTGTCCTTCTTTCTCAAGATTGCTGTGGCTATTCAGGGTCTTTTTTTATTCCAGATGAATTTTTGGAGAGTTTGTTCTGCATCTTTGAAGTATGCCATTGGTATTTTAATGGGGATTGCATTGAATCTATAGATTGCTTTGGGTAGTATGGACATTTTAATGATGTTGATTCTGCCAATCCATGAACATGGTATATTCTTCTATTTGTTTATGTCTTCCTCTATCTCTTTTTTCAGCATCATGCAATTTTCTGAGTATAGGGCCTTTACCTCCTTGGTTAAATTTATTACTAGGTATCTTAATTTTTTTGTTGAAATAGTAAATAGTTTTTCCTTTTAAATGTCATATTTAGTGCTATACCACAAAAGATTTTTCTCACATTAAAAGGGAAATATTCTGCAGATGACTGAAGGTTAGAAGAATATTCAGAAGAATGTACTGGCCCTAAAAGCTATAAAATATTACCAAAAGAAGATAGGTGAAGGACCCTTTGTTTCTCTACATTTTAAAGTATAGATAAAATGATTTTTGTGTAGTTACATGAAGGTGAATCCCAACTTACATGCTCTTAGAGTTTGTGATTACTTTTGCAATTTAAAGGGAATCCTAAATAAGTAGTAGGGAAGCCAACTCATTCATGGAAAATTTTCCCAAGAGAAAATCTGAATATGAATGTCTACCTGAATGCATATTTAATAGGATTTAGTTTACTGAGCATACAGATATTGACAAATGGTGAGAGCATAAACCAAGGGATGCTAAAGAAATACCAGAAAGAGAAATGGTTTCCCCAAGTTCCACAGTGAGTCAATGGTAGAGTCATGAGGAGGATCCAGGTGCCTGGATTCCCATTCTAGGATTCTTGGTATCACATCAGATTTCTTATGTTCTAGAAGAGAGTCTCTGGCACCATCCTTTTTAGAAGCCTACATTTATCTCTCTATGTTTTTTAGTTGCTTGAGAAATGGGAAAATCCTTCTTGTAATAGAGAAGTTTGTTTCAAAATGAGTATCTGGAAAATACTTGGTGGTGTTTTGTGAGTGTGAGCTGTGGTCTGACGTCTGGTTGAACTGTACAGAAGCTAGTGTTTTCTCCTGGACAGAAGGTATAAACCGTTTATTTGAGGAATAGAGTATTTGGAAATGAGTGGGACTTTTGAAAATCTGATATGTTTTATGTATGTATATCAAGGAGGACTGTGGAGAGAGTCTTAGTAGTAATAATAATGAGAATAAAGGTTGTCCACTGAGGTTATTACAAAGTTAGGCTCATCCCTGCATTCTGGGAGAAAAGGCTGCTCATGGTTCTTGCTCAGCTCTTCGCAACAACTGGGGAGTTAGGGGAGAGAATCAGTGAAGAATCCAATGCCATGGAACTGTGATTCCCGCTCCCTCAGGGGGTGCAGGGTGGCTGTCACAGTCCTGCTCTGCTGCCACTGGCTTTCTCCTTTCTCTCCTGTCTTTCATCCTTTCTGTTATTTTCTATCTTCAAAGGGAAATTGAAACCATAGAGAAGGGGAGAGAATAAATACATTTTACATTTAGATGTCTTCTTGACTAGATTGCAAAAGCAAGATCGTGGTTTAAGAAAATGTGATGGAAGGATCCTAGAGAGAGGCCCTCAACAGACTTTTCCGTTTTCAGAGTGTGATGGGGAAGTGGTGGTAGACAACCCAGAACAAGCCCAAAGCAGCATTGATATTGGATGCACTTGTGGCATTCCTCTTTCCAACTTTTTTTTTTTTTTTTAACCCATGACACAGCAGAATCATGCTGTTAACCTCTAGAATCAGGATGTCAATAGAGTAGATGGTAAAACTGGGGTTTTCTTTTATAGCATTGTTTTCTTATTATCTCTAGAGCTTGATTAATTTCTCTTGAACTTGAAAGATTCTTCGCTTCTGCTTCCTCTTACTACTGATACTCAGCAAGTTTCTAGGCCTCTGATGGGAGTTGATTGGATTGAATCTTCCAGATCGTTGTTTGGTTGTGACATGGAAACTGATCTTGTGTATCATGTTGTTGTATTTCTAGAACTCTATGGCTTTGACGTGCTCATAGATTCTACTCTGAAGCCATGGTTGTTGGAAGTGAATCTCTCTCCTTCTTTGGCTTGGTAAGTAGTCTGTTCTATTTAATAGCAAAGGAGAACCCTCTAGTGAATAGCACTTAAACACAGTTTGTTTGTTTTTTATTTTTTGTCATTTCTCTTGGCACTAGAAGATTTTTTTTCCCCTAGTTACTAGATAGAGATGTCTAGAATTTCTAAATTTGGGAGATTTGTGGTATGTTGTCAAAGTCCATTTGGCAGCCATGGATCCCTATCCTACTAGTCAATTTGTGCTTTATGTTTATTGTCTTACTGGGCTTTTAAAGGATGCTTCTTGCATTCATTTTTACATTTTTATCCCCAATTCTCTCTCTCTCTCTCTCTCTCTCTCTCTCTCTCTCAACTTTATAGGTATTCTGCTAAGGCTAAAGAAATACATGTGGTATTGTATTTCCTTTATTATGAAAGGCTTATACAGACGCAAATCCACATAAACTATAAAGATACTTATAGAGCTGGGCCTGGGGTAGAGTAGATAACAGCTGGTCCTTTTGTCCTGGTATTCACCCAAGATTAAAGTTTAAACATTTCCAATAATTTTTAACGTGTCTATTATGCAGAAGAAGGGAAGAAACATTTTTTAATACTAGAGGAGATTCTGCTTATATCTGCAGCAAGAGCCAGAGTTTCTATTCGCTATATGCTTCTCTAAACAGCTAGGGAGCCCTGGAGATTGATTCCAGAGACCACCCAGCTCCTGCATTGTTAAGGATGAGCAATGTTGGCAAAATGCCAGGGAATCAAATGAAGACAGATAGACTACTTTGTGGAGTGGGAGTTTGGCTTAATCCCAGTAGTAAGGTGTGGAGCTAGATACTGCAGATGCTTCAGATGTGGTGCTACACTTCTGGCCAGTCAGCTTGTATCAGCTCGCCCAGCACATACGGTGTTAGAGGGACATCCTACAGTGTTAGAGGCCCCCGGAATGAGTGGGCTCACGGGGAAAGGCCTCCACAGCACAGCCAACATGGCAGGCACCGCCACACGGGGGCCTCCAGCTTTCAGTCTGCGCTGTTTCTATTTCCACGTGGGCTCCTGCTGCATCATTTGGTCAAATTTTGGGATAATTTGTATTTATTTTGCCCACATTTGCAAGCCTGTAAGCTTAAGAAGATTGACTTAGAACAGAAAATGAAGCCTTAAAAGAAATCCAGAGAGAGCCCAAGTTTCTTCTCTTGCATGCAAATGTGATTTGACTATTGCATCAGTAAAAAAATAATTTCATTGATGGGCACCTCATAAAAAAGTCTGAACCTCTAAAGTCCGCAGTGATAATGAAGCAGTATTCTTGACTTGTGCAAAATTTGAATTGCACAAGACCTTCTCGACTGAAAAGATTGCATGTCAAGGAATCAACGCCTTGGTGCTGGGCCTGCCTTACGGAGGATGAGTTTAACATCAAGCTTTTATTTCTAGTACTTTTGCCAGATTTCTTTTTCTTTTTCCACAGATTGGATGTGCTTTATGTGTTGCTGCTCATCAACATTTGGAAGCTTTGCTATATTGGGGCCCGTTAGGGGCAGCTATTATGTTAACCTATAAAATTATCGATTGCTCTTTTCTTTCTCTTTTCTGTTAGTGATGCCCCTCTGGACCTAAAGATTAAAGCCAGTATGATTTCAGATATGTTCACTGTTGTAGGTGAGTAGTGGTGTTTTCTGAAATCGCACATAAAAGTTATCCAGAGCGTCCGTTTTTTCAGGCTCCATAGGTGTTGCCAATTGGCAGTTCCTAAGCCATGCTGGATGTCTTGTACCAAAAAATTATATTTTCAGGGAAGTGTTTATGTGTTCTACTCCCCCTGGCTCCATCCTGTCCTGAGGTTGAACCACAACTAGGGCTGAGACCTAATTCCTGGGCACAGGAATTATGAGCTGAGGAAGAGAACCAAGCAAAGGTCTGGAGAAAGAATATTTTTCTCTGAGCTGGGACAGTGAGACCCACTGAAGAAGCTTTGGTACGAAGGAGACTGGCTGTATTTCTGCTGGTGTCAACATGAGCTGCGGCAGCTATAACTGAAGTAGTTATAACAGAAGCAGTTCACGGCAAAAATCCCTTTTTGAGTAGATAAACCAAAACTTTGAAATGGAGATGGGCAGTCAGGTGGATATGTTGTTTGTTGCTGGTTTTTTTTTTTTAATATTCTAAAAAGACAAAATAAAATATATTTGACATGAACTAGTACTTGGTGTACCAGCAAAAGCTGTAAAACTTAGGTACTCTGTTCTCCTTGGATGGGAATCTGCTTCCTTTTAAGATGCAAGTGAAATTAGTCCAAGCCTAATCTCTTAAGCCATGGAAAGGCTACAAGGCTCTTTTTTGTTGTTGATTTTTTAAAATGAATTTATTGGGGTGACATTGGTTAATAAAAATCATGTAGGTTTCAGGTGTACAAGTCTATAACACATCATCTGTATATTGTATTGTGTGTTCACAACCCCAAGTCAAGTCTCCTTCCATCACCATTTATCCCCCTGCAAAGCTCATTTTGAAAGTTGCCAGTAGAACACCTTCAGCAGTTCCAGAAGTGGATCCTGCAACTGGACAAGACTCCTCACTTGCTTCCGGATTCTCCCGGTAAAAACATTATTTTCCAGACACCGTCCAGGAAGTCACTTTAAAATAATTTGTATTAACAACTGTGTGTTTTTAAATGATGGTTTGCACCTTCATGCTGAAGCTCATCAAAACTGCACACCTCTTTTCCATCAGCGTCACGTCTCAGCTCCCCAGTGAGGAAGGTTGATGTAGCTGTGTATTTTCCTATCTTGTTCTCTCCAGCTACGGTGGCTCAAAGTTCAAGCAGAATGTGTATGTGGGAGAGTCATGGCTAATCCTCTTGAGAACAGATCTCTGTAATCTCATCATATTTTTTATGATGCGCTGAATTAGTGCATCATAAAAAAAGGTGCAGCTCAACCTGCCGATTTCTTAGAAAATGACAGGTTTTAATGTTTCCCATTCTCCATTTAGGATTTGTGTGCCAAGATCCTGCCCAGCGGGCATCAACCCGACCAATTTATCCCACCTTTGAGTCTTCCAGGCGAAACCCTTTCCAAAAATCTCAGGTAAGCAAATTCAGCACCAAGGAGCTCTAAGGAGGCTTCCTAAGTATTGGCAGGCAATGTAAATGAGTGAGCCAAGGTTCCATGGATATGAGGTCACTCAGAGCAGAATTCGGGGATCATGCTGGACAGGAGGCAGTGACATTCATCTGTGGCTACTAACTTATGCTTTCAAACAAGCTTACTGTCTGCTTTTTGTCTTTACTTTTCTTTTGGCTTCTTTTCCCATTATCTTTCCTTTTTTTTCCCTCCTTTTAAAAATTGCCCTCTTTCCCCCCCTCAAATTGATATGCACACAAGTAAGGCACAGAAAGGGAGCCTACGAATTCCTGGTCATGACTGTGTCATGTTCTTTCTGATCTTCAGACGAGCTTCAGAAAGATGCTCAATTGAAGTGTCATCCTACAGTGATTCTCTTCAGAAGGACCCTCACTGGAGCTGAGATGTTGGCTGAGGGTCAGGGAGATACAATGCCTGTGGAAACCTGTGCATGTCTGAAACATCATTTGATCAAGCGTTGCTCCAGTCCTGGTGTTTTTATTCCAGTTAACCCATCAGCTAATCATTCTGTCTATTCATGCCATCATCCAAGCAGTCCCTGCCTGTGTAGACCTGGCTAGTTTCCAGTTGTTTTTTGCTTGTTTGTTTTTTATCTTTAACATTTCTTACCTAAAAGGTCCATGTTCCTCCTTTCTTCCCATCTGGATTATCTCACCTGCTCATTTCATATTATTTACTGCCTGTTGCATTGTTTTGCATTCATTGATTTGTTGCTTTTAAATTGTCCAGTACTGGTCTGCTGGATTGTAAGCTCTCTGAAGGCAGGAACAGCTTCTTCTCCCCCTTCTTCTCCTCTCTCTTCCCCCCACCTCCACTGTCCCCTCCATTAATCCCTTTCTCCTCCCTTCTCCTCCCACTCCTCTTCCTCCTCTTGCTAGTCTTACTTAGAGTAATGCTGTTTCTGTTTGCTGTGCTCATACAGGTAACTTTTCATTAGAACAGGGTTTGCAAACTCAAATGCCTACAAGGTCTAAGGCAGACAGTGGAAATGAGGAAATAGGGCCAGGTGTGATAGAAGTAAGAGTGATGTGACTGCAGGAGACTGAAGGGTGCCTGCCTCCTATAAAAAGGAACACCTATTTTACTGTGTACTCTAGCTGGTCGTTGCCATCTACGAGTGTGGGCCAAATGCTGTCAGATTTTCCTACTGTCAAAGGAATCAGAAATCTTATTTTAGAATACTGGCAACTAGTTCAATTAAAAAAAAGTACTTTGTAGACCAAACATAACATGCCTTTGCTCTGGATTCAGTCTGGGCTGCCTACCTGAGACCTCCTGCTGTAAAGACTGTTGTGATATGGAACAGAGCGTGCTATATTTTAAGGGGTATTATCTTGGATTAGAAGTAAAACCAGATAACAGGGTTGTACTTGATCAGTACATCATCACAGATCAAAGGGTTTTCTTTAATTTTTAATAAGAAAAAGTAGAGGATTAACCTAGGTGTACTAGGAAAACTGAATTTAGGCAGTCACATTCCTTTGTAAATTGTTTTCTGCAGTATCTGTGACAAGAGCCACAGGATTGTATAAAGGATTGTGAATGTTTATGTACAGCTTTAACAGAGTTTCTGCCAAGTTTCACTCTAGGGGCTGTATGTCAGTCCTGGATGAATTGATCCTTTTTCTTAGTTTGTCTTTCAGCTTCTATTGGTGACTCTTTTTGCAAATCATAGAGAATTTATCACCATTTGTTTTGCTACCTGGTAGATAATGGCCGGACCTCATCCATAAGCAGCCCACAGGACATTTATTAAAGGCTAAAGAAACGATAGACTAGGGTATGTTTTGCACACTGTGTGAAACACATTTATCAGGATGGGGAGTTAACTTCATGACAGTAGGATTTTGACTTCAGTGGTAAGAAGGCGAAACTGGAATAGATATACCATAGAGAAAGCAGTGTGAAAAATATTGTTCTCGTTTTCCAGGCACAGAGTGTAGGTCTCTTGCTTTTGGTTTTTGAATGGAGATCATCGTTTTGTTTTTTATATCATAGACTAGGAGTTGGAAAATATAGGCATGTTAGGAGAAGATAAGGCTTTATCCCATTTTTCTGTCTTTTATAGCACCCAGTATCTGCACAATTTCAATCATCAAACACTAAACAGGTAAGTTCTGGATCATTTGGAGACTTCATTCAAATTTTTATCTCCATTTGCCAAGTGGAAAGCCTCTTAGCTTTACTCTTTCATAGTGCATATTTTATGCATCTACTCTTTGAACAGTTTAATAACATAAAATAGAATATGTGAAAATGAATGCACAGAGGTCTTTTGGATATAGAATTTAAGAGTAGAGGTTGCAGGAATGTATGAATCCTCTTTTTCTGATAGTGATTATGCTGTGATGGAGGCAGTTGAATTTAAATGATGAACAGTGTGTAGAGGCATATCTGTCACTTTAACCAAACTCTTCCAGAAAGGAAATATCGTAGTTCACAAATAACCTTTCTTTTGTTCAATCATCTTATGAAACATACTACAGGCCCAGTGCAAGAAATTTGTGCACAGCTAGGCCTGGCTGGTGATCAGAACTGATCAGGGCTTTCTGGCTGCCAGCTGGGGCCTCCCTTCCCCAGTTGTTGGCTGCCGGTTGCCGGCCGGGGCCTTCTTTCATTCTGCACCGCCCCCTGGTGGTCAGTGCACGTCATAGCAAGCGATTGAACTCCTGGTCGAACTCCTGAGTGGACAATTTGCATATTAAACTTTTATATAGATAGATAGATAGATAGATAGAT
>NW_005371193.1:1532435-1559546 GCF_000412655.1 Myotis brandtii
CAGTTATTTATTATAGGGTGTGACTTGCAGTTTTATGACTCTTAGAAACTCTGCCATAATTAATGTCTCAGATGCTACCTTTAAAATAAGACAAAATATTTTATCTCCACATCTTAATGATCAGCAGGTGCCCTCTTATTTTTCTTGTTAGCAGTAATTGAGAATAACTGTCTTTTTTTCCATGAAGATTTTTTAAAACAGCTTTTTGAAATGCTAGGGTAGCAATCAGGGTACTGCTCCTGCTTTTCAAAGCTTTCATATGAGTGGTATAGACGTTTCATAAGTGCGTCACTTGCAACTATTAGTTCTTTAGCAGAATGCTCCAGTATATTTATATTTTGTCATGTACTGTCTGATGTAGTAAAGCTCAGAGGCTTGAACTGTAAATTTTTTAAGCTACTGTTTTGTTAAATTGATTGACATTAATCCAAGAAGTGAAAAAAACACACAAACTTACTGGTTGTTTAGTATTTGGAAACTGGTTATTGTGGTTCGGTAATATGAGTTTTGGTGTTTATTTGGTAGAATTCAAAACTGTAATATTTAGAGTTTTGCATTTAGCAAGTACCTAAGTGCTCGCTACTCTCCATGGCAAGCAAACACCCCCCACCCCCCGCCCCAATCCAAGGCTGTTGACTTCAGAGCGCTTACATTCTACATATCCCTCAAACTAGTCTACTTAAGGAGAACATTAAAAGTACTGTTCCATAGCCTTCTGAATTTGCCTCCAAAGAAGTGCCTCTGATACGTAATTCTAATCTTAACTTCTCTTTACCCATTTTAACCATAGTACATCTAACTATCCATGGCAAGCAAACACCCCCTCCCCCCAATCCAAGGCTTTTGACTTCAGAGAGCTTACATTCTACATATCCCTCAAACTAGTCTACTTAAGGAGAACATTAAAAGTACTGTTCCATAGCCTTCTGAATTTGCCTCCAAAGAAGTGCCTCTGATACGTAATTCTAATCTTAACTTCTCTTTACCCATTTTAACCATAGTACATCTACTCCATTGCTGGAAGTGCCATAGGTTGCAATAGCCTGTGGATGAGCAAGACCTCTCTCTAGTAATGTCTTTGAACACTGCTAATGTGACACAGGCTTTGTGCCTTTGTGGTTTTATTCAGCCAACTTTATACATGTTGAATTCTTTGACTCTTATTGTTCTTTGCAGTGTTCTACTTTGTCACTGTCTTTCTGTTAATGAGGCACTTTCAGCTCCACAGTAGTTTAGTCAAAACTCAGTAAAAAAAAAAAAAAGAAGAAAAAAAAAAGAAATTCTCTGCTCCGGCCATTTAGACTCTGTCAAGTGTTCTTTGTCTGTTGATATCAGGTTGTGGAGTCATACGTAGTTCTTTGCCTGTTGGCTGTCTGACTATTCCTTAACTGTTAGATCTTGGTCGAGTTCCCTTAAGTCTCTGAGGCTCACTTCCCACATTTGTCAAATGAGAATAATAATACATACATGGAGTTATGGGTGAGAAAGAAATGATAAAATAGAGGCAAAATATTTAGGATAGCTCTGGACACATAGTTTACCTTCATAAGATTTAGTCTCCTTCACACTTTTGAATCCTATTGATTTTTCTTCTACCCATTCCACAATATCTGGTGGGTGTTTTAAAAAATATTCATTTATCTACAGTTATATTTTTCACATTTGCTGTTATCCACAAATGCAAATAAATGATTTTATTATTTATTTATTTATCCATCCTCCCAGGCATTAATGAAGATTCTAAATAATGCCTAAGACCCATTTTGGAAATCACTTCTTTACTTGGTTCACTGCTATTTATCTTATCCTACAGTTTCATCTTTTAACTGTTTTCAGTTTTTTGTTTTTGTATTTTAATCATTGTATCATGACATTAAGCCCTAATTGGAAATGTAATTTTGAACAAAAATTTTATGGAATTTTTACAAATGCCTCTGTAAAATCCAAAGGTATTAAATCTATTTGCTATATTCCCTTTTTTTTGTAATTTTGTCCTAAAAAACAAAAAAAATTAAAGCATGTTTTAATATAAAGCAGTCTGCATGCTTCTGTATTTCATGAACCCATTAAACTGATTGCTTATGGATTTTTTCTTTAATACTTGTCCCATTATTTTACTAAGGATTCAAGTTAGACTTATCAGGTGGTGATCACCAGGAGCATCCTATCTAATAAAAGAGTAATTTGTAAATTAACTGTCACTCTGCGACAAAGATGGCGGGGCCCATAGCGGCTGGGGTGGGACGCTGGCAGCGTCACCCTGGCAACATGAGCCCAGCAGGCATTACCTCGGCGACCCGCCAGCAGGCAGCACCCAGCAGGCAAGCGCGGCCCGCAGACAGCACCCTGCCCTGGCCGCAGCTCAAGGGAGAGAACAATAAGTAGGCGAGGCAGGAGCCTGAGAGATCAATACAAAGGGGCGCCTGCTTCAAGCCTCCGCGTACACACACACACACACACACACACACACACACACACACACACACGGGGCACCCGCTCCGAGCCTCTCCTGCCACGTCAGTAGGACATCCACTGAGGGCTCCCGGGCTGTGAGAGGGGGCAGGCTGGGCTGAGGGACCACCCCTCCCCAGTGCACAAGTTTCGTGCACCGGGCCGCTAGTACTTATATAATTTTGAAGATTGGTACCTTACTTGTTTTTTCTAATTCTTTGGTACCTCCTCAGTTCTTCATGATTTTTCAAACATAATTATAAGTGGTTTTGGTAAGTTTTTTGTTTGTTTTTAAAGCCAGTTCCTTTAATAAGAAGATGCATGTCTCTCAGACTTGCAGACTTACATTTATTCCCAATTTCCAGATGTTGCATATCTCTTTTTTTTATTGTAACACAAGCCTACTTACTCCCCCCCCCCCCCCCTTTAAAGTATACTTCTGGTTGTCATTACATTTAAAGCTCTTCTATTAGCCATTTTTTGGGGGGGGGGGTCTATTTCCCCCCAGATTTATTTGCATTTAGCCCTTTTTGTTCATTTTCTTTAATTTGATAGAATTAATTCATGTTGCTTTTAAACTTGATTTTACCTTTTATTTTCTAGAGGCAAGACACATCACAAATAAATTGAACTATTTCTAGTTCATTTGTTTTTAACACAGAATTCTAAACTTGGTAGAACAGCATCAGACACTATTATTCTTTGCATGTATTCTCTGTCCAACAGATTTTCTTTTTGTCCCTCAATTGTGATGTCTTTTAGAATACTGCACCTTTTTTCATATTCAGTGTTTTGCCCAGTTCTTCTCATTGTAGGTGGTACTTGCCATCTTTCTTTAGGCTGAGAATTAATTTTCTGATTCAATATCTGTTTCTTACTGCTTTTAATGGGACAGGTGGTTTTTTGTCTCAGTAATTTCACATTCTCAGTTAGTTCTTCCCCAGTAATAAAGGTTAGGTGTGTAAAGGTTTCTTCTCTGGGTGTATTTTGCAATCATAAGTTGTACTAATAACATCTTTGATACATGTTGCATGGCAGAATTCTTACCAAGACAGTATTTGGCAGTTTAAGGTCTATCTGAGCACCCAGTAGTTTAAATTATGTGTCATCTAGCCAGAGACAGTGGTTCTCCGCAAGTTCAGAGTGCTTTATTTCCTTCGTGCATTCAGTCACTCCATTGGAATATGTGGCTCTAGTCTGTCTACCACCCAGCAAATGTAGCTGAGCTGATATGCCCAAAGCCAAAACTACCAAATGGCTTGCATTTGGACTGTTTTGCTCTTGTTTGTGACAGTTCCTGGTGGCCTTTCTAATTGGTCAGTCCCCCCCCCCCTTTTTTTTTTTACTTTGCTTTTAATCTCCAGGTATGTTTCCTTAGCATTCTTCTTCCCGCTCCCTCCTCCTCCTTTTCTTTCACCTCTTCCTCCAGTCTCCCCTTTTCTCACTGCCTTTTCTCTCACCTGTGTCTATAATTTAGGTCACATTCCTTAGTAATTCATTTCATTAACAAATATTGGTACGATTTAACCAATGGTCTGGGATAGTAATGCATTGTTGTTTATGTGTAAGTACATTTCTCTACAAACCAGTACAGTAGATATTATGTTGATTTTAAAAATTCTCTCTAATCTCCAATGTTTTGGAAAACTGGAGATTGGCAAAATTACTTTTGACTTTCTAATAGCTTCCCCAAAGACACTGGAAACCTGGGTGGAGTTTTAGAGAAGCATTTGCGATATCTAGGCTTTAGTAGCTATAATCTTTCACTCTTCTCTTTCTCTAAGACTTTTTAAGAGTTTAGATGAAAATAAATAAGGTCTCTTGGAGTATTTTTGACATCTTTTTGCAGCCTGGTGATATTTGCGGCAATAAAAGAGTAAAGCTGTCAGCTTTGTGGGAGTTTACAACTGGGACATTCATTTAACAAGCACCATTAGCCCTCAGACGCTTTCTCTTTCAAACCTCACAAATACCCAGCCAGGAGCACCTGCCTGAATTTCCTTGTGTCCCACCCAGAGAGCCCACAAAAATGCTCGCAGTAGCCAGAGTTACAGTTGTGAGCTGTGAGTAGCAAGAGAGCGGTTGTGAATGTGTATGGGAGACAACTTTTTGAAAGTGACCGGCAGCGAAGGATAAGAGTTTTGTGGTGCTGATTCACTGTTGATGGGAACAGGTTTAGATTCGTAGAGGAAAGCTGCAGCATCATTATAGTCCCAGCCTCCAGAAGCCAGGAATGTCGTTCTATTAGGAAGCAGTTCCACAGAGGTACAAATTAGGTCCTAGAGCCCTGGCTGGTTAGAGCATCATATCCATATGCCAAGGTTGCAGGTTCGATCCCCAGTCAGGGTACATTCGAGAATCAACCAATGAATGCATCAATAAGTGAAACAGCAAATCAATATGTCTCTCTTGCTCTCTCTCTCTCTCTCCCTCTCTTCTCTACGTCCTCCTCTCCCTCTCTAAAAATCAGTAAGTAAAAAAATAAGAAAGTTATTTTGTTTAAAAAAAGAAAATTAGGTCCTAGAAAAGCAAATATATATATGAGCAACAAAAACAAAAATTGGAGGTGCTCATTAGATGTTATTTAATAATGGTTTGATTCATGTTCTTAATAAATAAGATCCCGTGTTTCTTAAAACTATCCTAGTAAGTAATAACTATTTCTTAAAATATTTTTATTAACCTTTTAATATAGATGTTACTTTATCAACACTTTTAAATAATATCCTTTCTAGTCTAAAATTCTTCATGTTTATGACATCATTTAAATGTGCTTGCTTCATATTCTCTTCTTCATAATTTCAGAGGACTTTCAGGTACTCTTAAATAGTGTTAGGTGATGAGGTAACTTGATTTTGCAGGAGTCAATGCCTGTGGCTTTCTGATCAGAGTCATGCTGTACATGTGAAGTAGATGAGTATTTTTACATTTAGTAAGTGAAAATGAGAAAAGTCCTGAAAGCATCCGTTAATATTTTGGCTTTTCCAAATTATTCACTAAATAAGCATTCACACTTTAGCGATGTTTTCTAATGATTACATTATTTATATTGATTCCCTTTCTAAATCTTTAAACTTTCTCCTTGATTCCCCTTTAATCCCAACACATAGTATTTAATGTTTACCCACAGATTCGAAGAGAATTAAAATTTTTCCCAAACTCTTCTGTAAAGTTTTATTCTAACCATGATTGATCTGTGTGTCAGCACATTCATTCATTCATTTATTTGTTCAACAAATATTTATTTACGTCCTTCTCTGTGCTGAGTACCATAGGCAAAGCTAAACAGATAAAGTTCCTACCTTCACATGTTGCTTATATCTGCTAATTTCATGGTTTTTCTTTTATATAGATATCTCATCATGGAGTTAGTTACCTGTCAGAAAATCTGTTTTGTCTTTTTATTTTATTAAAAAATTTTTTTTTAAATTTATTTTTACTGATTTCAGAAGAGAGGAAGGGAGAAGGATAGAAAGATAGAAACATCAATGATGAGAAAGAATCACTGATCGGCTGCCTCCTGCACCCCCCTATTGGGGATCAAGCCCACAACCCAGGCATGTGCCCTGGCCCGGAATCAAACCTGGGACCTTTCAGTCTGCAGGCTGACACTCTATCCACTGAGCCAAACTGGCTAGGGCAGAAAAGCTGTTTTTTTTTTTTTATAACTCCCATACTAGTTTTGAAGATTAGTATATATCAGTCTCCCTTGTATCCAAAGGTAAAACCATTCATGGTTTTTTGTATACAGGGATGTATTAGTCAGCTTGGGCTGCTATAACAAAATAATCATAGACTGTGGCTTAAACCACAGAAATGTATTTCTCACAGCTTTGGAGACTAAAAAGTGTAAGATCAAGGTTCTGGCAAGGTAGGTTTTATTCTGAGGCCTCTTCTCTTGGCCTGTAGGTGGCCAACATCTCACTGTGTGCTCACATGACCTCTTTCATGTGTATGCTTGGTGGGAGGAGGAGGTAGAGAGAAAGCTTTCTGGTGTCTCTTAAGGGCACTAATTCCATCAGACCAGACCTCACCCTCCTGACCTCAACTAACCCTCATTCCCAAAAGCCCCACCTCTAAATACCATCACATTGGGGATTAGGGCTTCAACATATGAATTTGAAGGGACACAAAATTCAGTCCATAACAGTTAGTATTGCTAAAAAGTTCAAAAATTAGTTACCAAAATGCCTTTCCATAGATAGTCTATGCAAAGAGAAAAATAAATGCAGGAATAGCTTCTGACAGATGGGCTTCTCTCTGGACAAAGTTACTTGTAGGAATTCAGAAAGTCAATTTATACTCACATTTCTTGAATTATTTCATATTTTCCCTACTTGGCAGATTTGTCTTATTTTATGTCTTTTCATCTGTTTCAATAATAATCTATTCTCATGCTTTATACCATCTGACTTCCCATTTTATATTTTTCTGTTCACTTAACATCAAAGTCACTTAAAACTTTTGTTCTCAGATGACATTCCTAATCATCATTCAGAAGGGGAAACAGTACAGATCATTTTGGGGGGTCTGTGGTGAGCATGGCACATTTACTTGCTTTTGCAGAGTGCCCAGGCAGGCGGCCATGACTCAGGTCTCTTAAAGTCCAGCAACCTGAGTATTTCTCAAGTTGTACTCTTTCGGTCGTAGTTCTTTTATGTGTCACGCATGACTCTATTCTCATTATTTTCCCCTTCAAGTTCTAAAACATCCCACCACCCAACTTGTTCATCTGTGACAATAGCTCTTTGGTTTCCTGTCTTCTGTCTCAGTTCTAATTCTTCTTCCCAGTGATGAAGAGTATAGTTACTGAAATAAATGCACACTTAATTTTATACTGAGGTTTTCCTCAGACTTTTTCCATATTCTTGAAAATATTCAATGTATTCTAAACCAAGATTAGGAGTACTAGCTTAGAAAGACATATGCACATCCTTTTTTTTCTACTTAACTCTCTCAACCCATAGTAGTTTCCTACTCTTCTGTTTTCTCTTCTTGCCTTTGAGTTTACCAGCTTTCATTTCTTTCCCAGGGTTTTGAAAATGGGCTTTGGATTTGAGCTTACACATATTCGGAAAGATAATGATGTTGAGGAACTGAATAGAGGGAAATACAGAAAGGTAATAAAATGTTTTTTTCGTTTGGTTTTGTTTTTCTTTTTAGCGTTCCCGTCCACTCTCTGCCAGTGATGCAGAGATGAAAAACCTTGTGGGCTCAGCCCGGGAGAAGGTGCCGGCGAAACTAGGTGGTTCTGTGCTTGGTCTGTCAATGGAGGAGGTGAGATAACTCTGTTTCAGGCTTTTGTGGTTCAGAGAACATTAGTGAGTTACTTATAATATTCATGACCAGCTCCTATCTTATATTGAAAAATATATTGATAATATATTATATTGCATGTAACCAGATCTCAATATATTATCTTATATTGAAAAATATAAGATTCAAGATGGGGGAAATTTTTTTTTCCAGAAAACAGCATCTTAAATGTAATTAATTTCTCCCTCATGCTTCTTTCATATTCTTGGATCATAACTCTTTTCTATAACCACATGAATTCTAGTTTTCAAAATAGATAGTAATTTTATTTTATTTTCCTCTATGTAGATCAGAGTTTTACGGAGGGTGAAGGAAGAGAATGATCGGAGAGGTGGATTTATTCGGATATTCCCTACATCAGAGACATGGGAAATATACGGGTGAGGTGACTGCCTTTTTTTTTTTAAAATCTATACCTTACGTCCACACAATTGGATTAATTGTGACATGGTGTCATTATTGCTCCCCACATGGTGCTTTTCTTATTTTGTTTGTTTATTTACTTACTAGGGCCCGGTGCACAAAAATTTGTGCACTTGGGGGGGTCCCTCAGCTCAGCCTATGCCCTCTTGCAGTCTGGGACCCCTCGGAGGATGTCCACCTGCTGGCTTAGGCCTGCTCCCTGGGGGATCGGGCCCAAGCTGGCAGTCAGACATCCCTCTGGCAGCCCGGCAGTCCTTGGGGGATGTCCACTTACCAGCAGGGAGCAGACTTAAGCTGCAGTCGGACATCCTTAGTGCTGCTGAGGAGGCGGGAGAGGCTCCCGTCGCCACTGCTGTGCTGGCAGCCATCAGCCTGGCTTGTGGCTGAGCAGAGCTCCCCCTGTGGGAGCGCACTGACCACCAGGGGACAGCTGCTGCATTGAGCATCTGCCCCCTGGTGGTCAGTGTGTGTCATAGTGACCAGTCATTCCCAGTCATTCTGCTGTTAGGGTCAATTTGCATATTACCCTTTTATTATATAGGATAGAAGCCTGGTGCACGGGTGGGGGCCGGCTGGTTTGTCCTGAAGGGTGTCCCGGATCAGGGTGGGGGTCCCGCTGGGGTGCCTGGCCAGCCTGGGTGAGGGGCTGATGGGTGTTTGCAGGCTGGTCATACCCCCTTCAGGGTGGGGGTCCCCACTGGGGTGCCTGGCCAGTCTGGGTGAGGGGCTGAGGGCCATTTTCAGGCTGGCCAAGCCCCCCGGCGATGGAAGCTCCCAGCCTCTCCTCTTTTTCTTTTTTCTTTTTTAATTCTGGGATTTATTTACATTATATAATTGAAACTTTGTAGCCTTGAGTGGAGCTCAGAGCCGGCCCCAGCAGGCAGGAAGCTTGGCTTCCTCCATCGCCAGGGGCAACCCAAGCCTCCTGCTTGCTCCAGCTCCGTGGCCACGGCCGGCTGAAAGCAGGTATCTGGGGTTTGTTTATCTTCTATAATTGAAATTTTGTTTTCTTGAGTGGAGCTCAGAGCCGGCCGCAGCAGGCGAGAAGCTTGGCTTCCTCCATCACCGGGACAACCAAGCCTCCTGCTTGCTCCAGCTCTGTGGCTGCTGGCCGCCATCTTGGTTGGGTTAATTTGCATATAGTTTGCTCTGATTGGCTGGTGGGTGTGGCTTAAGGTGTAGCAAAGGTATGGTCAATTTGCATGTTTGTCTTTTATTAGTGTAGATAAGACTATGAATATCACCAACCCAAGCACTAGAGCATTAACAATAATTTAATCTACCTATGCATTCCTCCTCTTTTTTTTTTTAATCCCCTGCCTCTTTCCTAACTACCCTCCAAATTTAGGATTGGACACTCCTAGATTTTGTGCTTATCATTACCTTGTTTTGGAAAAAAAATGTTTTATCATCTATATGTGTGCCTAAGCAATATATTGTTTATTTTTAGTTATTGACATCTGGTTACATGCAATAAAATGCATCCATTTTAAGTGTACAGTTTGACGATCAGTTTTAACAAATATAAACACCAGTTAAACCACCGCCATCACCACAGTCAAGATACAGAACATTTCTGTCACCTCCAGAAGTCCCCTTCTGTCTCTTTTAATAGTCAGTCCCCCATTACCTCAAGTCTCAGACATCTGCTGATCTGCTGTATGTCACTCTAGTTTTTCTAGAATTTCATATAAATGGAATCATACAGAATGTACTCTTTGGTGTCAGGATTCTTTTGTTTGGTGCAGTGTTTTTGAGATTTATTCATGTTGTTTAAAGTAATAGTTATGTCATTATTGTTATGTACTGTTTCAGTATATGAATATACCACAATTTGTTTATCTATTGGGCTGTTGTGGAGCATTTGGGCTGGATCCAGTTTGGGGCTGTTATGGAGAAAGCTGCTATGACATTCATGTACAAGTCCCTGTATGGATGTATGATTAGATTATGTTTCTTTTGGATAAATACCTAGGAATGGAATAGGTGGGTCATGTGATAAGGGATAAAGGGTAATAGTACCATTTACCAGTATAAATGCATGAGCGTTCTTCTTGTTCCCCATCCTTGGTAACACTTGTTATTGTCAAGCTTTTACTTTTAGGCATTCTAGTAGTAGCATATCTCTATGGTTTTAACTTGCTCTTCTATGGATAATGATATTGAGCATTCGTATTCTGTTGGCCAGCTGTGTATCTTATTTTTCTATTTTAAATTTAGGATTTTTATCTTTTTTTAATATATTTTTATTTCAGAGAGGAAGGGAGAGGGAGAGAGAGATAGAGGCATCAATGATGACAGAGAATCATTGATCAGCTGCCTCCTACACGCCCCCCATTGGGGACTGAGCCCGCAACCCGGGCATGTGTCCTTGACTGGAATCGAACCTGGGATCCTTCAGTTCCCAGGCCTATGCTCTATCCATTGAGCCAAACTAGCTATGGCGGATTTTTATCTTTTTATTATGTGTTATGAAGGACTTCTGATACAAGCCCTTTCTCAGCTATTTATATTGTGAATATTTTCTTCAAGTCTGTGGCTAGCTTTTTCACTTTTGTAACAGTGGCTTTTAAAAAACAAGTTTTAAATTTCAGTGAAGTCCAGTTGTTCAAATTTGTATTAATACATATTTACTGAGTATTAACCAAGTATTAATATTTGCCTGGTACTTTGGATTATAAACCAAATATTATATGGGAACCCTGCTCTTTGAGAATTAACGGTAAGATTATGGAGAAATTGTGTGTACATACGATAAAAGTAGCTCAGATTTTTGTCATTCTATGTAATTATAATGTACTTAAACACATCATTGTTTTGCTCACTTTAATTATGAGGAAAGTAAGGCTCAGTAATGTGGCTTGTTTGTGATCTCACAGTGGGACTTGACACAGGGATTCTGACTCCAGATTCTACTTTTGTCCTGCTTCGTCATGCTGCTTTCCGAGAACAACTTGACTCTCTGAGACAGTATATGACAGGTCCCTCTGATATACACTAAAGGCCAGGGTAGTTCAGACAAAGGCACCTCTGTAGACTTGGAACAGTCATATCAGGAAGGCTCCCTGCAGCAGGGTGGTCTGAGCTACTTTTGGAGAATAGGTTCTGAACGTATCCAGACAGAGGCAAAAGGATCAGTGGGAGGTGTGGTGTGATAGGACCGTAAGGAGCCTTGCCTGGCTCTACTGCAGGATCCATGTTGGGGAACTGTATGGACAAAGTGTGGTATAGATTATCCAACTTTTGAAAACTTGGAAGAGAACGTGTATGCCTCCAGCAGTAGGCATCAAGGAGCCAATGAAAGCTCTGGAGGAATTTCTTGATTGAAACAATCTTCCATCCACATTCTCATGTTTTTGCATCCCCCATTTCCAGCTTCATTTGACCTTTTCTCTCAGCTAGATACGATTTTTTTGCTGGTGGCTTTGTTTTCATTTTCAGTTTTATTTTCTGAATTTAGTATATCCCCTTTAGTAATCCAAGACATCCTGCTTTTATTTCTTATTTTCTAAATAAGCCCTCTATTCCTTGTATTATATTTGCTGCTACTCTAGTATTTTATCATTTAAAAAATATTTTTGTTGATTTCAGAGAGGAAGGGAGAGGGAGAGAGAGATAGAAACATCAGTGATGAGAGAGAATCAGTGATTGGCTGCCTCCTGCACAGCCCACTCTGGGGATCAAGTCTGCAACCCAGGCATGTGCCCTGCCTGGGAATCGAACCGTGACCTCCTGGTTCATAGGTCGACACTCAACCACTGAGCCATGCCGGCTGGGCTATTTTATCATTTTAATTTGAGCAACTGCCTCCTCCTTTGCCACTTTAGAAACAGTACATTAGTAACCTGCTACTTCTGTACTTGATTCCTAGTTTTATTTCTATATTTTCTGTTTTCAATAAGCTTAAGAAATAACCACTTCTTTTCTTTTCTTTCAGGTCCTACCTTGAACACAAAACCTCCATGAACTATATGCTGGCAACACGTCTCTTCCCGGACAGGTGGGATTTGCTATTCTTATAAATTTGGTAGGACTAGATCACAAAATTAGGGAATAGAACATACAATGAAAGAAAAACTGCTCTATAAAAGTCTTTATGTAAAAGCTTTGATAGAAAGGGCCTTGCAGAAAATACAACATAATAGCTCATTTTTCCAGAATTCATTCACTCTCAGTGCTTTGTAACATTTCCAGAGGCTAAGAATGTTAAACTAATCAAGCTGCCTTTATGTAGAGGGGAATATGTGCTTATCTTCTAACAAATATGCCTTTTTGTTAATCTATTAACCAAATGGTGTTTTGGAATATAAAACAAATATTAGATGGGATTAAAGCATAAAGATCTTTAAATTTTAAAGATCTTTTAATTTTAAAAGTTAAACCATAAAGATCTTTAAATAAACTTAACAGATGCCCTAAACTTTATTCTTTTTAAAGGAAGGCGCTTATTCAGTGCCTTTTTACTTTAGACACAATTTTAGCAGACATGATCATCTGTTTTTCCAGACCAGAAGAGATTAGAATGATCAGATTAGAAAGGTGGAGGGGAGGTAATTCACAAAATAAATACACTGAGAATTGTAAGAAATGACAACTGATAACCTTAATACAAGGGAAAATAGGGGGAAATGATGGAAAACAGACATTGGAATTCAAATAGCATAGCAATCAGAGACCGCTCAGTCCCACATATTTTTCTTGCCCCTGAGACATAGCTGCATTACAGTGCAGTTCAGTAATTGACTATGAAAATAAGGTACTTTAGTTATTTAGAGAAACCTATATTCAATTCAGGGTACATGTCCTTTATGCAGGACTCTCTTTTTTTTTTTTAAATCCTCACCTGAGGACATTTTTCTATTGATTTTTAGGGAGAGTGGGGGAGGGAGAGGAAAAGACAGAGAAACATCGATGTGAGAGAAACACATTGATTGGTTCGCAGGATTGTTAAACAAGATACCCAGATTTCAGCTGTTTCTTGCAATTTCATGATCTGTTATCAGGAAATATGGGATTTACAATTTCTCTCTGTAACTTTATGGTTATTACCATTGATGAACTAATTACACTGTCCAACTTGTAATGAAAGAAACCTTCAGATCTACTTAGAAAACATAGAAGCCTGGTTTTTTTTATGAGGCTCCCCATCCTTAGAGTTCATATGTGTTACTTTTCATTACTTTGGTTTTTAGTGGATGAGTACTTTCAGTCTGAAGATTTCAGTCTTTCAACTGGAGGAAGTATACCTCTCATCCTGCCTTTTCTCTTCGTGTGGAACTTTGTTAGATGAATTTTGGATCTTTTGCTATTTCCTTCATAGTTCTTTACTTTTTTCTCAGATTTTTGATCTCATTATCTCTTAGATTTAAATTCTGGGAGACTTCTTGAACTTTGTCTCCTAAAACTCTAAATAAATCTAAACTCTAACAACTTCAGCCTTACCTGTTTTGGTTATTTAAGACCAGCACAGAAGAGGGTTGTTCAATTTATTTTTTTACTTTGGCAAGTATAATTTTAATATCAAAGAACTATTTTTGCTTTCTGACTAGTTTTCATAGTTTATGGATGTAATATCTTTTCACATCTCTTTGACATTTTTTTTTTAAGAACAGTTTATTGATTTTTAGAGAAAGAGTAAGGGAGAGGGAGAGAGAGAGAGAGAATCATCAATGGGAGAGTGCAACATTGATTGGTTCCCTCCTGCTTGCCCCTTACTGGGGATCAAGCCCGCAAACTGGGCATGTGCCTTGACTGTGACTCTAACTGGCAACCTCCTGGTGCACAGGACTATGCCCAACCAACTGAGCCACACCGGCCAGGGCTTTTTGATATTCTTAATTAGTTTATTTAGTGTTCTTTTCTGGTTTGTGTGTGTGTGTGTGTGTTTATATTATATTTAATTCTTCTGGATTAGTTCTGTTTGTTCATGTCATTTTTTCTAGTTTGTACTGTTATATTTCCTCAAATACTGGTATTTGATGATCTTTGATTTCCAGTCATATTTATAAGTAATGGACTGTTTGCTTAGGATAGGCAAGCTACATGAGCTTCCTCACGGGTTGTATTGGTCTATTTCTGAACTGATGTGGACTCTGGGCTTGTGTCTAGGTCTTTCCATATTTGGGCTTCCCATGAGGGAAGAGGAGGGCAGAGTACCACAATAGCCAAAATTAGGAAACATTCTGCTAGGGGTAGCATGCAATAAAAAAATTTGAAATGTAACTTGTGCTTTTTAATTAACACATTCAATAACAAGACCTAGCAGTGGGTCTTATAACCACCATACTTTCAAAAGTATGGCAAGTGTTGGCAATATTTTGAGACTCCTCTTAACAACTCTAAAGTAATATGAAAAAAGATGTTACTTCTTTGGGTAATGAAATCACAGTAATACCACTGAGGATGCTTTCTTGCATGTATATGAAGGAAATGCTAAATTTCAGTTAATATTTTTTCTATCTACTCCCTGAATTCTTTCTTCAGGCTCCAGTTAACACTTCTGCATTCTAAAAACTTGAATTAAAAAAACCCTGAATTTCCCTATTTAGCAAAGAAAGGCCTTCATGATCTAATCTTGACAGCCTTTTCAGTCTAATCTTCACTTCTCCACACAACCCATGGCCAACCAGACCACATCTACATGCTCTTTTATGCCTCCTTATCTTTACATACTCACTATACCTCAGAATGATCTTTAGTCCATCCCTAACTTCTTTTTCTAACTATGTTCTTCATTCTCTTACCCAGACCAGGAGAGGTTCTTTATCCCTCAGTCTGATTTAAATTCCCATATCAATAATAATAAAAGTGTAATATCCTAATTAGACCGGACAGCTGAACGACCTTCCGGACAAAGCTGTAGCAGCGAGGGCTGAGGCAGAGGTGGCTAGGGGTGATCAGACAGGCAGGCTAGCAGTTAGGGGCGATCAGGCAGGCAGGCAGAGTGGTTAGGTGCGATCAGGCAGGCAGACAAGCAGTTATGGATGATCAGGCAGCCAGACAGAGGGGTTAGGGGAAATCAGGCAGGCAGGCAGAGGCGGTAGGGGCAATCAGGCAGACAGGCGAGCAGTTAGGGGTGATCAGGCAGGCAGGTGAGTGGTTAGGGGCGGTCAGGCAGGCAGGCAAGCAGTTAGGGGCGATCAGGCAGGCAGGCAGAGTGGTTAGGTGCGATCAGGCAGGCAGACAAGCAGTTATGGATGATCAGGCAGCCAGACAGAGGGGTTAGGGGAAATCAGGCAGGCAGGCAGAGGCGGTAGGGGCAATCAGGCAGACAGGCGAGCAGTTAGGGGTGATCAGGCAGGCAGGTGAGTGGTTAGGGGCGGTCAGGCAGGCAGGCAAGCAGTTAGGGGCGATCAGGCAGGCAGGTGTCCGACTGCAGTTTAGGCCTGATCCCACAGGGATCCCTGCGGGATCAGGCCTAAACCGGCAGTTGGACATCCCCCGAAGGGTCCCAGATTGCGAGAGAGTGCAGGCCAGGCTGGGGGACACCCCTCTCCCCCCACCCCCCATGCATGAATTTCATGCACCGGGCCTCTAGTTATATTATAATTGCCTGTTTTCTAACTAGTCTGTCTACTGTATAAGTTGACTTTTATGAGTAAGTACTTTGTTATGTTCATTTTTGTCAGTATCAAGAATATACTACATGGTAGGCTCACATACAAAAACATGCTTTGGAAAAAATTGAAGAATTAAAATTGTATTTATTGCAAGCACTAACATCTTCCAATAAGGCTCTTCTCTTTTATTTGAAGTGATGTTTTTCCTCTTGCAGATTCCATTGTATTATTGTCAGAACTACTTTCAAACTAATTCTCTAATCATTTCTTATAGGTTAATTTTGTCTCTTTCCTGCCCTCCTCCACTCCTCCCTCACCTACCCACCCTGCTCTGGCAAACAGTATCTTACATACTTTCATACATTGTGATAGTAATTTTAACCCTTTCAAATTAATAACACCTGGGGATCTGGTAAACCATGTTTATCCCCTGGTCCCACCCCCAAACTCTGAAGTACTAGTATTTACTAAAAAGCTGCATAGGTGATGGTAATGTGAAGTCATGATTGCAAATTAGTGGAAAAAACCATTATATGATGGAAAAATTAAAATAATCTTGAGACTTTCTGATGACAGTAGGACAATATGAGGACATTAGAATGAATAGAAGACATGGGAAGGAAAAGACAAAGCATTTTGGTGAAGACAAACTTTTCACTTGATTTTTTATAGGTAGAAAATCTTGATATTGATTGCATTTGTGTCTTAAAAACCCACACAATACCAAAGGTTACACATTGTGTAATTCCATTTATATAACATTTTGAAATGATACAATTTTAGAATGGAGAACGGATTAAAGAGAGCCTGGAGTTAGGTAAGCAGTGTGTTGTCACGAAAGAGCAACATGGGATCCCTATGGTGAAGGAAGTGTTAAGTATCTTGCCTGGCACTGGACACATGAACTTGCACAGTGATAAAATTATACTGAGCTACATATACACATATACAAATGAGTACAAGTAAAACTGGGGAAATTTAAGAAAAGAGTGTTAAGTGAAAGGAAATCGAATGAGGAAAAAAATTTTTAAAGGAAAAAAACAAAAGCCAATTTAACATGAATGGCATTCACCTACTTTGGTTAGAGCCCAACAAGTGATGGAAAGCCCAACAAGTGTGGAAAATCTATTTCTCTTGAGCAGCTCTTTGGACCTCGTAAGAATGGAGATTGGTTTCTTTTCCTAATACAGTTCAGTGAAAGCATAAAGAGTACTGGAGTGTGAAACCTAAGCCCTGGGTTCAGATTTAAGCCTAGTAAGCTCCGACCTTGGGCATGTCATAAAATGGTCTTTCTATAAATGGGGCTAATAGTAACCTTCTTCACATGATTGTTGTGAAGAATAATGAGACTTGATTTGTGACTGGATATACACATGCAAGTAATTGTTACGACTTTTCTTTAGAATTCATTTGTTCTATCCCTTTTGTGTTTCGATCCTCCCTCAAGCTCCCGGTACTCTGTTCTTTTCTTGGCATGTTCTCAGTCATCTCTCTGCTTCTCCCTCAACATGTCTTCCCTGGCATAATTCCATGTTGAATCTCTACAATACAAATGTTAGGTGTGAGTGTGTGAACTCAGAGAGAATATCCGCGATGTGCTCTAACCCACTTGCCCTTTCTACTTCTGCAGGGGAAACCCAAGAAGAAGCTTATTGACAGGAAGAGCACGGTAACTGATTTTTAAAAGTTGAGCAATTTTTTCCATGTGCGTAATATGTGATCATGCACAGACTAAATATGCATGATACTTCATAGAACCATTTTCAATTTGGCTCCGCTTGAGTAGTAACATGAAAATGTTTTCTATCAAAACTTTATTCTGTAGCAACTTTTTACAAATGAAGTTTGGGATTTATGTACTTACTTATAACTACAGGTATATCATTTCAACTGATAATAATAGTATTCTTCTTTGGCTATGTAAGAGAGACCAAAATATTAATGAAATTTCAAGACTGCCCATGTTAGATTCAAATAAGAGGTTAAGTTTTGGCTTTGACATACCTGGACATACAGCTCTGCACCTTATGGGACTGAATAGAACTACTTCCAATTTGCCATGAAACTAAAAATATGCAAAATACCTGTGGCTGCTCACTTTGGCAGAGGAGAGAAAGAAAGGTCTTAGAGGAAGAGCTGAGGATGGCCTTATCCAACTGACGACTCCAACCACAACAAAACTCTTCAACCTAAACTCACACCCTCTGGTTTCAGACATTACATACATCCCCTTTGCTTTATATATCTTTAAAAAGCAAAATGAGAACAATAAGAAACATTCTGTATCAGTGGTCTCCAACCTTTCGGACCTCACGGACCACCAGTGGTCCACGGCCCACCCGTTGGCGACTGCTGTTCTTTATCTAGCTTTTGCTTCTACATTTAAGAATGAAGGTAAACTTGGTCTCTCACTCAAATCTTTTAAAGCATAAATCTAATTTTTCTTTAAAAAGAAGGAAAACTGCCTATCTAGCATGGCTCAGTGGTTAAGTGTTGACCTATGAATCAGGAGGTCATGGTTCAATTCCTGGTCAGGGCACATGCCTGGGTTTTGGGCTAGATCACCAGTGTGGGAAGTACAGGAGGTAGCTGGTCAGTGATTCTCTCTCATTATTGATGTTTCTCTCTCTCTCCCTCTCTCTTCCTCTCTAAAATCAATAAAAAAATATATATTTTAAAAGGAAAACTAATGACTGCCATTTAATTAAAGGAAAACAAATCAATTGTGTAGCTTATTTCCAAATGAAAGTCATATTTAGTGTTTAAGTTTTCTCAAGTTTTCAGTCAAGGAATATGCTTCCTAGATTATATACTATCAATTTTGAAATTAGAAAAAAATAAACAAAAAAGAACAAAAGATAACATCTTAAACAAGAATATTTAAAAATCAGTGAGTTCTGTCCTTTGTTCATTTTTGCCACTCATTTTATATGGCTTGGCCATCAGTAGGGTTTTTTTATGTGGTATAGAGGCATAAGCAAATGGAAGGTGGTGTGACAGACCATATGTTGGAGCATGAAACAAGTCCTAATATATTTAAAAGGATTAAAAGCATATAGAGTATGTTTCTTGACCACATGGGGGTTAGAAATCAGTAAAATAGAAAAAATCTCTAAATATTTAGGAATTAACATATTTCTAAGTAATCCACAGGTGAAGGAAGAGATGAGGAAGGAAAATTTTTGAACTGAAGGGTAATAAAAATATAACATTAAAATGTGTGGGATCTAGTTAAGGAGTGTTTCTAAGGAAATTTATATCTTCAAGTGCTTATATTAGGAAACAGAACTAAGTCACTGATCTAATATACATTTTATGAAACTGGAAAAAGAAGAATAACCCAAAGTAAGTAGAAGAAAGGAAATAATAAAGGACAGATACCAAATAAATTTTAAAAAACAATAAAGAAAATTAATAAAATCCAAAATTCGTCATTGATAAGATAGCAGAATTTATAAACCCTTATGTAGTCTGATCTAGAAAAAAAACAAGAGAACCCTAATTGCCAATATGAGATAGGAAAGACGATATCACTATAGATTTTAAAGACATAAAAAAGATATTATTAACAATCTTGTTGTACTACTTTGACAACTTACAAAAAATGTCTGAATTTCTTGTGGGAAGAGAACACTTAGTAAAACTGATATAAGCTAGAATACAAATTTGAGTATTTTTATACCTCTTAAAAATATTGAATCCTATCTAATAAAGAGGGAATATGCTAATTAACCCTCATGCTGTTGCAAAGATGGCGGCGCCCACAGCCAATAAGGAGGGAATATACTAACTAATTGACTGCCCTGCCCTCAAAGATGGCGGCACCCACAGCCACAAGATGGCAGCACCCAGTCCCCTCAGCCCTGTCGGGCCTTGCGAAGCCTCGGATGGCAGCAGCTGCCCCGCCCAGGGCCGCCTGAGCCTCAGGTAAGCAGGGCCGGCCGAGGCTTGTGCAGCAGCAGTGGTGTGATGGGGGCGTCACCTTCCCCTGATTGCCGGGTCGCCTCCCACCCCTAAGGGCTCCCAGACTGTGAGAGGGGGCAGGTCGGGCTGAGGGACCCCCCTCCAGTGCATGAATTTTTATACACCGGGCCTCTAGTTTGTAATAAAAAACCTTCCTACAAAGAAAACTCCAGGCCCAGTGGTTTCACTGGTAAACTCTATCAAGCATTTGAGGAAGAATAACAGTCTTACACAAACTTTCAAAAATCTAGGAAGGGACGCTTTCCAATTTTTTGTATGATGCCAGCGTAACTACTACACCAAAATCTGACAAAGACATTTAAGAAAAAGAAAAAGAAAATCATAGACAAATGTCTTAATGAACATAGATACAAATTTTCTTTTTTTCCCTTTTTTTAATATATTTTATTCAGAAGTAGAGAGAGATAGAAACATCAATGATGAGGGAGAGTCATTGATCAGCTGCCTCCTGCACGCCCCCTTCTGAGGATCAAGACTACAACCCGGGCATGTGCTCTGACCAGGAATCAAACCATGACCTCCTGGTTCATAGGTTGACACTCAACCACTGAACCACAGCAGCTGGGCTAGATACAGAATTTCTTAAAAGAATATTAGCAAATAGAATCCCTTAGTATGTAAAAAGGATAATACATAGGACTAAAGTGAGATTTTTTCCCGTAATGCAAAGGTGGTTTGATATTTGAAAATCAGTTAAGACCTGGCCAGTATAGCTCCTTTGGTTGGAGCATTGTCCCCATGTGCCAGGGTTGCAGGTTCCGTTCTTGTTCCAGCACATACAAGAATCAACCAATGGGTGCATAAATGAGTGGAACAACAAATCCATGTTTCTCTCTCTTTCCCTGCTCTCTTTAAAGTCAATAAAATAGCCCTAACCGGTTTGGCTTGATAGATAGAGCATCAGCCTGCGGACTAAAGGGTCCCAGGTTCGATTCCAGTCAAGGGCATGTGCCTTGGTTGCAGGCACATCCCCAGTAGGGGATGTGCAGGAGGCAGCTGATCGATGTTTCTCTCTCATTGATGTTTCTAACTCTCTATCCCTCTCCCTTCCTCTCTGTAAAAAATCAATAAAATATATTTTTAAAAAAATAAAGTCAATAAAATAAAACTAGTCAATATAGTTCATATTAAATAAAAGGAAAAACACCAGATGATCATTTTATTAGCTGCAAAAAAAAAAGAGGAGAAGGCATCTGATAAAATTAACATTGTGAGAAAACTCTTAGCAAATTAGGAATAGGAGGGAACTTTTCAATCTGATAAAGGCCTTCTCTGAAAAATCTATTTCTAACATAATACCGAATGGTGAAATATTGAAGATGTACCCCCTGTGATTAGCAATAAGGTAAGATGTCTGCTCTCACCCCATATATTCCCTTTGTAGTAGAGGTCCTAAGCAGTACAGTAAAGCAAATAAAATAAAAGGCATATAAATTGGAAAGGAGGACGTTAAGTGTCTGTATTCTTGTTTAGTAGACATCAGGTAACTAGAAAATCCCAAAATATCTACAGAATACAAGAACATACAAGTATATTTAGCAGTATCTTGAGATACAAGATAAATATACTAAAACATTTTTAAATATAGTAGCAGAAAATACTTGGAAAGTGAGATTTAAAATTCTATTTATAATAGCATTTGAAAATATAAAATTCTTAGGGGTAAATTTAACAAAATATGTTCAATACCTATACAGATAAAGCTACTAAATATTACTGAAAGAGATTTAAAAAGATCTAAGTAAGTGGAAAGATATGTCATGTTCATGGATTAGAAGACATAATATTGTACACATCAATTCTCTTGATATGTACAATTGATATAAATTGATCTAAATATCCAGTGCAATATCAATTATTAATCTAGTAGATTTTGTGTAGAAATTGACCAAATTTTTTTATTTATATGGAAATGCAAAAGACTTAGAATATCCAAGGTAATCTAGGGAAAGATTTAGAGTCCCTGACTTACAGAAATTCTATAATGCTATAGTAATCAAAACTGGGGGAAATTGATCACTGAAACAGAGGAAGAGCCTAGAAATAGACTCATATTTATAATGTAATCTAGTAGGGAAAGGAAACTTAGAGATGATTCATAGGCATAAACATAAAAGCTATTACTATAAAACTTCTTGAGGAAAATATCTCTGACTTTGGGTTTGGCAAAAGTTTTTAGCTATGACACAAAAAGCAATAAGCAAAAAAGAAAAATGAGAAAGTTCAGTTTCTCAAAATTAAAAACTTTTGTTTATCATAAGATACTGTTAAGAAAATGACTAAGTGAGCCATCAAAAGGAAGATATGTGAATAGCCAATATGCTCATGAAAATGTGCTTAACAACATTAGTTACCAGAGAATTACAAATTAAGTCATGAGATACCACTAAACATCCAGCAGAATAGATAAAATTATATCAAGTCATCTTGTATATTTTAATGTCTTAGAATTTTATTTGCGAATTATCTACACTAATAAAAGAGAAACATGCAAATTGGTGTCACTCCGCTACGCCCACCAGCCAATCAGAGTGACTATGCAAACTAACCCAACAAAGATGGCAGTTAATTTGCATACACAGGCGCAGAGTGAAGACTGAAGACTGAAGAGGCTTGGCCGCCGCAGAGAAGCCAAGCCTCGCTGTGGCCAGACCAAAGGCCTGGGTCCCGGGTGCCAGAGGAAAACTGGTGCCAGCAGCCAGGGGAAGGAAGGCCTATTTCGTGAATCTTCGTGCAACAGGCTTTTAGTACCTCAATAAAACTCAGGGGAGGGGAGAGAATGACAACATCAAATGGTGAGGATGTGGAGCTAATAATGGAACTCTTATAAATTGTCATTGGCTGTAAAACTGGTACAAGCACTTTAGAAAGATTCTGGCAGTTCATTAGAAAAGCCTAGAAAATTCCACTTGGAGATCTTTACCCAGGAGAAAGGACAAAACAAAACAAAACAACAACAAAAAAACAACAACACAAAATGACGTACACATATGTTTACAGCAGCTTCATAATATCCCAAAATTGGAAACAACCTAGGGATCTAACAACAGGAGAGTAGGTGAACTGTGGCTTATTCATACAGTGGACTCATCCTCAGCAACATGGAGGGATCAGTACTGATACACACAACATGGATGAATCTCAAAAACATGCTGTTTGAAAGGAGACTTACACCAAAGAGTTCATGCTATATGATTTCATTTTTACGAAATGCTACAACAGGCAACCTAAATAGGGGATGAACAAATTTAGAACGGTGTTTTCCTTTGGGAGTGTGAGAAAGGGATTGATTGGGAAGGGGCATGAGTACTTTCTGAGGAGATAGTAACATTAGAGTTTGGGTTTAGTATAACTGTAGGCATTTGTCAAAACTCATCAAATGGAAATTTAATATTTGGGTATTTCACTGTGTATAGTTTTTAGCTCACACACGAAAGAAAACCCACAAAAAATGCAAAACAAATATTGAATTCTAGGTAATGATATGGATATTGAAGTCTTTAGGAGGGAAGTGCACAGATGTCTGTGTCCAGCTTTGAAATCCTTTAAAAATTAAATGGGTTGATGGATGAAGAATGGAAGATTGGATGTACATGTGATGAAACAAATACAATAAAACATTCATTGTAGAAACAGCAGTAGGTAAATGGATATTCACTGTACATTGCTTACACTTTTCTGTTCATTTAAATATTTTCATAATAGTTGGCAAAATCAAAGCGGCTAAAAGGTATTACAGCTTAATTTATAGGGATTTCAATTGTTTATTAATTTGAAAAGTGTTCTATGTCAGCTGTGCACTAGGCAGTCTGATGAGCACCACTGATCCAGTGCTCAAAGCAAGCATGTTTCTTGCCCTTCTGTTTATCAGATTCATATTTTCCCCAGCATTTCCTGCCTCCATCCCTTGTACTAGTTAGGATTTATCTATCTATTCTGGGTTTCTTAGAAGCTCATAGTCATTATTTTAAAATATCAGATTTGTTTTATTTTCTTTATTTACTTGGCTAAATGTCTATCTTCACAAATATGTGTATGTGTATACGCGGGAGGGCGGAGCAGTGTTCAGTTGGGACTCTCATTTTTAAAGTTCATTAATTTGCTTCCCGTTTCTGCCTTTGGTGTCAGGACCTTCCCTGTTCTTGACTCAATTTTCTCCTCTAAAGAGAAGGCCTCCAAAAGATTTACTATTCTTTTCATCCACCCAGAAATCCCTCCAAGTCCTAAATAGACTAAAAGACACAGCCTTTCCATCGAACTCGGGGACTAAAAGCTTCCAGAGCAATGGAGATGATTCTTTGACCTCAAAGGGAATCCACTTTGATTTCTAGAGGGTTGAAGAGGGCAAGTTCAAAGCTGCCTGCCTTCACACACTAACATGGAGGCTTCTTTCTGGCCCAGTGACCAAGAACCCTCTTTCTCTTTGGTTATCTCTGCTGCCCTGTACTTTACCCAGTTCTTGTCTGGATTGGATCTGATACCTGTCACTTACTTATTTTAATGCCTAATGTAGCTGCTGCCGTCTCCTTTCCGCATCCCTTTCCCATTCATGAGCTGATTGAATTTGGCCTTGTCCTACATCTGTGTCTGCCCTTGGCTGTGCCTCTGACTAACTCCTGACCTATACTCGACACCTGAAGAGCCCTGCCCCCTCGCCCCACCTACTCCCATAACGAAGTAGGTTCTAAGCTAGGAGTTCCTCCTGTTGGAATACTTGAGGCTTGGAGTGTCCCAAGACCCTTCCCCTGTGAGTCTCAGTCAGCTCCGTGCTATCATATTCATGATTATTAGCCATTCCTCCCCTCATCTGGCCTCCGCTATATTTGTTAAATATGGTATAGTCAAAATAATATTTATATAATTCTAAGTTATAATGAATAACAATAAAATAAACACCTCTAGCCACCACCTAGCCTGAGAGTTAAAATGTTACCAGTATCTCCCGGTTGTTCTTAAGGCATAAAGTATTGGGTAGCACTTTCTGATCTCTGCAATAAATAGCCAGTATTACGGAATATCTAAAAATACTTAAACATTGTCTTCAGATATATTTTGGTTCAGAATATTTAACAAATTCAGGCCATTATGGAAGTTTTAATGTAGATTTCAACATTTCAGTTCATCTGTCAAACCTTTTAGAATTCACTAGAGTTACTTACTGAGCATGCCCAGTCTATCACCACTACAGATTTCTGTCAAGCTTAGCCTTAGAATAAAGGAGAGAACTTTCTGAAGGCTTTTTCCCCCGTAGAGTAACTACTGATGGAACACCGGAATTGAAGGTAGAGAGTATGAATTCAAAAGCCAGGCTGCATGCTGCTCTGTATGAGAGGAAGCTCCTGTCTTTGGAAGTGCGAAAACGTAGACGACGGAGTGGGAAAATAAGGACGAGGGCAAAATACCCAGGTATGTGCTGCTGAGCTTTCACCAAAGTTCAGTATCTGGCCCTGCCTGACTCATTTAATCAGCTTCTTACTACTCCATGAATCAGAACCACCCTGATCACATATACTTATTTTTGTATAGTCCTTTTTCTCTGAAACTGAATTTCAAAAGGATTGTAAGTTTTTAAACCTTCTATAACATTTGTATTGAACATGCGAAGCACATACATTTTGGTTTTTGCTCATATTTCAGCATCATATAATATCTGATACTTTACAAATAGCATTAGCTTAAGTTTAATAGAAGCCTCAGCATTACTGTTCTGTTATTTCATGATTAAATATTAAGTCCAGTTTATCCGTTGACATTGCTGAATGCTGTAAATATTTTAAACATGAACAGACCAAGTGGAACTTCTTTCTCTCCCAGATGCTCCCATATCCATTTGCCACTGACTAATGGACTGACTGACTTTCTTTCTTCCCCTCTTTTCCTCATTTGGTGAGCAGCTGTGTCAGGCACATTAGTCACTGGGGTTTCATTGGTGAATATAAAAGATTTGGCCCTTGTTCTCATAGACCTTCAAGGCAGTGAAGGAGAAGGGTAATGAATAAACATAGGAGAGAAAGCTATTCCCTGCTCTTTGTACCTTCATGAAAAGTGCCCTTCAAAAACCTCTAACACACTCTAAGAGATTTCTAAGATGTTATTTTGCCTTAAGTTGTGAGAGAGCCATTGGTATTATGATGAGAAACATCAACTACTGAAAATCATTACTAGGCTTTTAGAATATATAAGATTGGAGAGTGAAGTGTGCATGCTATTAATTTGTTACTTGTGGTGTTACTTAGTTATGGGTTTTTACTAAAAAGATAAAAGGAAGGTATTGGGAGAGAGGAAATTTTAATCCTTTTTTCAGCAACATTAGTGATTCTTCGCATTTAGTGATTACCCAACAAGCTGAAATGAATGTTAAAACTGAGACAGAGAGTGAAGAGGAGGAAGAAGTTGTATTAGAAAATGAAGATGAAGAACCGGAAGCTTCCCAGGAAGAGTTTGCAGGGTCCCTTGGAGAAAATCAAGCCAAATACACATCCTCATTGAGCACAACAGCAGAAAATTCACCCAAAGAAAATGCCATGAAAGTTTCAGAATGGAGTAATAAAGGTGAACAGTGCTGCAAAATTGAGACTCAGGAACCAGAGCCTAAATTTAACCTGATGCAGATTCTGCAAGAGAATGGCAATCTTAGGTATGTACCCTTTGTAATTGTAATAGTAAAACTGATAACAGCTAACTTGTATTGTGTACCAGGTACCGTGCTGGTGGCTTTGGAGCCATTATCGTCTCTTATTCACAGTAATCCTGTGAAGTAATGACTGTGAGATGATACTATTATTATTATTGAAACTGAGTCTTAGAGAAGTGGCTTGTCCAAGATATAAAGCTATGTTACAAATCCAGGTTTCATTGGCTGGAAGAATACTTGTTGGGTTTTAGTGTCAGGCACTAAGAGCACAAGGAGTTCAAGCAGCTCGTGATTCATGGAGACACTTAAGGAACAGGGGCTATGACCCCAACATGGGGTAAGTCCTCTCAGGACACAGTAAAAGGACTGATTGGTCTTGCTTGGGAAGGCTAGAGAGACATTAGGGAGGAGGCAGTATTTGAACCAGGCTTTGAGTCATGAGTACGATTTCAGGAGGTTTGGGAGATACCAACTAAGTGTGGAAGTGCTAGTAGAGGAAATAAAGACACAGAGGTGTGATAGAAAATTCATTCAGTCCCTCAACAGTATTTGCTGAGCACCTGCTCTGTGCTAGGAATTGTGCTAGGCTGCATAGTATCCTATCTAATAATAGAGAAACATGGTAATTAGCCGTACCTCCGCTACCCTTCCCATTGGCTAATCAGGGCGATATGCAAATTCACTGCCAACCAAGATGGCGGCCGGCAGCCAGGCAGCTTGAAGCGAACAGGAGGCTTGCTTGCT
>NW_005371193.1:1561240-1599148 GCF_000412655.1 Myotis brandtii
GGAGCAGGCCTAAGCCAGCAGGTCGTTATCTCCCGAGGGGTCCCAGACTGCGAGAGGGCACAGGCCGGGCTGAGGGACCCCCCACCTCCGAGTGCACAAATTTTTGTGCACCGGGCCTCTAGTTTATTATAATGGAGAGAGACCAGGACAGGCTCATGGAGCTTACTCTAGTGGGCAAGGCTGACAGTAGACAAAGAAGCAGGGTAATTTCAGGCAGTAGGAGGTGCTATGAAGACAACAAAGCAGGGTGTAGTGTTAGTGTGTAATTGGGCAGAGAGTTTCTTTAGATTGGTGTTTGGACATAAAGAGGTAACTTTTGAGGTGAGTCCTGAATGAGGAGGAGGAGGTAAGTCATGTGAAGTGGAGTTAAGTCATGGAGAGAGGGATATGGTAAGAAATGAGACAAAGAAGAGTCTGGACTTGATTTTTAAATGCTAATTTCTAAGTAGATGAATGATGTGCTCAGATCTTAATTTAGAAAATAAAGTCTGATTGCACTGTGGGAGAGGGATTGGTAAGAGAGGAGCTGAAGGCAGAGCGGTGAGGTTTGGGGGCTGTTAACAGTATGCAGAGCCAGGACGATGAAGGCCTTGACCAGAGCAGTAGCTATAGGAATGGAGAAAATGGGATGGGCTTAATGAAATTTGCAAGTTAAAATTGTCAGTTAAAATTGGTCTCTATAGATGTAAGAACTCCAGAGAGACTGACTTTTCCAAATTCAGCAACTTGGTGATGCCATCAGTCAGTATAAGGAGCATAGGAGTTAGCTTGATGATACAAATAACATTTTATTTGGGACACAGTGAGGTGAAAGTGCTCCAGGATGAAGATGTCCAGTAGATAGAAAATATAGCTTTGAAGGTCAGAGTTCAACAGAACTGTATGGTTGATAGTTCAGAGTGGATGTGCTTGTGCAATTCAGTTTAGTTCAGCAAGCATAGACGACGGAAAACGGAAGAGAACTGAGCCCTGGGAAAACCAATGTTTAATAGTAAAGAGACAAGAAATAACAGCTAGAGAGTTAGGCAATGAACTGGAAGGGTGTAGGATGGTAAAAGCTATCAGAGCTGTAGAGTGCCTCAGACAGCCCAAGTTAAGATGGGAGTGAAAAGTGCCTACATTTATGTCCAGGGATGGATATAGTGGATAGAAGAGAAATTGTGATTTAAGGAAATAAAAAAGCAAGTGTGAGCTAACTTTTTCAGAAGATTTGGCAATGAAAGGAAGGTGAGGATGCATGGGAGAGAGCAAACTAAGGGAAGGATTTTATGGGTAGAGGATTAGGGATGCAGAAATGGCCATATTGATAGAGAAGGGTCCTAAAGGAAGGTGGCAGAGGCTAGTGGAGGGGTTTCTCTTCCTATAAGTCAGAATGAAAGCACTATGGGATGAATACAGTGGTTAGAAGCTAAAGGGGAAGGAAGTTTAGGTATTTATGCATGCCGGCCTTTATTTTCTAAGTTAGTGGTCAGTTCTTATTCTGCAGGGGTGGAGAGCAATATTGGAGTTTGGGAAATGGGGGGATAGAGTTAAGGTTTGGAGAGTGAGAATAGTTTCATTAGTAAGGAGCACACTGAACTCGGTTAGGAGACCTGGGCTCTGGCTTTAGTGCTTACCCGCTAGCGGTGTGATCATGGACCGTCAGAGCTTCTCCACGCCTGTTTCCTTTTCTATTAGGCCAGAGAATGGGGTTAGACAGGTGGTTTTCAAGCTGTGTTTTCTGGAGGGGGAAGATTGAAATTGAACTTTTCAAAACCACTGGACTATGTTCTAAGGTCCTTTCTAGCAATAACATTCTACTTAGCTGTTCTGGATATAATTATTTCTTCATAAATCTTATGGATCTCACTTTCAGCCAGTAAACTTGTAATTGCAGTATGCGTTCATATAAATTAGTGGTTTTCAGACTATTTTCTGGAATTGCCCATCATTCTATGGGGCATCAGAGTGGCTACTGGGAATCTGGGTGAGGTCCATGGCAAGGATTCAAGACTCCATGCCCCAGCACCCTGGTTATAGGTATATATTTAATTTGATAAGACTTTCACATCTTGATAGCACTTCCTATGTTGTTAGTTTTTTTGTTTTGTTTTTTTTAATCCTTACCCAAGGAGTGAGGATTCTCTTCCCCTCCCCCCGACAACCCCCCCCTCCCCGGCAATTTTTAGAGAGAGTGGAAGGGAGGGGAGAGGGGGGAGGACAGAGAGAGAGAAACATCGATTGGATGCCTCCCACTGGAGCACCAGCAGGGCCAGGGATTGAACCTGCAACTGAGGTACGTGCCCTTGACCGGAAATTGAACCCATGACCCTTCAGTCCACAGGCTGATGCTCTAACAATTGAGCAAAACTGGCCAGAACTATTTTTTATACTGAGGATCCACATAGGCTTTTGTTTTTGGTTTCTTTGGTGTAAGTCATTGTGGTTTTCATTCTTTTCTCTTTTTGTTTGTTTGTTTGTTTGTTTGTTTGTTTCAAATGACTAGCTAACAAATGTATCTAATACCTTAGGGGCAAACTCAGGATTAACATCCTTCGGAACTCTTAACAAGGGCAGAAAACTTAGTACTTGTTTATTTGATTTTCGACAATGATTTACAACAAAATAACAATTGAAATCTTAACATCTAAGCAATAATTCCCTTATCCAAAGACCTTCATGTTTTAACATTAAAAGACTAATCAATAAAACTAGGTATTCTGCTAAATTTAGAGGTGTCTGACATACGCTATTTCTAGTTCATTATATTGCAGGTGAATTTGTTGACGAAAATTGCTTTACTTTGATTTGAAAGGAATTTGTTGTGGAGGTAAAGCTATGGGAATGGTTGAGGGGAAAGTGACATATGGTCCCCAGGTGAACAAGAATATAATTATTGTCCTTGTTGAGAAACACTTGGAAATATAAATTTATTTTTTTCAATGTCATATTATACTCCCATAGACTATCCCTATTAATAACAAAGAGGTAGCCTTTCTTATATTTCATGCTCTGAAGATCTTATGTATTAAACTCTCCAAAGCAAATCTACTCCTCAACCTACTCCCTTCCCCTCCGGTCCCTCCAACACACACATGGAAGCTAGACCTAGACCCCCTTGGGATTTCCAGTTTACTCTGGACCAGCCCCTCATCCCAACCTTGGAGGAACAGTGAGTAGAAAGCACTCAGTGATGGCATATGTGAGGATTGTAAACAAAGTTTGTGTTGGGCCCCAATCTTCGCTGATGTAATTTTGGCTAGAGTGTCAGGAGGCCGATCAGCTGAAGTAACCAAAATCTCCCCTGAAAGAAAACAGAGCTGCTGCACTTAGCCGCCGAAGTGAAAAGCATGTGTGTCTCTGGTTCCTCCGGCTGCCACACTGTACTTAACAGATTTCCTGGTCTCCTACGGAGACCACCAGTCAGCAGTCAGGTGGGTTCTTCGGCGATGTCGCTGAGGAGCTGTGTACTGTGTGCGAGGATTTCTCCTTCCCACTGAACATCTGGGCTTGTCCTAGCCTGTCTATGCCAAACTCCGTTGGCCCTCACTCATTTGTTCTGGGCCTCTGCCACTCTCGTCTCGTAGTTGAGAAAAGCATGACCTTAAAATCTGGTCTCAAAAGTTCCTTTGTAGGATTTATCTATTTCCTGCTCTGGAGGCTTTTGCACACCAGAAATATTAGTTGCCATAGCAAAAGCCATACTTTTGCACTAACTGATAAGTATGTTCTTATGAGCCTCCAAGGCAGAAAAACTTTTCTACATTAATACAAAGACTCTTGTGAAGATTCAATATTTTTCCTGTCCATTCCCCAAGGAAGTTGTTTAAAAAGTTCAAAGATACATATGTGTGTAGGAAACCTGACTTTTCTATTATTGTTTGAGTTTCCCTTGTGGAAATAATGAGAAGATAAATAGGACTCTCCATTTCTAATTCTTTTAATAGAAAAAATCTCATGTACTGTTTTAGAAGGAATCTTTATTCAGTGACTATATGGTTTATGGGCTTTATTTTTCTTAGCCATCCTACTAGAAGGATCCTCAAAAGCCACTTTGAGAGAGGCAAGTACACGTTTGCTAGGCTTGCCATTCTGCCTCATAACGGTATGCTGTTTTGGATTTCTATAGCAAAGTGCAGGCCCGAATAGCATTCTCTGCCTATCTCCAGCATGTCCAAATCCGCCTGATGAAAGACAGCGGAGGTCAAACGTTCAGTGCCAGTTGGGCTGCCAAGGAAGATGAACAGATGGTGAGGCTCTTCTGTTGGAACTTTTTACTTTCCCTTTTCCTTTTCTCTCTCCCCTCCCTTTTTTTTTCTGTTAGGGTGAAGAGCAATATATTCTTCTGGTCAATGAATTATTTCAGATCTGGTGTATAGATTTCTCTTACTTTAATGTGAAGTAAGTCTTTGTTCTGGGGCCATATTCATCATACTTAGGGGTTGAGGGCATCAATTTATTTCATTTCGAAAATGGAAATTGACTGCTGAGTAGATGTCAGGTCCTGTGCAAAGCCCTTGAAAAGAATAACAATTAGAATCTTTTCTCAAGGAAGTTTATGTTTTATGAACTCTTGGAGGGAGTCACTATCCTCCCATTTTATGGATGAGGAAACAAAGACCTAGAGAAGGGAGGTAACTTGCCTGTTGCCTGTCCCACAGCTTGTATGTGGTAAACTGGAACTGGAACCCGGATGTTATAATTGTACACTATTTGCTCTTCCATTGTTTCCATGAGTCATAAGGCATTTATTTTTCTGTCCTCGGGTGTCAAGTTAGCTCTCTGAAAGTTAACGCTTTATCATAGGCCTTCTGAGAGTATAAACTCCTCCATTTTAACATTTTTTCTTTACTGGTTGTAACTTTATAAAATTCTTAGATTACTGGAAACAAACTTATGTAATAATTTTTACTGTGTATCAGTCATTTGAACATGCCTAGAATTTAATATTCTAGCAAGGTTTTTCCTTTTGGATCAGAATGAACTTAAGTTTCTTTGGCAAAGTCAGTGTTTATGGAAGAAGCTACAGCCCTTCCGTAGCCATTTTAACCACAGGGATCTGTCAACAAAAAAGAGAGGGACCTTTAAGTCTTAGAAAGTTGCATCCTTTGTCCGGCTCACTGGTGTCCCTACTGTAATTTCCAGTTCTCCACATTCAAGAGGCATACAGTATGCCCAGCTTATTATAAAAACATGATGGCTGTCTCAGAAAACAACTTGTGAATTTAAAGTAGTCACTGCAACCCAGAGATAAAAGCCTGTATGTTGTGAATAATCTCCCAGCCATCAGTGGAAAATGTTAGCTCTGCTCTTTCCAAGTGGAAAATTGAAACTGCCTTTTTGAGAGTCAGTTTGTCTGCTCCACTGTGAAAAAATAATGTTTTAATATAACAGCTTAAACCACCCTATAGTACAGGGAGCAGAGTAGAGCTATGAAATCCAACCCTCTAGCTATGAGGCTATTTCTTTATACTGGAATAAATTGGCACCAAAGGACAATGAACCAAAATCAAATAGAAAAAACCAAAACCAAGAAGAAGAAAAAAATAGCTCAGAAGAGAATAACCACTCAACTGTTGGCTTGGAATTCACACAGGATTTCTATTTAGGATCATCACTGCAAAATTTAATACCAGTTCTGTGCATTTATTTTTAAAAATATATCTAGGAAGCAAACCCTGACCCCTGCCCTGAGGATTGTGCAGTGGTCTTGTTTATGAAGAAGGTAGGTGTAGAATTGTCTCTCTGGTCCAGGTTAGGGTTAGAGGTTCTTTATCACATAACTCACAGAAGGCACATCAGTATACGGTTCCAACATCTGTCATCTTAAGGCAATTTTATTGTGTTTGGCAGAGGAGGGAAGGAACAGCAATCTTTAAGGCGTGTGACCTTGCAAATCTTTCTTTGAAGCATCTATGATGTTATGAATGATCTGATTGGTGTGTGTTCAGATGTCAGAATCCTTTCTTCCATTCAAGTGAGATGCATTCTTTCTTCCCCTGAATGACCCTCCACTGAGCTCTGCTTGCCAGTCCGTAATTCTAAAGAGTCCCTTATCCTTGGGACAGAAAAAAACACATCACCTTTCAAGCCTAGTAAGAGTTCTTTCTTTCCCTCTGTTCCCTTTCCTTCTGTTCCCCTTTCTCTACTGAAAGTGTGATTTTGATATTATCTCATACTGTTTCCATCTAGGGCCATGTCTTGGTCATGGTTCTTTCCATCTCCCGCCTCTTGGAAGCTCTGGGCATGGGACTCTATCCTCCCTCAACGTCCATGACACTATTTTCTCTTGGGTTTCTTTCTGCATTTATGATGTTTCTACCATGGGGTTGTGTGTGTGATCTGGGTAGTTTTTGTTTTGTTTATCTGATCCTCTCCTCCCCCCACTTATCTCTAAGCATGACTATTTCTGTATTCTTCCTCTACCTTCTCACCTTTGATATTTTCATCTGCTCTCATGATTTTGTTTCCACAACTTACCTTTGAATGCCACTTTCCCTAAATAGCTTTCTCTGATCACCCTATTAGAAGTGAAATCTGCACTTTAAATTGTTATAATACTATTTGTATATGACTTATGGTAGTTTTACAGCTATTGCTTTATTGCACAATTATCGATTTTGATTTTCCAATTGCCAGCTTATTAAGAGAAGAGAGTGCATTTCCTTTGTTTTATGTCTTCCTGTATCCTTCCTACACCTAACATGTTTGCTCTAGGTCTTACTTGTTGAAATGTATAGTTTGCTTTTTTCCACTTCTCTGTTGTATAATCCCTTGATAGCTTGTTTTCTGTTGCTTAGCACAATCCCTGCTTTCCCCCCACAATGACTCTTAATTCATAGGAGCTAGTGGTTCGTTTCCTCAAGCGAGCATCAGGTAACCTCCAGCACTCACTGAGGATGGTGTTACCCAGCCGACGATTGGCACTTCTGGAACGCAGGAGAATCCTGGCCCATCAGCTGGGTGACTTTATCATTGTGTACAACAAGGTAGGTGGTTTGTCTGTTAGCCTTTGCTTTAGATTGCCGGGCGCTGTCAGAAACAGTCTAGAAGCCTCTGTCCCACTGGGTGGCGAAGTCCTTCTCTTCTCTAGCCTCATTATCCCATGTGTGACTGTTACAGGGAGCAGAACCTCATTCCTTAACCCAGTTGGGCGGAAAGACTACTTATTTATTACTTCTGAGGGCCCCAGTGGCCATAGTTAACTCTTATCACAAGGCATATTCCTTTCGAGCACTGTTGTACCTGAGATGACTCCTGGGCTGTGTGAATTTGCATTGTCCGATGGTGCCTGTAGACAGTGGTGAATTGACTATTTGAGAGCTAATTTGAACTGTGGATTTAGTATAATTACAGTCTTCTTTCCTGAGAGAGTTATACTTTGTTCTCTAGAACATTTAACCAGTGGCATCATTTTACAATGAAGCCCAGGAAATACATTATTTGGTTAGATTACTTTGTAAAGCATCTTTTATCCAAGGGTCTCAGAATGCTTTAGAAATATATTTTTTTGCCTATAAAACATATGGTCATTTTACAAAAGGAAAAGCTGAGGCCTGAAATTCTAAATGGCTTTTTAAAAGATGCGTGGAGTGATTGGTGGTGCATTAACATAACTGAATCCATAGCCCACGATTTTTTCCAGATCTGTTCAGAATTTTGGTATGTCTTGTATAAATGAAGGATTTATTCAGTTTGGTTGCTGGTTGGTATAGGAGTATCTTCAAAGACCTATCTTTCTTCTCCCTAATTGTAACAAAATGCAGTCTCTGTTGTCATACTGTTGAAGCTGTAAGTATGGCCATAGACATTAGTAAAATCCTATCAAAAGCCCTTTTCTCAGTGGGCTCTGTGAATAGAAAGTAAAAACATGATAACAACTTACATTTATTCTGCAATTTTTATTTGGAAATTTCACAATGTTTCATGAAATAATGGCAGAAAGCAATGTATCATATCGATGGGTGGCAGAAGTCCATAGAGGAATTAAATGTCTTTACTAAGCTGTGAAACCAGATGATGACATGTGCATTTATCGGAAGTCGGTTTTATCTTGTTGTTTTTCTGTGGGGGTTGGGGACTGGGTAGGAAACAGACCAGATGGCTGAAAAGAAATCGAAGAAGAAACTTGAGGAAGAGGAGGAAGATGGGGTGAATGCGGAAAATTTCCAGGAGTTCATTAAACAAGCAAGGTAGAAGACATTTTTAAAGCATTAAAACTCTTGTTCCATCTTCCATATGCCCCATTGAATTCCCAGTATTCCCTTGTTCCTAACATATGGATGTGAGTAAAATCACTCTTAGAAGGAAAAAAAGAGTTTCTTAGACTTGGCCTCTCCATATCTCAGCCAGTTATGTTGCTGTTGTCATGGTTTAGTTTATCATAACACTGCCGCTGGTTATCTGGGCTGTATTTCTAGACAGCCTTCAAAGTACACATCACTCAAAGTGCTGAGAGAGCCCTTTGGAAAATTGAAGTTAGAGGCTTCTAGTGTTTACTGGATCTGAATTTATCCCTGGCCTACTGATGCAGAGATGACCAAATTTTGCCTACATTGAGTGGGTTGAGGAATTGGCAATTTCTCAGCACTGTGAGGGTTACGCCTAATTTATATAAAATAGAACAAGCCCTTCATGCTTAGGGTTAGTCTTTAGGGATTGAAAATTTTAGCATTTGGCTCTCTATCTTGATATAAACTAGCAGGCCATTTTGTCCATTTACAGTGTGTTTCCAAAGGAGGAGGTAACAAAGGTATTTATATTATGTATGATTTGTACTTAAAGGCTTTTGTCTAAAACAAAACAGACTTCTACACAACCACTTAAATAAAAGATAAACCATCTGTATAACTCCATTAATTAGTTTTCAACCATCAAAGTCACAGTGGAGAGAAAAGCAGTAGAAAAATCAACTCTGGGTTGATTTGTGAAGTTAAATCAGGTGGTGGTTTATCAGTCACCAGCATGGTATGATCTGTGTCTAATGCCTGTGCAGACCTAATCATAGACCTAATCATAGCCTCAATATCATGTGCTTAAACATACAGCAAACACATCATTTTTTAGGAGTTCATAATCCTGTAGTTATTTTGTTGACATTCTTGGGTCTTGAGTAATATGATTGATAAAGCAGGTATAGAAACAAAGCAAGAAACAGTTTGCCACATCAACATTATAAAAATAGAGAAGAAACAAACACTAGATCATGTTCACAAAATGGTTCTTTTAAAATAAAAAGATTAATTTCTAGTTCCTCCTAGAGATCTTAAAAATCCCTAAAATATAAAAAAGAAAAGAAAAAAGCAACTTTTAAAGAAGTGATGTATATTCCACTCCTTGACCTAACTTGGGAGTCAAAATGGGTTATATATACTATTAGCTGGGATATAGATTTGGAGATAAAGTATATTTATCACTGATTGTGGACTAAATGCTGATTGGGGGAATAGGTGCTAGTGTCAGTTCCTTTATTATGCTTGGGTGGTACATGGATGCCTTTGTCAGGGTTGTTGAATTCAAACACCTGCAGGAGTCAGGCGGGGAAACATAAATTGTGAAGTGGGCAGAGGCTAAGATAGGCGGTATAAAGCAAGCCTGTATTCTGACCAACCTTAACCGTTCCCTGTCAGTAACCTGTGAAGGCCAAATAAAACACTGACAGGCAGAGGCAGCCTCCGCCCTGGGTCTTTGGTAGTTACTTAAGCCTTTATCTTGTGCCACTTCAGAGACCTTAGGGTTCACCCTGAAATGCATAGACGCCATTTCCTAGGTTGTCACTACAGTGTGTGCTGAAGACGGGATATAGGTTCTTTGTGAGAATGCAGGAATATTTTGCTCATTTGAAGGCTTCTTATCTGGAACATAGCCAGGCTCCAGGGGAAAAATGCAAAAAAGCCATTGAGAGGCTGCTGTAGATGTTACAGAATCCATGTATAACACATGGACTGGAAGAATCGTAAGGGCTTTCATCGATTTCCTTATACTTTTATTTTGTGGGTATTCACAAGGTGCATATAATTTCAATATTTGAAGTGACCTAGAGAACATCTAGTTCATTCTCCTTCATTGTATAGATAGATGGTCAGGGAACTCTTCCAAGGTTACAGTGGTGGGTCTCCTTTGTGCTGACATAGACCAATGTCAGTGGCTCTTTTAGTGAGTATACCTCAATTATCCAGAAGTGGGGTGGGCAGACTATAAAGGGCCAGAGAAGAAATACTTCAGATTTGGAGGGCTGCATGGAGTCTTTATAAAGCATATTCTTTAAAAATATAAAAACCATGCTTGATTGGGAGCCATACGGAAACAGGCTGCTGGTCAGGTGGATCCCTGATCTAGAACAGTCTATAGTTGGTGGATCCCTGATCCAGAACATGGCTGTCCAATAGAACTTTCTGTGTTGTAGTTACTGATTACTTGAAATGTGGCTAGTGTAACTAAGGAAAAGAATCTTTAAATTTATTCATTTTAACTCTTTAAATAGTCACTTATAAGGTAGTGGCTACCATATTGGACAGTGCAGATCTAGAAAATTCACTGTGGAAGGAATAAAGCTTGAAACTTTTAGATTGCTTTACTTATATTGTATTTAACCATCTATTAGTCAGGAGTGTTCAGCTTGTCTTTTCATTTTCCCATTCTCCAGCTTACTCCATTTTTGTAATAAAATCTGGTGGGAAGATTTTCCAGAACAGCTTCCAGTTCTGACCATCCTTTCTCTCCTCATTGCAGTGAGGCTGAACTGGAGGAGGTGTTGACTTTTTATACTCAAAAAAACAAGTCTGCAAGCGTCTTCCTGGGGACTCACTCCAAAGGCTCTAAAAACAGCAACAGTTATTCTGATAGCGGAGCAAAGGGTGGTAAGTATGTTGGTTAATTCATGAAAAATAAGAAGAACAAGTGGAAAAATAAGAGATCTGCAAAGGAGAGCCAAGAATAATGTGCTGTCTAAGCAATGGTAGACGCCACGGTGGTGACATGTTACAGTGCCAGATGGGGGAGAAGGAGGCATTACATTACATTTTTGTGCTAAAGGCAGAAGAGGGACAGGAACTGATTTTTTTATGATAATTAACAGCAGAGAGCTTTTCAAGACAAATTAGTAGCCAACATTTAGTGATAGATCCTATTAATCTGCTGGACATGATCTTATTTTTTTACTTCCAAAAATCATATGGAGTAGGTGCTATTTTAAAACTTCTTTACAGATGAGAAAACGGAAGCCAAAAGAGACTGAGTAACTTGCTCAAGGATGCCCATCGCCATGCTGTGGGCCAGGAGTTTGAGCCTTCGCTTGCCTGACTCAAAGCATGTGCTCTTAATCTGTTTCTCTGCCTCTCCTAACGATATCTCACTTTTGTTACATTTTTTGCTTCCTCTAGCTCAGCGGTTCTCAACCTGTGGGTCGCGACCCCTTTGGCGGTTGAACGACCCTTTCACAGGGGTCGCCTAAGACCATCCTACATATCAGATATTTACATTACGATTCATAACAGTAGCAACATTACAGTTGTGAAGTAGCAACGAAAATAATTTTATAGTTGGGCCACAACATGAGGAACTGTATTTAAAGGGCCAGAAGGTTGAGAACCACTGCTCTAGCATATCATCACTGGGATAGATTCACTAATGACCCCCCAAATGTATCCATATCCTAGTCCTTGGAACCTGTGAGTGCTGTGTTAGTTTGCATGACAAAAGGGACTTTACAGGTGTGATTAGGTGATGAATATTGACATGGAGGGATCATCTGGTGTTATCCCGATGGGCCTGATATAATCACGAAGGTTCTTAATACGGGGAAGCAGAGGTGTTAGAGTCAGAGTTAGAGGAGATGGCGATGTAATGGCAGAAGCTGAGATTGGAGTGATGCTTTTTGAAGATGGATGAGGGCAATGGATTCAGGTGGCCACTGGAAGCTGAGAAGGACAATGAAACAGATTCTCCCCAATGTAAGATATAGTACTCAATAAACTAATTTTGTCAAGGAGTTAAATGGCAGATTCAAAGGTGGAGTTTTTTCCTGTTCTTTAGGCTAATATGGCAATGGCCAGGATAATTGGCCGTTTAAAATGTGAGTTTGTTTTCCCCAGAAAAGCAGTGTTAATGTTTTAAAAACTTTTTAGGTTCTGAGGCTAGTCCACAAAAGCCTATTTAGCTCACTGTATCACTGAATTATTCTATTACTAGACATTCTTCTGAGTTCAGTTCTCCTCTTGAGCTTTCTTAACTTACCTAAGTCCTGAAGCTAGTTTATTCATCTGTTCATTCACTCCTTCTAAATATTTTTATTGAGCATCTATTATGTGTCAGACATTGTGATAGTTGTAGGTATGCAGTGACCAGAACTGTCATACTCCTTCACTTTATGTAACATTTATTGTCTTTGGATGAAGTTGGAGGAATAAGTACAGGAAGAAGGTTGGTGGAAGTGTTGGGGAAGGGAGGCTCGGAAGTTCTCATATTGAGGTTGGGGTAGAGAAAAGTGTGTTAACCCAAGTAGGTGAGGGCCTAGATTGCAATTCAGAATATAAGTTCTCCCCTGGCAGTAATGGGGAAGCCCTAACAAAATGTACTGGCAGCATTATTCCTATTTGTATAAATGGGTCCTTGGGAATTCTGGAGTTTGTGTGTTAAGGACTTTATATAAGAAGATCTATACCTGTCTATACCTATCAAGAGTAATCAGAGGATGCCCTAGCCGGTTCGGTTCAGTGGTTAGAGTGTTGGCCCATGGACTGAAGGGTGGCTATTTTGATATTCTGGTCAAGGTCTCATAGCTCGGTCAGGGCACATAATCAATCGGAGGGGGAAATCTTGGGTGAGGATTAGCAAAAAAAAAAAAAAAAGAAGAACCACCACCACCAGAGGGGCAAAAGGAAGGCCTCAACCAAGGAAACAGCAATATGACATTTGCTAATTTCTGGACTCATTTCAAACATGAGCACACAAATGTGTGATAGTATGACCATGGCTGATGGAGAGGAGAATTCATATGTCCTAATTCTTTCATTTTGAAAGATGATCTGTAAAATGACCTTTCTTAAGTTTTTCTATGAGCCTAGCCCTTGAGAAAGATTATGGAATATTCCCCTAAGTATATGAATAGTTCTGGCTGTCCTTTTTCAGAATTCTGTGGCAGAAAAACAAACAAACTAATTTGAGTGGAAATCTATTTTATTAGAGTTTTTATTTTGTTGTTGAATATACTGATCAACCTATCTCAAGTAAACTCACTTAGCTTATTGAAGTAAAGCCAAGGAGTTTAAGATACAGAGCTATTGGAATATCTAGGTGTCCGGCCAGCAAATATCAGGGCTGTTCTTTCTGTCTTTTGGTGGTTGCCCTGCTCCATACAAATTATGGCCTCTTTGTTCCAGAGGGTCCCTCCGGCCTGCTTGGTCTCTTGTTCCCGTAGTCTGAGTTCTTGGCAGAGGCATCTGACTGTCCTTATTTTCTTTTCCAAGCATGTCCTAGCTTGCTGGCAGTCCATGGATGGCTGTCTGGGATTTAAATGTCTTTCCCTGGTTCCGTTAGCAGGAGCTGGGCTTTGGGGGTCATTGGGAATCATTTGATTGGTTGCCCACTCTAGAGAGAAGTGGGTCTGGCCATCCTTGGAAAAGTGTGGTTGAAATAGGATTGGTTTCTAGGGTTGGTTTATAGATGTTTTATATTTTTATAAACAAAATTGTATGTACTGACGCCCTAGCATTAGTAGGAGAGCCTAAGGTCAGTATTTTGGTCAGTATTTATCTTTTATTTCAGATCATCCTGAGACAATGGAAGACGTGAAAATAAAGCAGCCCAAACAGCAACAGGCAACAGAAATTCACTCTGATAAATTATCTCGTGAGTGCCTTCAGACTACGTAGACTTGCTGTTCACTGATAAATCCATAAAAGGGAAAAAGTCCTCAGATATTAAATGATTTGAGAGCAGGAGACATTACCCCAAAGAAGTTCCTTTTCTTTGTTCTTCCTTTTCCCTCAGAATTTCCTCTATAATCTACTGAGAACCTGTTTTCCTTCCAAGGAATTTCTCACTTTAGTGTTTAGAAATTCTGAGCACTTTTCTAGAAGGTTGAAAAGCAGAAGAAAGGTGTTAGCTGTCACTACCAGAAACTTTGTCTGATGCCCTAACATTTGTAAAACTTCTGCGCTGGTTAATGGAGCTAGTCCCAACTCCAGCTTTGAGAAAGAACTAAAAGCAAACTCTTTCTGTTGCCAGGTTATCTCCGCAGGCAAAATTTATTAAATTCATGATGAGTACTCACTAAAGTCTGTATTTTTCATGATTTCTGTTTCATGATAAGATTATGTTGATGCTTAAATATGTTTACTTCATGCTTTATTGTGATTATATGCCAGTTTTTCTTAAAATGATCTATTTTTTTGTTTTGTCTTGTTTTTGTTTTAATAGGACTTACCACTTCAGCAGAAAAAGAGACTAAATTAGTCTTTACAAATCCTTCCTCTGCTTCTTTTTCTGGTCCTGCTGCTAATCTTCTGCAGAAAGTTCCCAACAACCATTTGTCATCTATTATTACAACCTCTGACCTCGCACCAGGGCCTGGTCACCAAGCTTCTTTATCTCAGATTCCTCCAGCCATCCCCAGCATGCCTCACCAGCCAACAGTGTTGCTGAGCACAGTCCCTGACAGTGCTTCTCCCTCCATTCATCCTGGGACACAGAACGTACTAAGCCCCGCTGGCCAGCCACGCTGTCGATCAGGCAGTTACACCATTGGCCCCTTTTCCTCTTTCCAGAGTGCTGCACACATCTATAGCCAGAAACTGTCTCGTCCCTCTTCAGCAAAGGCAGGTGAGTGGGAAAATGAAAGGCAGCCTGCAGTGTCAGCTCCTCCCAGCCCCAGTAAGAAGAGAATGTCGTCTTTTCCCTTTGCCTTTTTTTTTTGTTGAAAGGTAAAGGACATGCTGTATTGTTCTGATATAACTAAGGAAGAGTCTTGCATTTGGTCCAGTGGCATTCATTCATTGATACAAAATAAAACAGAATTTCTTTTAGGTGCTGGGATAAAGAAATGAATAAGACAGGGCTTCTATTAGGAGCTTACAATCTAGTTAAAAGATTTCCCTGCCAGGCCAGTGTGGCTCAGTGGTTGAGCATTCACCCATAAACCACGAGGTCACGATTCAATTCCCGGTCAGGACACATGCCCAGGTTGTGGGCTCAATCCCCAGTAGGGGGTGTGTAGGAGGCAGCTAATCAATGATTCTCACCATTGATGTTTCTATCTCTCTCCCTTTCTCTTCCATCATGAAATAAAAAATATATATACATATACATGAGATTTCCCATCATAGATAATCATAGATCTATGAGTGTGCTATGTGCATTCTTTCTGATTCAAATAGTTATTCCTGACATCAGACAAATTAGTATTATTTTATTTTTTAATGTATTTAAAGTCAAGTATGACCTGAATAAATAACCAAAGAATTCTTAAGATAGGATATCTAATTTTATTTTATTTTTTATTTTATTTTTATTGTTGACATTATTACAGATGTCTAGGGTATCTAATTTTATTTATTTATTTATTTAGGGTATCTACTTTTAAATGAAGTAGACCCATTTTATCATTCAAGTTTTTCTCTCTTTTTTTTTTTTAATATATATTTTTAATTGATTTTTAGATAGAGAGTAAAGCAAAGGGAGAGACAAAGAGAAACATACCCCCTACTGGGGATGGAACCCGTAACCCGGGCATGTGCCCTGACCAGGAATCAAACCAGCAACTTTTCAATGCATGGGACAACGCCCAACCAAATGAATCATACAATTGGTGGTTTCTGTGAATGGCTTCTTTCACTTACCATAATCTTTTCATGACTCATCCATATTGTAGTATGTATTGGTATTTCATTTATTTTTATGGTTGAATAATATCCCATGGGATAGATGTACCACATTTTTTATCTATTTATTTCACTTTTTGGCTATTATGAATAATGCTTCTATGAACATTCATGTACAAGTTTTTGTGTGGACCTACGTTTCCAGTTCTGTTGGATGTAAGCTTAGGTGTAGAATTGCTGGGTTACATGGTAACTTTATAGTTCCTCTTTTTGAGGAACTTCCGGCCTGTTTCCAAAGGGATTATACCATTTTACCACCAGCAGTGTGTGAAGGTTTCAATTTCTCCACATCCTTGCCAACACTTATTATGTCCTGTATTTTTTATTTTACCCATCCTGGTAGGTTTGAGGTAGTGTATTTGTGTGGTCATCATTTGCATTTCTCTAGTGACTAATGATGTTGAGCATCTTTGCATGTGCGTAGTGGTCATCTATATATCTTCTTCGGGTAAGTGTCTATTCAAATACTTTGCCCATTTTAAAATTGGGATATTATCTTTTTGTTGAGTTGTAAGTGTTCTTTATATATTTTCAGGTACAAGTCCTTTGTCAGATACTTTATTCACAAAGATTTTCTCATATTCTGTTGGCCGTGTTTTCATTTCCTTGAAGCATAAAAGTTTTAAATTTTAATGAACTCTAATGTACATATTTTCTTTTCTTACTTGTGTTTTTGGTATCATATCTGGAAAAACTATTGCCTAACCCAAGGTTACAAAGATTTATACAGGGTGGGGCAAAAGTAGGTTTACAGTTGTTAGTATGGAAAATAATATAATTAATAAATAATATTACAAGAATAAGCTGTATTTCATGTACTCACAACTATAAACCTACTTTTGCCCCACCCTGTATAAATCTTTGTAACCTTGGGTTAGGCAATAGTTTTTCCAGATATGATACCAAAAACACAAGTAAGAAAAGAAAATATGTACATTAGAGTTCATTAAAATTTAAAACTTTTATGCTTCAAGGAAATGAAAACACGGCCAACAGAATATGAGAAAATCTTTGTGAATAAAGTATCTGACAAAGGACTTGTACCTGAAAATATATAAAGAACACTTACAACTCAACAAAAAGATAATATCCCAATTTTAAAATGGGCAAAGTATTTGAATAGACACTTACCCGAAGAAGATATATAGATGACCACTACGCACATGCAAAGATGCTCAACATCATTAGTCACTAGAGAAATGCAAATGATGACCACACAAATACACTACCTCAAACCTACCAGGATGGGTAAAATAAAAAATACAGGACATAATAAGTGTTGGCAAGGATGTGGAGAAATTGAAACCTTCACACACTGCTGGTGGTAAAATGGTATAATCCCTTTGGAAACAGGCCGGAAGTTCCTCAAAAAGAGGAACTATAAAGTTACCATGTAACCCAGCAATTCTACACCTAAGCTTACATCCAACAGAACTGGAAACGTAGGTCCACACAAAAACTTGTACATGAATGTTCATAGAAGCATTATTCATAATAGCCAAAAAGTGAAATAAATAGATAAAAAATGTGGTACATCTATCCCATGGGATATTATTCAACCATAAAAATAAATGAAATACCAATACATACTACAATATGGATGAGTCATGAAAAGATTATGGTAAGTGAAAGAAGCCATTCACAGAAACCACCAATTGTATGATTCATTTGGTTGGGCGTTGTCCCATGCATTGAAAAGTTGCTGGTTTGATTCCTGGTCAGGGCACATGCCCGGGTTACGGGTTCCATCCCCAGTAGGGGGTATGTTTCTCTTTGTCTCTCCCTTTGCTTTACTCTCTATCTAAAAATCAATTAAAAATATATATTAAAAAAAAAAAAGAGAGAAAAACTTGAATGATAAAATGGGTCTACTTCATTTAAAAGTAGATACCCTAAATAAATAAATAAATAAAATTAGATACCCTAGACATCTGTAATAATGTCAACAATAAAAATAAAATAAAAAATAAAATAAAATTAGATATCCTATCTTAAGAATTCTTTGGTTATTTATTCAGGTCATACTTGACTTTAAATACATTAAAAAATAAAATAATACTAATTTGTCTGATGTCAGGAATAACTATTTGAATCAGAAAGAATGCACATAGCACACTCATAGATCTATGATTATCTATGATGGGAAATCTCATGTATATGTATATATATTTTTTATTTCATGATGGAAGAGAAAGGGAGAGAGATAGAAACATCAATGGTGAGAATCATTGATTAGCTGCCTCCTACACACCCCCTACTGGGGATTGAGCCCACAACCTGGGCATGTGTCCTGACCGGGAATTGAATCGTGACCTCGTGGTTTATGGGTGAATGCTCAACCACTGAGCCACACTGGCCTGGCAGGGAAATCTTTTAACTAGATTGTAAGCTCCTAATAGAAGCCCTGTCTTATTCATTTCTTTATCCCAGCACCTAAAAGAAATTCTGTTTTATTTTGTATCAATGAATGAATGCCACTGGACCAAATGCAAGACTCTTCCTTAGTTATATCAGAACAATACAGCATGTCCTTTACCTTTCAACAAAAAAAAAACCATGCTTGATTGGGAGCCATACGGAAACAGGCTGCTGGTCAGGTGGATCCCTGATCTAGAACAGTCTATAGTTGGTGGATCCCTGATCCAGAACATGGCTGTCCAATAGAACTTTCTGTGTTGTAGTTACTGATTACTTGAAATGTGACTAGTGTAACTAAGGAAAAGAATCTTTAAATTTATTCATTTTAACTCTTTAAATAGTCACTTATAAGGTAGTGGCTACCATATTGGACAGTGCAGATCTAGAAAATTCACTGTGGAAGGAATAAAGCTTGAAACTTTTAGATTGCTTTACTTATATTGTATTTAACCATCTATTAGTCAGGAGTGTTCAGCTTGTCTTTTCATTTTCCCATTCTCCAGCTTACTCCATTTTTGTAATAAAATCTGGTGGGAAGATTTTCCAGAACAGCTTCCAGTTCTGACCATCCTTTCTCTCCTCATTGCAGTGAGGCTGAACTGGAGGAGGTGTTGACTTTTTATACTCAAAAAAACAAGTCTGCAAGCGTCTTCCTGGGGACTCACTCCAAAGGCTCTAAAAACAGCAACAGTTATTCTGATAGCGGAGCAAAGGGTGGTAAGTATGTTGGTTAATTCATGAAAAATAAGAAGAACAAGTGGAAAAATAAGAGATCTGCAAAGGAGAGCCAAGAATAATGTGCTGTCTAAGCAATGGTAGACGCCACGGTGGTGACATGTTACAGTGCCAGATGGGGGAGAAGGAGGCATTACATTACATTTTTGTGCTAAAGGCAGAAGAGGGACAGGAACTGATTTTTTTATGATAATTAACAGCAGAGAGCTTTTCAAGACAAATTAGTAGCCAACATTTAGTGATAGATCCTATTAATCTGCTGGACATGATCTTATTTTTTTACTTCCAAAAATCATATGGAGTAGGTGCTATTTTAAAACTTCTTTACAGATGAGAAAACGGAAGCCAAAAGAGACTGAGTAACTTGCTCAAGGATGCCCATCGCCATGCTGTGGGCCAGGAGTTTGAGCCTTCGCTTGCCTGACTCAAAGCATGTGCTCTTAATCTGTTTCTCTGCCTCTCCTAACGATATCTCACTTTTGTTACATTTTTTGCTTCCTCTAGCTCAGCGGTTCTCAACCTGTGGGTCGCGACCCCTTTGGCGGTTGAACGACCCTTTCACAGGGGTCGCCTAAGACCATCCTACATATCAGATATTTACATTACGATTCATAACAGTAGCAACATTACAGTTGTGAAGTAGCAACGAAAATAATTTTATAGTTGGGCCACAACATGAGGAATTGTATTTAAAGGGCCAGAAGGTTGAGAACCACTGCTCTAGCTCATCACCATTGGCATTAGGGGTAGGAGAATTCTTTGTTGTGTAGGACTGTTCCACACCTAGTGGGATGTTTAATATCCTTAATTCCATTCACTAAATTCCATTAAATTTTTTTCAGTCATTGTAGTAACCCAGAATGTTTCCACATGTTTCTAAAAGTTTTCAATGTTAGCGAACTCTATGATTGGGGATTTTGGAATTGATGTGGATCAAAGTATCTAGGTAACGTCACATGATTAAAAAAAGTAGCAGTGATATTCTGTTATAAACAGAGCTCTGTGCTTTAAATGTAAGATTCATTTAAAATTTAGATGAAAGTGTAAGATATAGTACTCAATAAACTAATTTTGTCAAGGAGTTAAATGGCAGATTCAAAGGTGGAGTTTTTTCCTGTTCTTTAGGCTAATATGGCAATGGCCAGGATAATTGGCCGTTTAAAATGTGAGTTTGTTTTCCCCAGAAAAGCAGTGTTAATGTTTTAAAAACTTTTTAGGTTCTGAGGCTAGTCCACAAAAGCCTATTTAGCTCACTGTATCACTGAATTATTCTATTACTAGACATTCTTCTGAGTTCAGTTCTCCTCTTGAGCTTTCTTAACTTACCTAAGTCCTGAAGCTAGTTTATTCATCTGTTCATTCACTCCTTCTAAATATTTTTATTGAGCATCTATTATGTGTCAGACATTGTGATAGTTGTAGGTATGCAGTGACCAGAACTGTCATACTCCTTCACTTTATGTAACATTTATTGTCTTTGGATGAAGTTGGAGGAATAAGTACAGGAAGAAGGTTGGTGGAAGTGTTGGGGAAGGGAGGCTCGGAAGTTCTCATATTGAGGTTGGGGTAGAGAAAAGTGTGTTAACCCAAGTAGGTGAGGGCCTAGATTGCAATTCAGAATATAAGTTCTCCCCTGGCAGTAATGGGGAAGCCCTAACAAAATGTACTGGCAGCATTATTCCTATTTGTATAAATGGGTCCTTGGGAATTCTGGAGTTTGTGTGTTAAGGACTTTATATAAGAAGATCTATACCTGTCTATACCTATCAAGAGTAATCAGAGGATGCCCTAGCCGGTTCGGTTCAGTGGTTAGAGTGTTGGCCCATGGACTGAAGGGTGGCTATTTTGATATTCTGGTCAAGGTCTCATAGCTCGGTCAGGGCACATAATCAATCGGAGGGGGAAATCTTGGGTGAGGATTAGCAAAAAAAAAAAAAAAGAAGAACCACCACCACCAGAGGGGCAAAAGGAAGGCCTCAACCAAGGAAACAGCAATATGACATTTGCTAATTTCTGGACTCATTTCAAACATGAGCACACAAATGTGTGATAGTATGACCATGGCTGATGGAGAGGAGAATTCATATGTCCTAATTCTTTCATTTTGAAAGATGATCTGTAAAATGACCTTTCTTAAGTTTTTCTATGAGCCTAGCCCTTGAGAAAGATTATGGAATATTCCCCTAAGTATATGAATAGTTCTGGCTGTCCTTTTTCAGAATTCTGTGGCAGAAAAACAAACAAACTAATTTGAGTGGAAATCTATTTTATTAGAGTTTTTATTTTGTTGTTGAATATACTGATCAACCTATCTCAAGTAAACTCACTTAGCTTATTGAAGTAAAGCCAAGGAGTTTAAGATACAGAGCTATTGGAATATCTAGGTGTCCGGCCAGCAAATATCAGGGCTGTTCTTTCTGTCTCTTGGTGGTTGCCCTGCTCCATACAAATTATGACCTCTTTGTTCCAGAGGGTCCCACCGGCCTGCTTGGTCTCTTGTTCCCATAGTCTGAGTTCTTGGCAGAGGCATCTGACTGTCCTTATTTTCTTTTCCAAGCATGTCCTAGCTTGCTGGCAGTCCATGGATGGCTGTCTGGGATTTAAATGTCTTTCCCTGGTTCCGTTAGCAGGAGCTGGGCTTTGGGGGTCATTGGGAATCATTTGATTGGTTGCCCACTCTAGAGAGAAGTGGGTCTGGCCATCCTTGGAAAAGTGTGGTTGAAATAGGATTGGTTTCTAGGGTTGGTTTATAGATGTTTTATATTTTTATAAACAAAATTGTATGTACTGACGCCCTAGCATTAGTAGGAGAGCCTAAGGTCAGTATTTTGGTCAGTATTTATCTTTTATTTCAGATCATCCTGAGACAATGGAAGACGTGAAAATAAAGCAGCCCAAACAGCAACAGGCAACAGAAATTCACTCTGATAAATTATCTCGTGAGTGCCTTCAGACTACGTAGACTTGCTGTTCACTGATAAATCCATAAAAGGGAAAAAGTCCTCAGATATTAAATGATTTGAGAGCAGGAGACATTACCCCAAAGAAGTTCCTTTTCTTTGTTCTTCCTTTTCCCTCAGAATTTCCTCTATAATCTACTGAGAACCTGTTTTCCTTCCAAGGAATTTCTCACTTTAGTGTTTAGAAATTCTGAGCACTTTTCTAGAAGGTTGAAAAGCAGAAGAAAGGTGTTAGCTGTCACTACCAGAAACTTTGTCTGATGCCCTAACATTTGTAAAACTTCTGCGCTGGTTAATGGAGCTAGTCCCAACTCCAGCTTTGAGAAAGAACTAAAAGCAAACTCTTTCTGTTGCCAGGTTATCTCCGCAGGCAAAATTTATTAAATTCATGATGAGTACTCACTAAAGTCTGTATTTTTCATGATTTCTGTTTCATGATAAGATTATGTTGATGCTTAAATATGTTTACTTCATGCTTTATTGTGATTATATGCCAGTTTTTCTTAAAATGATCTATTTTTTTGTTTTGTCTTGTTTTTGTTTTAATAGGACTTACCACTTCAGCAGAAAAAGAGACTAAATTAGTCTTTACAAATCCTTCCTCTGCTTCTTTTTCTGGTCCTGCTGCTAATCTTCTGCAGAAAGTTCCCAACAACCATTTGTCATCTATTATTACAACCTCTGACCTCGCACCAGGGCCTGGTCACCAAGCTTCTTTATCTCAGATTCCTCCAGCCATCCCCAGCATGCCTCACCAGCCAACAGTGTTGCTGAGCACAGTCCCTGACAGTGCTTCTCCCTCCATTCATCCTGGGACACAGAACGTACTAAGCCCCGCTGGCCAGCCACGCTGTCGATCAGGCAGTTACACCATTGGCCCCTTTTCCTCTTTCCAGAGTGCTGCACACATCTATAGCCAGAAACTGTCTCGTCCCTCTTCAGCAAAGGCAGGTGAGTGGGAAAATGAAAGGCAGCCTGCAGTGTCAGCTCCTCCCAGCCCCAGTAAGAAGAGAATGTCGTCTTTTCCCTTTGCCTTTTTTTTTTGTTGAAAGGTAAAGGACATGCTGTATTGTTCTGATATAACTAAGGAAGAGTCTTGCATTTGGTCCAGTGGCATTCATTCATTGATACAAAATAAAACAGAATTTCTTTTAGGTGCTGGGATAAAGAAATGAATAAGACAGGGCTTCTATTAGGAGCTTACAATCTAGTTAAAAGATTTCCCTGCCAGGCCAGTGTGGCTCAGTGGTTGAGCATTCACCCATAAACCACGAGGTCACGATTCAATTCCCGGTCAGGACACATGCCCAGGTTGTGGGCTCAATCCCCAGTAGGGGGTGTGTAGGAGGCAGCTAATCAATGATTCTCACCATTGATGTTTCTATCTCTCTCCCTTTCTCTTCCATCATGAAATAAAAAATATATATACATATACATGAGATTTCCCATCATAGATAATCATAGATCTATGAGTGTGCTATGTGCATTCTTTCTGATTCAAATAGTTATTCCTGACATCAGACAAATTAGTATTATTTTATTTTTTAATGTATTTAAAGTCAAGTATGACCTGAATAAATAACCAAAGAATTCTTAAGATAGGATATCTAATTTTATTTTATTTTTTATTTTATTTTTATTGTTGACATTATTACAGATGTCTAGGGTATCTAATTTTATTTATTTATTTATTTAGGGTATCTACTTTTAAATGAAGTAGACCCATTTTATCATTCAAGTTTTTCTCTCTTTTTTTTTTTTAATATATATTTTTAATTGATTTTTAGATAGAGAGTAAAGCAAAGGGAGAGACAAAGAGAAACATACCCCCTACTGGGGATGGAACCCGTAACCCGGGCATGTGCCCTGACCAGGAATCAAACCAGCAACTTTTCAATGCATGGGACAACGCCCAACCAAATGAATCATACAATTGGTGGTTTCTGTGAATGGCTTCTTTCACTTACCATAATCTTTTCATGACTCATCCATATTGTAGTATGTATTGGTATTTCATTTATTTTTATGGTTGAATAATATCCCATGGGATAGATGTACCACATTTTTTATCTATTTATTTCACTTTTTGGCTATTATGAATAATGCTTCTATGAACATTCATGTACAAGTTTTTGTGTGGACCTACGTTTCCAGTTCTGTTGGATGTAAGCTTAGGTGTAGAATTGCTGGGTTACATGGTAACTTTATAGTTCCTCTTTTTGAGGAACTTCCGGCCTGTTTCCAAAGGGATTATACCATTTTACCACCAGCAGTGTGTGAAGGTTTCAATTTCTCCACATCCTTGCCAACACTTATTATGTCCTGTATTTTTTATTTTACCCATCCTGGTAGGTTTGAGGTAGTGTATTTGTGTGGTCATCATTTGCATTTCTCTAGTGACTAATGATGTTGAGCATCTTTGCATGTGCGTAGTGGTCATCTATATATCTTCTTCGGGTAAGTGTCTATTCAAATACTTTGCCCATTTTAAAATTGGGATATTATCTTTTTGTTGAGTTGTAAGTGTTCTTTATATATTTTCAGGTACAAGTCCTTTGTCAGATACTTTATTCACAAAGATTTTCTCATATTCTGTTGGCCGTGTTTTCATTTCCTTGAAGCATAAAAGTTTTAAATTTTAATGAACTCTAATGTACATATTTTCTTTTCTTACTTGTGTTTTTGGTATCATATCTGGAAAAACTATTGCCTAACCCAAGGTTACAAAGATTTATACAGGGTGGGGCAAAAGTAGGTTTATAGTTGTGAGTACATGAAATACAGCTTATTCTTGTAATATTATTTATTAATTATATTATTTTCCATACTAACAACTGTAAACCTACTTTTGCCCCACCCTGTATATATGTTTCTCTAAGAGTTTTATATATAGGCTGTTACATGTAGGTCTTTTATCCATTTTGAGTTCATTTTTATGCATGATATGGTATAAGAGTCTAACTTCATTTTTTTTGCATGTGGATATTCAGTTGTCCCTTTCCATTTGTTGAAAGAGTATCATTTCCATGTTGAATTGCTTTGGCAATCCTAGCAAAAATCCTTTACTCAAAAATGTAAGGGTTTATTTCTAGATTTTCAGTTCTATTCCACTGATATATACATTTGTCCTTATGTCAGTACCACACTGTCTGTAGCATTGTAGTAAATTTGAAATCACCAAGGATGGTTCTTCCAATTTTGTTCCTTTTTATATTGCTTAGTCTATTTTTGGATCTCTTGCACTTTCATATAAACTTTTGGATAACCTTGTCAGTTTTTGTAAAACCAGACAGGTGGGATTTTGATAGGTATTGAATTTAATCTGGAGATTAGTTTGGGGAAAATCTTAACATCAGTCAGTTTTTAAATGCTTTAGTGTTATCCATGTTAATGTGAGTGACAGCTAAACTATGTTTTGTAAATAGCCAATCTGTTTCCTTTTTGTTTGTTGGTTTGTTTGTTGTGTTAATCCTCACCCAAGGGTATTTTCCCTATTTTTTTTTTTTTTTAGAGAGAGTGGAAGGGAGGGACAGGGGAGAGAGAGGAGAGAAACATTGATATAAGAGAGACACATTGGTTAGTTGCCTCCCATACAAGGATTGAACCTTAACCAGGAATTGAACCCGAGGCCCTTCAGTGCACGGGCTGACAATCTAACCACAGAGCACACCAGCCAGGGCACCAATCTGTTTCTTAATCAGTATCTGATTTCAAATGAAACGAATATTAAATATGTGGCTTGAATTAGAAATATTAAGTGGGTTATTTTAGTAAGTCATAAATATGAATATGTGTCTGTGCTAATTCTATGTGATTATTATTATGATTTAATCTTCTAAAATCAGTAATAATAATAATAATGTTCTGATTTGAACTTTTTTCTCTCATGTGAGAAATTCAGTAATGTCAGTGTTTCCAATACCCTGTGTTATCATTAAAACTTGTTTTTTCACCCTCCTTTTTTTTTTATTTTTCTCAGGTATAAGGAAACAAAAGCTCTAGTCAGTTCAAAAATGTTTTCTCATTTCTATTGTGATTTCTTTTACCCATAGATTGATTATATTTATTATTTAGTTTTTATATAATTGACATTCTCTACTTTTCCTAATTGGCTTTTAACTTTTTTCCACTGTAGTCAAGAACATACTCTGAATGGCTTAAATAGTATAAACAACAATATATAGTCAGCAACAATACAGTAGACAGCAATAATAGCCTGTCAGTGATGCGAGTCAAATTTTTCTATGGTTATTGAGTAGTTTGGGAATGAGATTAATATATTATTAAACTTTAGACTTTTTATTTTTTAAATTTGTTTTAATTACAGTTGATATACAATATTAATTTCAGGTGTACAACATAGTGATTCAGCATTTATATATCTTGCAAAGTGATCACAATGCTACTCCTAGGCATATACACAAGAGTTCTTCCACATATGCACCAGGAGACGTATGCAGGATGTATGCCGCACCGTCTATAATTGCAATGAGCTTGAAACAACTAGGATATCTAATGGGGGAATAGAAAAAGAACTTGTAGTGTACTTGCAAAATGGAATACCAAGCAGCAAATAAAATTAATAAATTTTAGCTATACTTAGAAAGGATGAATCTTGGGCGTATGGTAATGAATAACAAAAGCAAGTCCAAGGAAACCACTACAGTAAGGTTTACATTTTTGTAGAACTCAAAAACAAGCAAAATTAACTGGTGTTGAGTATGTGTACACACAAATGCATACATAAATACATAATATAAAGTTACATTTTTTGAAAGGAAGGGAATACATGGTAAAGGGAGGCAAGGGATCAGGACCACCTGGGTTGATGCACACTTATTGGTGATGTGGCCTGAGTTGATAATAAGTTCACAGGTGTTCACTATAATATGCTGTATGGGTTATACATCTGTTATAAATAATATTTTGTATGTATCCCATAATAAACAGAATATTTAGATTTTTAAAAGCAATGACACCAAATCATATATACAGAATGATCACAGTTATAGAAGCATTAGTATGACAGAAAGAAAACACATTACAGTGTTTCTACTTTTTGGATTTTTAAATTTTTTTCAATAAGATGTGTGAATTTTAGTATAGAAAAAAATATGAACCTTGATTTTATATTAAAGAATTTCTTTCTTGCCAGAATTTCAGTGTTCAAAACTAATAGGACTCTGATCTCAGAGCTTTGTTGGAAGGATTGTGGATGACTTGACAGTGGATGCCATAGACTACGGCAAGTACAGTCACACAAGAAAAAACAAGAATTATAATCATGCATTTCGAGGCTACATTTTTGTTCAGATTAGTAAATTCTAGGATTGGTTATTTCCACTACACAGGATGAAATTCTTTCTTATGAAACTATCATAGAGAGCAAAAACACATTAATAAATGCATGCAACAATTTGGCAGGAGGAAGAATTTTTAGGGTATAGTAAGGATTTCTTTTTATTTTTGTGAGCATTGGAAGATAGTGTCTTCTCCTTACGTTGTCAGTAAAGTAATCTGGCTGAGGTTTCTCTGTCACCATCTTGTTTTAATTTTATTTTTACATGTGTAAAAACTTTTTTTTTTTTTTTTAGCAGGTTCAGGCCATGCAAATAAGCAGCATTCAGGAGTAGCCAAAATGCAAAAGGAAGGAGAAGATGTTCCTTCATATAGCAGGCGGTACAACCAAAGCATGGTTACAGCTGAACTTCAGCGGCTAGCCGAGAAGCAGGCGGCGAGGCAGTACTCGCCCTCCACTCACATCAGCCTCCTCACCCAGCAGGTACGCACGGTTTGGGGTGCCAGAGGGCTCTTTGGAACTGACACGGGAGTGATGACAGGGTACTCTGTCCTTCTCTGTCCTTACTGATTCCTATATACTGACGCCAGTTGAATGAGTATTAGCTGGTTTTGAACTAAAGAGTTCTTCAACTTGAAAGAAAATGAGTTTCTGTTACACTTATTGCAAAGTCAAGTTGCAACTGCTGTTGATGTACTTATTTCATGGATCTTTAAAAATAACTTTTATAGGATCTTTTAAAATAACTTTTTAATTTGGTAACATTTTCTAGTGAATTCTAGTCTTACAAATCTTTTTACCAGAATGCCATAACATTACCTTTACTTTTCTTTTCTTTTTTATTGTACCGTCTTTGATCTTGTGATCTCGGGATGTTTTATGGGTACTGATTAATGAAGTATTTCAGTACACCCTTCTCCTACACATGTTATTCTCCCCATTTCACAGGTGGGGAAAACTGATGCTGAAAGAAATGATATATTTAAGGTCATCTGGAAAGCTGGCTAGGTAGAAATAGATACCAGGATTTTGGCTTTTAAGTTAAATAGATAATAACAAGCTTACAACACAATGAGATTAGGTGAAACTTTCAAGAACTTTGGGATTCTTTTTTCCCCTCCTCGCTGTGGTATTTAACTGAAAGTAGAAGCCATATCTTCTCCTTTTCCTTAAAGCAAAATGGCATCAAAGTCCTCCAAAAAAAAATGATCATAACTTAACCCCACAGTTATATTTTCCTCTCTCTCTGTTGTGTCAAATTCCTTAAATGGTGGCAACTCTGTAATGATATCAAGTCTAGAAAACGTGAAGCTGTACTTTAAGTACATATTCAATGTAGGCAACACACTGCTCCCTGGTGGTGCCCTACTTCTCTGTTTAAAATTTAGGACCAAAATGAAAGGTAAGCTTTAGCTGTACTTCAGCGTCACCCCAGTATGGGAGAAAGTAATTGGTTTTCTTTTTCAAATCTCTAATAGTTTGAAGGAAGGAAGAGGGAGAGACCCAATGTGAAACAGAAAGCAGACTCTTATAATGGCAATGTTGAGAATTGAAGGGAGTTAGATAGTTAGACTTTAGTGATAGAACAGTGGGAAGAGGGAATAGAATATCACGCCCATAGTAGAGTGGGAAGGAATTTTGAAATGTGAAGTGGCTATGAGGAAGGGAGAAAGGGGCCAGTGATCTGCTACACATCTTTTCATTGGCTCATTGACTATAATATGTTTCCAATTTATAAATGAGCAGCTAGAAGCACCAAAGCATTAAAATTTTTTCTTTGCGAGTGTAGTAAAGAAACATAGCCAAGCCCTAACTGGTTTGGCTCAGTGGATGGAGCGTTGGCCTGTGGACTCAAGGGTCCCGGGTTCGATTCCGGTCAAGGGCATGTACCTTGGTTGCAGGCACATCCCCAGTAGGGGGTGTGCAGGAGGCAGCTGATCGATGTTTCTCTCTCATCAATGTTTCTAACTCTCTATACCTCTCCCTTCCTCTCTGTAAAAAATCAATAAAATATATTTTTTTAAAAACATAGCCAATATTGGTATTTACATATTTTCCACTTGTGTCATTTGGTGGATTGCAAACCTTGCAGAATGACAGGATCCTGATCTTGTGGGACTCTTAGGTGAGGGTATTATAATTGGAAAGTTTTCTTTCATCAGTCCATCTTCCTCAGCTAAGAAGAATTTCAGTGCCAGTGAATTTAAAAGTCCATCAGACTCCTCTTTGTAGGGCTCTGAACTTGCCATTAGATGTCAGTCTTAGCGTTTGGAGTCTTGGTAATAGTCTGGTTAGTGCTTAGAGCAGTGCTGAGGGAGGTGCTGTAGTATCTAATGAGCAGGGTGGAGTAGTGGGAAGAGAGTTGAGTTGGCCATCTAAAGACCTGCCTTCTGTCACTGACTAGCTGTGTGATTTTGGAAAATTCACTCAACTTCTCTCAACCTCGGGTTCTTTATTTGTTGTTGGGGAAAATAGAACAGCACCATTTTCTGGAAAATCATTTTATATTGTCCACAGTTTCAATTATTTAGCCCATTAAAGTTTTTAGTGGCAGTCCTGGCCGGGTGGCTCAGTTGGTTGGAGTGTTGTCCTGTACACCAAAAAGTTATGGGTACGATTCCCGGTCAGGGCACATACCGGGTTCAATCCCCAGTCGGGGCAGGAGGCAATCAATGTTTCTTTCTCACATTGATGTTTCTCTTTTCTCTCTCTCCCTCTTTCTCTCAAATCAATAAACATTTTCGTTTCTCTCTCCCTCTTTCTCTCAAATCAATAAACATTTTCTTGGGTGAGGATAAAAAAAAAAGTTTTTAGTGGCATTCTCCATAAAATTTTTTTATTCAGATGTTTTTTTTTAATTTATTCATTCAAAAACATTTTATTAAGTTCTTACGAGTGTTCCAGGCTTGGGCACCAATCTGTGGGAATGATAGAAGACAGTCCTCAGCATGAACTAACTTCCATTCTGATTAGTGGTGTTGGAGGACAGGGAGCCAGCAGGGACCAGCTAGGATGGAAGCTGGATGAGAAGACAAGGGCTGATTCACAGAGAGCTTTGAATGCTCCTTGCAGGAACTCACTCTTCATTTCAAAGTTGACTGGGAGCCATAGAGACCATTAGCTGGATTCCTCAGGCAGCTGGGAGGAGGATGGATGAGGCATTGTCACCCCTTTCTCTCCCTGCTCACCGATGAAGATGCAGAGGAAGAGTAAACTAGCCAAAAGTAAAGAAGCAAAGTACTCTGACAACCCAAAAACTTGATAATAAAACTTTGAGTTACCCAGAATTTACATTAAAGGCTAGATTCTTAGGAATCCGTATAAAAACAAACCTCATTTACCTTGTCATTGCTTTTACTACTACTACTGCTATGCCTGAACTTTGTTTATGGCTTAGAACACATGAGAATATCAAACTTGCCTGACCACAGGAGTAGCCACAGTGGCCACTTCAGAAATATTTGTGCCAGCTCAAGTATGCTTGAAGTTAGAAGAGATACATGTTCTTTTGTTTTGTTTTTGTTAATCCTTCCCCAAAGATAGTTTTCATTGGTTTTTAGAGAGAGTGGAAGGGAGGGGGAGAGACAGGAAGAGAGAATCAATGTGAGAGAGATACATCAATTGGTGGCCTCCCATATGTGCCCTGACCATAGCCAGGGATCAAGCCTGCAATGGAGGTATGTGCCCTTGGGAGGTACATGCCCTTGACCAGAATTGAACCTGGGGCCCTTCAGTTAGCTGGCCAATGCACTCTCCACTGAGCCAAACCAGCTAGGGCAAGATACATATTCTTTTTTTAAAATATTTTATCGATTTTTTTACAGAGAGAAAGGGAGAGGGATAGAGAGTTAGAAACATCGATGAAAGAGAAACATCGATCAGCTGCCTCCTGCACACCTCCTACTGGGGATGTGCCCGCAACCAAGGTACATGCCCTTGACCAGAATCGAACCTGGGACCTTTCAGTCTGCAGGCTGACGCTCTATCCACTGAGCAAAACCAGTTAGGGCAAGATACATATTCTTAATGTACGATTATTCAACAAATACCTTCCAAGTCTGAACAGAAGGCAGATTCCATTTAGGTCTTTCCCTTGTCATGTGAGAGGCTGGTTATTTGGGGAGGATGGGAGCCTCTGGAAAGCAGTGTGTACTCCCTGAAAGCAAGGTTTTCCACAAGCATCTTTCCCCTGTGGTGGGGGAGCGCTGCAGTAGCTGGCAGGGTGCTGGGGTGGAGCTGGGTGTGAGGTCTCACTATCTCTGCCTCACTCAGTGCTGGGAGAGGTGTTCTTTACAACTGCGGCGCTCTGCACAGACGCAGCCCCTGTGGTCACTGCCATGAGTGCACAGAAGAATGTGGCCAATCAGCCCAGCTCTGTGGTGAGGAGGGGAGGCAGCGAATCGGAGGGAGCAGTGGCCCTCTCTGTGCGGCGCGTGTGAGATTTCAGGACCCAGCTATCATTAGGAGCAGCTCCAGCTCTTCCCGCCTGGGAGTTTAATCAAAGGGATAACAGCAGACCACCCAGGCGAGGGCTCCGGCAGTCTCTGTTCCCCAGCCAGCCAGTGCCCGGGATGTGGCCAGGCCTCCTGGAAATGTGCTGACAGATACATAGGAGGGAGGAGACACGATTTGCTTCTCACATTTTTCATTTCGATGGAGAGTAGAAAAGAAAACCATTTAATTTCATTTTTTGCTCCTTGCCCTGATACTTCCCTGCCTAGTCCTAGAGAAGGATATATGCTTAGGAATAGAATGTTTATATGCTTAGGTATGGAATGCTTGGTTCACACCAGTCCTCATTCACTCTCACTCATTCATATGCATTGAAAGAATTCACAAAGGAATTTATTTTTTTCATTTCTTTTGCTGTAGCAGCTACCATTGTCGTCTTGCTGATTTATTCATGGTCCACAGTAGACCTTGAGTGAATCTCGATTTCACAAATTCCAATTTGAAAGTGAGATTGGCAGAAAGGAGCTAAATGTTTGACCTGGTTACAAATGTCCTTTAGGATCGAGGCGGGTGACACTCATTTTACCCCCAGCCAGGGGCCTTTGGCCCCCAGACTTCCTTCCTGCCTCCTCAGCTCATCTGGACACACTTGAGTGCCTGTACATTGTGTTTGGATTTTGTGGTTGGCTAAGCCTAACTCCTTTGGTTCTATATGCTTTCTGGTACTTCTTTGCATCATATACATTACTCTTCATTCCTAGAAATGAAAAAGCAGACACCCTTGAGTCAGTGAGACCTTGGGCAAGTTACTTAACCTCCTTGTGCCTTGACTTGCTTCTTGGTAAGATAGAATAATTTTAATATCAGGACACTCCCTTCCTGGATCCCTGTGCCTCTGCTCTAAGACCTAGTTCCCATTGATCTCATCTAATTCCCTACGTCTTCTGTGTCTCTCAAAGCTTTAAGCCCCCAATTTTTCTTAATTCCTTGGCCTACTGCATGGTCTTCTGTTCTAAAATAACTTTTCTTTTGCTGTCCACCCCCTCAAGCTCTTGTCATCCCTGAACTGCTAAATTTCTTTTGAAGGAACACCCTCTTGCTGCCCTCAGTCCTCCCCGACCCCTTACTCTTGCAGTCTAACTTCATCTCTGACCATTTTGTCCAACTCTCTCTCACTGGTCACTGATGACCTTGAAAATGCCAGCTTCGGTCACCTGTTTTTAATTCTCATTCTCCTTTAGCGTGTGGCACTGTGATTGACCACCTCCTACCTGAAGCTTCCCTTAGCATCTTCAACCCTTTAATAATTCCTTTGAGAGCTCTTTTCTTCCTGCTGGAAAGATTGCGTTTTCTATGTGTTTTTAAGCCACTGGTATATGGACCTCAGTTATGAGAACAGGCACTGGGGAACCTCTGGGTCAACAGCAGAGTCTCTGGTGGAAGAGGTGGGTGATGCCTGGGCATCCACCTCTCTCTGCTCTTCACCGCATCCTCCAGTTATCTCTGAATTCCAGGCTCAGCGGAACTTTTTCCTCTCTCTGTAGTGTCTCTTCTCATAGCTCCACCTGGTACTGTTCCGTGGATTTCTCCCAAATATGTATCTTTTAGTTTGAACCTCTTTGCTGAGTGCCAGGTCTAAATTTCCAGCTGCCTGCTAGACTCTTCCACCTAACTGTATTACCAGCGTTAAAATATTCAACATATTTTTAAAATATTCAAAAATACTTAATATATCTAAAACCTACTCTTGTCCCTTTTTCCTCTCTATGTTAGTCGACATTGCGATTTCTCTAGGAATTTAGGTAAGGAGCTTTGATTTATCATTGTCTCTCTTTGCTTCCTTATTCTCTCTAAACGTCCAGGCAGGTTGCCATGTCTTGTTGATTCTGACTTTAGAATGTCTCTGATATTTATCTTCTCTGTTTCACTTTTATATCTACCGTCCTGCTTAAGGCCTTAATTATCTCTCAACTGGACAGCTGCAATTACCTCCTAAATGGCCTCCCAGCCAGCCTCTCTCTTAGTCACCCTAGTCTTTGCTCTAAAGGAATCTTTCTAAATCATAAGTCTGATAATAGTACTCCTCTGCTCAAGAATCTCGAGGGGCTTCCTGTGATCTATAATGTGAAGCCCAAGCTATTAAATGTTATTCAAAGCCTTAATTTAGAATCTGGCTCCAGGCTACTCTCTAGTCTGTCTCTCTCCCATCACACATTCTTTTGTGAAGTTCAACCAGAATTTCTCTTGGTCTCTGTACCTCACTGTATGCTATCTTCTCAAGGGAAATGTTCCCCAGTCACCATGTCTAATCTTAGACATCCGTCCAGGCTCAGCATAGATGCCACTTCACTCATATGCATGCCATTTTGCTCAGCCCACTGTGTATGTCCAGATAGCTCTCTCCCTTAATAGTCAGCCAGCTCTTTGAGGGCAGTCTCCTTTGCTGCCTCAGAACCTGACTCAAGGATGATACTCAATGAATGTGTTGATTTTACAGGAATGTAAATTATTTGATTGAGTAGGGGGACCATGTCCACTTTTTGACCAATTTTCCCCCCACCTGGATGTAGAAGTACTTAGTACATTTTAAAAAATAAATAATTGAATCTTGCCCAGCTGGTGTGGCTCAGTGGTTGAACATGGACCTATGAACCTGGAAGTCATGGTTCGATTCTCAGTCACGGCACATGCCTAGGTTGCAGGCTAATTCCCCAGATTGGGGCATGTGGGAGGCAGCCGATCAATGATTCTCTCTCATCTTTCCTTTCTTTCTCCTTTCCTCTCTCTGAAATCAATAAAAATGTATTTTTAAAAATAAAGTAGTGAATCTTGAAGAAGGCATTGCTGCCCCAGCTAGAAGTCTTCTGTCCATTTTCTATACTCCTTTAGCCCTTCATTCATCACTCTCTATAAGAAATCTATTATACTTATTATACATCTCTTTCCTGTTGAGTTATAAACTACACTAGAGGCCCAGTGCACAAAAACTTGTGCACTCGGGAGGGTCCCTCAGCCCGGCCTGTGCCCTCTCGCAGTCTGGGACCCCTCAGGAAATGACCACCTGCTGGCTTAGGCCAACTCCCCAGGTATTGGGCCTAAGCTGGCAGTCAGACATCCCTCTGGCAGCCCAGGAGCCCTCGGGGGATGTCCACTTGCCAGTGGGGAGCAGGCCTAAGCTGCAGTCGGACATCCTTAGCACTGCTGAGGAGGCGGGAGCGGCTCCCACCACCACCGCTGTACTGGCAGGCGTCAGCCTGGCTTGTGGCTGAGCAGAGCTCCCCCTGTGGGAGCACACTGACCCCCAGGGGGCAGCTCCTGCATTGAGCGTCTGCCTCCTGGTGGTCAGTGTGTGTCATAGTGACCAGTGATTCCCAGTCACTCTGCTGTTAGGGTCAATTTGCATATTACCTTTTTATTATATAGGATAGAGGCCTGGTGCATGGGTGGGAGCCGGCTGGTTTGCCCTGAAGGGTGTCCCAGATCAGGGTAGGAGTCCCACTGGGGTGCCTGGCCAGCCTGGGTAAGGGGCTGAGGGCCTTTTTCAGGCTGGCCACACCCCCTTCAGGGTGGGGGTCCCCGCTGGGGTACCTGGCCAGCCTGGGTAAGGGGCTGAGGGCCTTTTTCAGGCTGGCCACACCCCCTTCAGGGAGGGGGGTCCTGCTGGGGTGCCTGCCCAGCCAAGATGAGTGGCTGATGGCTGTTTGCAGGCTGGCCACACCCCCTTCAGGGTGGGGGTCCACGCTGGGGTGCCTGGCCAGCCTGGGTGAGGGGCTGATGGCTGTTTGCAGGTTGGCCACAGCCCCTTCAGGGTGGGGGTCCCCACTGGGGTGCCTGGCCAGCCTGGGTGAGGGGCTGAGGGCCATTTTCAGACTGGCCACATCCCCTTCAGGGTGGGGGTCCCCGCTGGGGTACCTGCCTGGCCAGTCTGGGTGAGGGGCTGATGGCTGTTTGCAGGCTGGCCAAGGCCCCCAGTGGGGACCCTCACCCCATGAGGGTGTGGCCATCCTAGGTGAGGGGCTGGTGGCTGTTTGCAGTCTGGCCAAGCCCCTTCAGGGTAGGGGTTCCCTGCTGGGGTTCCTGGCCAGCCTGGGTGAAGGACTGATGGCTGTTTGCAGGCTGGCCAAGGCCCCCAGCCACCCAAGCTCTCAGTGGAGGCTGGCTGGAAGCAGGTATCTGGGATTTATTTAGCTTCTATAATTGAAACTTTGTTGCCTTTTGCGGAGGCCACAGCTGGCCAGAGCAGGCGGGAAGCTTGGCTTCCTCCATCGCTGGGGCAACCAAGCCTCCTGCTTGCTCCAGCTCTGTGGCTGCCGGCCACCATCTTGGTTGGGTTAGTTTGCATATAGATGCTCTGATTGGCTGGTGGGCGTGGCTTGGGTGTAGCGAAGGTACAGTCAATTAGCATCTTTGTCTTTTATTTGTGTAGATGATGGCAATTCTTTCTAACCTTCTCCTAGCACAGCACCTTGCACTTGGTAGGTACTTATCACATGCAAGCTAAATTGAAAAGAATTTTTCTATATTTTGTCGGTTTTTATATTTTTTTAAACAATTGCTCTCCATTTTAAAAATTGATGAGACCATACCTGCCCTTCATAAAAAAGCAGCTGACATTAGTTGAATGTCTACTTTAGTTATAGGCACTGTGCCAAGCACTTCATAAGTATTCTCTCTTTAACCGTATGAGGTACATATTTTTTTTTTACAGATGAAGAAATTAGAAGCTTAGAGAGTAAGTGACTGCTGTGGTCACACAAATGAAAAGTGACTGATCAGGACTCAAATCCAGGTCTGTCTGATTCCCTGCTCTTTCCCTTTGTGCATTTCTGCCTCTTCCTGTTTGAATAAGGACTCTAACCTCTCATCAGACTAAAATGACTGAGCTTAGTACTGAGAGCCTGTGGTTCTTGTGACATTGCCCGGAGTTGTAGCCATGTCAGTGCGTGAGCCTGCAGAGAGGACGGTATGAATGCAGATTTAGACAAATTCGTATTCATGTCGGTCCAAATGCTTCTTAACCTTTCTGGAGTCAGAGATCCCTTTGAGAACTGAATGAAAACTGTATTCTTTCTCCTGAAAAAAATGTACACTCAAACTTAGGAATTTGCATTAATTTCAAATGGTTTATAGAAATTCTCCCAACTAGGTTCCTATTGATGCCCAATAAACCCAGGGTCTGCAAGAACCTCTCAAAACTTTTAGGTCAGATATGGCTATTAATATTAATGATTTGGCCCAAAATGATTGTTCCAAATTTGTAGTCATCCTTGCTTCACACATCTTACCTAATAATAGACAAACATGTAAATTGACCATCCCTCTACTACACTCACCAGCCAATCAGGAGAGTATGCAAATTAACCCAACAAAGATGGTGGTTAATTTGCATACACAGGCGCGGAGCGAAGACTGAAGGCTCCGGCCAGAGCAGCAAAGACTGAAGGCTGAAGAGGCTTCGCTTCTCCGCTGCGGCTGGAGCAAAGGCCTGCTGGGTCCCGGCCGGAGGAAAACCGGTGCCAGCAGCCAGGAAAAGGAAGGCCTATTGCATGAATCTCTTCGTGCAACGGGCCTCTAGTTTTATATATTTAGTGATATGTTCCCCACCAGGCTATCTTCAGTGCTCAAAAGAATGCCACTCACAGAGTAGGTGTCTGATAAATATTTGTTGAATTAATGAAATAATCTTTTGAATCCCCATCTCTGGGCCTTATCAGACAAGAATTATCTAAGATTTTTATTGACTACTAGAGGCCCGGTGCACAAAAATTTGTGCACTCGGGGGGCGGGGGGAGGGAGGTCTCCCAGCCCGGCCTGTGCCCTCTCGCAGTCTGGGACCCCTCGGGAGATAACGACCTGCTGGCTTAGGCCTGCTCCCGGGTGGCAGAGGGTAGGCCCAATCCCTAAGTGCAGCCCCTGGTCAGGCTCAGAGCAGGGCCGATTGGGGAGTTGGGGCGCCGCCCCGTCATGCACAGAGCAGGGCAGATCGGGAGGTTGCAATGCCACCCTCAGTCACGCTCAGGGTAGGGCCGATTGGGGGGTTGGGGCACTGCCCCCTGTCACACTCAAGGCAGGGTCGATGGGGAGGTTGCAGCGCCACCCCCTGTCACTCACAGAGCAGGACCAATCAGGGGGTTGGGGCGCTGCCCCCTGTCACTCACAGAGCAGGGCCCATCAGGGGGGTTGGGGC
>NW_005371193.1:1599644-1605275 GCF_000412655.1 Myotis brandtii
GGGGGTCCCCACTGGGGTGCCTGGTCAGTCTGGGTGAGGGGCTGAGGGCTGCTTTCAGGCTGGCGGTTGTTGACTGAAGCTCCCAACCGCTCCTTTTTTTCTTTTTTTTTTTTTTTTTGGCCAGCTTTAGCTCTGGGGCCTTGCTGCTGAAAACATAGATACAATGTTGCGGTCCGAGCCCGGCTGAATGGAAGCCCTTTTCTGGGGTTTTGTTTAGCTTCTTATTTGCAACATAGTATATAGTTGCTTAGAGTTGCAACTGAGAGGCTGGCAAGTTAGGCGGGGAACGTTGGAGTCTGCAGCAAGCAAGCCTCCCTGCTCGCTTCAGTGCCTGGCTGCCGGCCGCCATCTTGGCTGACAGTTAATTTGCATATACTCACTGATTAGCCAATGAAAAGGGTAGCGGTCGTACGCCAATTACCATGTTTCTCTTTTATTAGTGTAGATGCTAGAATGAAGAAATTGCTTCTGTGTCAAGAAAGGTAAAGTCATGTGAAAATCTGCAGGCCCAGTTAGAGGAGGGTTTTTGTCACTACATTTATAAACAAACCACTTTTAAAGAAATGTGGGATTCTGTGGCTTGCTATGAGTGAAGTCTTGTCCTTTTTTTTTTTATTATTCTTTTTTTTATTCTTTTTAAAAAAATATTATAATAAGTATTACAAAGGGTATTACATATGTGTCCTTCCCCCCCGAAGTCTTGTCCTTAAGGGACTGATAGCACCTGGGTGCATAGAGGCAGATGCTGGCTGACAGTTGAGCTGGTGAGTTCTCAAGGGGTCCCACTGGATACCAGCATACCACTTTTTTCATTAACCTGTGTTGTTGTTTTTCAAGTATCTACTAAAGCCTCGCCATCTTTAGATGTCAGTATGTTTGGTTTTGGGGTTTAAAGTGGGGGCTGGACATTACTGCACACATAGTCATTAAATTCAGATTCAGAGAACTGGCTGGAACCCAGGATTCCATAGTCACCATCTTGAGGTTGAGGAGAAGATGCCCAGAGGGGATCCTTCAAGTGGAAGCCTTCTTTAATTACTGTCAGATTTTTGGTTCTAAACTCCTGAGTGGAACCCCGAGCTTTTGGTGACTTGGGCATATGATGCAATGTCTCCTTTTGCCCTCCAGGCCTCAGACCTAGACTGAAGGACTGGGGCCATCTAGTCACCCTCCTGGGGTGCCTTCCCCCCAGACCCTCCCCTAATCTTGATCCTCAAAACCATTTTACTGTTGAAGACAAGTATAGAAAGACACAGCTAAGGAAAGGTGCCTTTTGTCAGAGGGCCCTGGAGCAAAGTGGCTTCAGTTCCCACTCTTTGACCTTCTCTGTCTTAAGGGGCAGGCAGCCCCTTCTTCACCCGTTACATGGGAAAATGGAATCCAAAAGAGGGCCGATCCGAAAAGAAAACGTGAACAATGAGCACATGAACTCGAGTGAATTTATCGTATTACAGACGCAGTTCTCCGGCTCCAAGGCCCAGCACTCTGCCTTAGCCCAGGAGGGAAATGAGGGGAGACCAGCAGTAATATTAGTATGTCCTCATCCCAGCCTTATTACCTCTCGCCAGACTTGGGATTCTCAACTGCCTGCCTACAATTCTGATACAGCGCTACTCTCAGAACCCTTGAGCAAGCTTACTGTTGGCCTATAGATGAAGGACAGAATCTTTAGCGTGGTACGCAAAGACCTATCCAAGCTGTTTGTCTCTCTTCCTCTCTTCTGCTCTAGGCTTTTGCCAAATTACTAGTAGACTGCTTTTTGTTTCTCAGACATTCTTCCTGCTTATTTGTCTTTGCATTACTTATGATTTTTCTTGCCAGGTAGGAACGACTGTCCCCACTCCCTCCCCCAGCATCTCCTACCTATCCTTCCAGGCCCAGCTCACATGCCTTCTTTGAATTTCCTTAGCACTTTCGTTATGGCACTTATATTCTGGAGGCCTTGTATGTTGCTGTTTGTCTGGGGGAACACAAATTCCTTTGTGGCTTTAGAGCAGGGGCCACAGTTGAATCTGTATATACCCCTAAGGTTTACCCAAGGCCTTGCCTGTGATAGGCAATGCAGCGAATATTTATCAAATCATCTGAGGTTTGGACTGTTTTGATCATGTAGGACCCCAGCATTTTTAGAGCATGCCAACTAGAGCAACAGTGATCTAGGTTAGGCCTGGCCCTGGTCCTCTTTAGATAACAAAAGGTTATGTATCTGGGTGGGTGGTGGTATATTCTGGGAAGCCATCAGGGCAATACCATCATATTTTAATTATAGCACTGGCAGCAGCATTACTTTTAGCAAACAGCAGTAACAAGCAATAACACTTGGGCGAGCCAGCCGCCGGAAATTGGCTCCCTCTCTGTTTCTCCTACCCTCTTTTCAATCCATCACCTGTATTTATTCCCGCTGTAATTTAAACACCTGTCTAGATGGAATGCATGCAATGTGTCCCTACCCCACACATTCAGATATTTGCTCACCTGCCTTATTCGGAAGGCTGGCTCTAAAATAAACAGTGTTTTGGTATTAAAAGAAAAAAATGCACTGAGGTCACTGTGGAAATGGACATGGAGAAAGGCGCAGGAGTGGAACCTGTGGGTGAGCCGCTCCAGGGGAGTGGGAGCAGCGGAGGAAGCGGAGGAGGACAGCAAGGAGTGAAACATCTGCCTGAGCGTTGGGTCGAGGTGGGATCCCGTGACTGGACTTTCCCACCGGCAGTCATTCACTCAGCTAACCAGCTACAGAAAGGCAGGGGTGGAAGAATATATAACAAGCTGAGTGTTTTTAGGCTTAAATGTTTTTCGGTTTATTTTTAATGACCACTGTTTCTCATGTCAGCATAACAAGTAACCTTGGACTACATATATATTTTTTTCAATCCTCACCCAAAGATATGTTTCGTTGATTTTTAGAGAGAGAGAAAAAAACATTGATGTGAGAGAGAAACATCAATCGGTTGCCTCCCATAGGCTAACTGACCGGGGATCAAACCTGCAACCTAGGTATGTGCCCTGACCGGGAATCGAACCTGCAACTTTTTGGTGTATGGGACAACACTCCAACCAGCTGAGCCAACTGGCCAGGCAGACTTGGAATATTTTGAAGCTTGTTCTAAATTATCTTACCCAATTTGTATCTTTGGCATATTAAAGTTACTCATATTAATGTTTGTGCATACAAACAACGTTGAGAAATAGTAAAACCTTAATGTCCCTCATAGAATTATTTTCTCTACTCCTTCCCCTTGATTGTTTTCTGTCTTGCTCCTCACCCCATCAGGGCATTCCCGGCAGATTTTGGAAGATCCCTGAGCTTTACAGAGGAGAACTATTGAGTGGTTCCTCTTTTCTGTTTTCTCCTTTCTTTTCCAGCATCGCCCCACCCCATCCCACAATAAGTGCTTCTCAAACGTTAAGATGCATGTGAATTATACGTGGATCTTGTCAAATGCAGTTTTTGATTCACTGGGGCTGAGGCTGGACTGAGTCTGTGTTTTTAGCGAGCTCCCAGGTAATACAGATATTGCTGGTACACAGGTGAAATATTAAGTTCTAGGCTCAGTGGTTCCAGGCAGTGGGAGTAACAGTGGTTAAAACCTAATGAACAAAATAAACTGATAAACAAAATAGTTCCAGAGACATAGAAGCATGGACTAGACAGATGAATCTCAGAGGGAAGGGGGGTGAGGTGGGAAGAGATTAATCAAAGAACTTATGTGCATGTATGCATAATGCATGGACACAGATAATAGTGCAGAGAAGGCCTGGGTGGGGGGCGGGGACAGGGTGAAGAAAAAAACAACTACAGGATTCAGGAGATATTGCAGGGGGCCGACTAGGAGTTGAAACTAGTGGCTGACGTAATAATTTTTTATTCTTGAGCAAGTTATTTTGCTCTCAATCTCAATTTTCCCATCTATAAGTGAGGGAAATAATTATACCTACCAGAGTTGTCTTGGAGATAAAATGAGTATGTATAGCTTAGAACAATGTCTGGCAAAAACAAAGTGTCCATTAAATGTAGCCATCATTAGTGCTCCCATGGCTTGGTTATTATTATTACTGTTCTTGTAGTGAACCCGGAAGGTTTCATATTTGCATAAATATTGATTATGGTAGAACATTTTAGAGATCCAAACACAGACTTGAAGGTTCTTATATGTGTGTCCTGCCTTTTGCACATAAAGCTGTTTATATCTATTTTCAATAAGGCATTTTTTTTAGTCATAGTTTCAGTCATTGAAATGGGTTTTAGTTAATGATCTCATCTGTTTCCCAGACCCTTTTGTGACCAAAAGCATGAATCCATGAGTTGGCAGCCTATTTAGTAGCATGGACTCTGGTTATCAGCCCAGAGAAGCCAACTGGCCCAGTGGCTGTGACCTCCACCCTGATAGACTAATACTCCTAACAGAAATGCTGAGCCACCTCTTTTGTGACTGATGCCGTATCTTTATGTGCTGTAAGCCTGATTCTGTTTAATATTCTTTAGTAGTGAAATGTTGATCATCATTGCGAACCAGGTATATATAAGTGCCATTTTTCACTTTCTCTCCATCTGATCAAAGCTGGTTTTGTTACGTTACCTCGGGAAATGTACTAGTAGATGGACAGAGAAGCAGGTGTCGCCTGGCGACAGCCATATTCATCCCCCCTTTTGCCCTGCTAGGGAAGAAGCCTTTGGGTGTGAACCCTAATTGGCTTATTCAGTTTATTAAGGCCTGGTCAGTGCTGGGAGATTTGCCCTGCCCTTCCGTCTTCCCTAGTCAACACAAGATGCTTGTGGGGCCAAAATCGATGCTTGAGTCCATTTTAGTTCAGTGAGTCATGCTGCTCCTCCTACAAAGCTGAATGGAAGGACCAAAGGCTTTCTTAACTTATTCAATCTAGGGATAATTGTTTTTGGACCAAACCTCAGCACGACATAAATCTGTATACATAAGATTCAACCAGATCTAGTTGAGGTTCTAGAGCTGTGTTGTCTCTTAAGGTAGCCAATAGTTGTTTGTGGTTTTTCTGAATTTAAGGTGTATAAAGTCACCCTGGCCAGGTGGTTCAGTTGGTTGGAGGAGCATCCCGTACACCAAAAAGGTTGCAGGTTCAATTCCCCATCAGGGCACATACTTAGTTGCAAGTTTGATCCCCGGTACAGGAGGCAACCAATGAATGTTCCTCCCTCACATCGATGTTTCTCTCTCTCTCTTCCTCTCTCACTGAAATCAATAAAAACTTATCCTGGGGTGAGGATTAAAATATTTTTAAATTATATAAAGTTTAAAATCTTGTTCTTCAATCATACCAGGAACATTTTAAATACATAATAGCCACATGTGGCTAGTGGCTACTATATTGGACAGTGCAAATTATAGAGCATTTCCATCGTCACAGTACATTCTGTTGGATAGCATTGTTCTAGGGATTAAAAATAGGATTGATCAGTGGTGGGCAAACTGCGGCTCGCGAGCCACATGCGGCTCTTTGGCCCCTTGAGTGTGGCTCTTCCACAAAATACCACGTGTGGGCACGCACGTACAGTGCAATTGAAACTTCATGGCCCATGCGCAGAAGTCGGTTTTCGGCCTGGGTAAGTCTATTTTGAAGAAGTGGCGTTAGAAGAAGTGGGGGGTGTCAGTCGGT
>NW_005371193.1:1605968-1617183 GCF_000412655.1 Myotis brandtii
GTTGGAAGGGGTCGACCTCAGCGAACGTACCTCAATCAGATTGAGGACGTTTTTAGCAAAGGCCAGCTTAGGAGTACCCTAATTAAGTTAATAACAATGTACCTACCTATATAGTTTAAGTTTAAAAAATTTGGCTCTCAAAAGAAATTTTAATCATTGTATTGTTGATATTTGGCTCTGTTGACTAATGAGTTTGCTGACCACTGGGATTGATGATGGCTTGTCTGAGGACTTGGTCAAGAAGATTTTAATAGAGCCCCAAATTATTTGATTCTTTATTAGCAAACGTATGTCCTAGGAAAACAGAGCTGGATAAAGTTGGGGTAATTATGACATAAATGCTGAGTGTCTCCTAGACAAAACCACAGAAGGAAGAATAGAATATTTAGAGGGGCAGGTTGTTATTACTTAATAGAGACAAGTTACTTTTTTTAGCGGGAATCCTTTGGAAGAAAAGATGAGAAGCTTTGAAAGTCTTCTTATTCCTTGTATAATCTCTCATTTAAGTAGTGGTCACTTTTGCTATTTCTCAAAATAAATGAACAATGATGCTTTGCTTTTGTGTAGAAGGCAGTCACATTGGCTCCCAATTCTTGATTTATCCATGAAATAAGGAATAGATGTTACATGGAAAAACCCACCAAGAGTCCAAAATTAGTTTCATGCCACCTTCACTACACCTGCTAAGAAACATTGATTGATAATGTATTTTTCTTTGCTTTACTTATTTAATATCCTCTGGTGAAGGGTAACACGTGGGAGATAAAATTTACAGGGAAGAAAGAAAAGCTGGTATAATAGTTTGGTGTAATCATTCCCTATATAACCTCTGTTTTCAGAATTTGAGGTCTGTCTCTGGATATTTTTAAAAATCTACAATAGTTAAGGGTAACTAGTGACAAAACTAGAAAATGATTATACCAGTTCTGCAACTGTTAGGTGACCTTGACCAGGTTACTTACATGCCTTCTCTGAGCCTTAGTCTCTCCATCTTTGAGAGGGAGTCTAGCACTGTCTACCTCCTTGAGCAGTGGGTAAGGGGTGAGATATGAAACCTCACTCCTGAGTGCCTGACACTACTGCTGTAAGAACTCAAACCTTAAACCATCTTACTTGGCCAAAGTATACCAAGTGCCCTTGGAGAGCATTCTCTGCTAATCTTAGTAGGTATGTGACTTTATCTAATTGTTTGCCCTCTCTCCATTTTAGTTTCCTCCTTTTATAATACTGACGTAGAGCCTACTTCAAAGGGGTCGCTCAGGGTTAGACAGGATAATGCATGTCAAGATCATGCAAGGACACCTAGGATGTGGCACACCGTGAGCTTTCAGGAACTCTTAGCTATTAGGGTGAAATGATGCCTAAATGAGGGGCAGCTTTGCCAAAAGAGAGAAGATTTACCAAATCTGAAGTCTCTTCTCATTCACATTCACTCATCTCCAAACTATACAGTTTATACTTAAACATGGTAAAGTGTGTACATTTTGTTTATTTTATTGCTGTTTCACTATAAATTATGAATAAGCCTCTTTTATTAGTTTTTTTGGCACAACTGATTGAGATAGTAGTTGGAGAAGCTGTTAGTTATCATAAAGACCTTTCTCACTTTGTAGAACTTTTACAAGCCGCCTGCTCATGTCTAATTAGGCAGGCCTGGTGCTTCAGGGCCAGAAGGAGGGGGCTCAGTGCTGGCCAGGAGTGAGTGCAATCCTGCAGGGAGTCTGTTTGAATGTCTGAGAACCTGGTCTGTGTTGTCTCTGCGGTACAGGAGAAGGCCAGGCTCTTCAACGGTACCAGGTGCCAGAGGTGACTGCCATAACCGGCCACTGTATCTCCCCTGTCCTCAGTTAGTGGGTGTCTTTCTTCTTCCCCCTGGTAGCAGCAGAAGGGAGTCAGAATGGACAAGCCAAGGTTGGCTCCTGGGTCCACAGTGGAGGGTGCAGCCCGAGTGTCCTGTATCCCAGTCTCTATAGACCCCTGAAATCACTCCTGACCTATGGAAAATAGCTTTTTCCCAATAAAAATATTTGGGTCCTTTGGTGTGAAGACAAAGGCCTAGGAAATTTTTACTTAAAGAATCTGTAACTAGGAATGAAGCAGTGTACTGTTGCTGAAAATAACTTTTTCTTTCAGAATTTTAAGATTTTTTAAAACCCCGGTATATTTTTATTTGTAAACTAGAGGCCCGGTGCACGAATTTGTGCATGGGTGGGGTCCCTCGGCCGATTGGGGCCCTCTGGCCCAGTCCCAATCAGCCCCCCAGCAGCAAGCTAACCTACCAGTCGGAGCGTCTGCCCCCTGGTGGTCAGTGCACGTCATAGCGACTGGTCGAGTTCAGTCGACCAATCTGTGCTTTTATTATATAGGATGTCAAAATTATTAGCTTCTTAGGACATCTTACAGAAAAACACTTTTTAAAATGTACTTCTCATTATGTCACTATTCCCTAGTGTGTCATGCTCAACTGTGTCCTGCATTCAGCTGTGTCCCCCTCTCTTTTCAGCATCCCCTGTGGATCTTATACTGAAATGCTTCTCAAACTATCCTCTGTATTTCTCATAATGAATTAAAATTTTTCTTTGGGGTTCTAACAGTAATAACATGGCCAGTATAGGAAACTTGGAAAATATAGGTAAGTGTAAGGAAGAAAATAAGTCACCATTCAGGAATAGATGCTATTTATGAATTGGATTTCTATTTTTGGTCCTTTATGAGTATGTATCTGTGCATGTGTATGTTTAAGAAAATTTGGATCTGCTCTCTATACAGTTTCATATTGTAAAAAAAAAAAAATCAGCATGTTGCTATATTTTTAAATATTTTTCAAAAAAATTCTAATGGATACAGAATATTTCCTCATATGGGTAGGGTAAAATATATGTAAAATACTGTTAGCCGTTTATATCTTCTCCTTATACAATATTAAAATCAGTGCTTGTTTTCAAAATCTGTTCACAGTACAGTACAGTAGAAGAATACAGGCATTGGAGTTGCAAAGATCATGGTTCAGATCCCAGTTCTGCCATTTTTCTCTAGGCCTCAGTGCTATCCTAGGCCTCAATTTCCTTCTTTGTAAAATGGAGATGATAATAGTACTTACAATAGAATTATGGCAATTGAAATGAGATGCATATAATGCACTCATTTATACAGAGCTGACACATTAAACAGTAACTGCTATTATAACACTCACTGTCATTGATCATATGCAGTTGTTTTGAGCATAGTTCCCAGAAGTTAGATTGTAGCATCAAAGTGTACAAATATTTTAATAATACTTTTTTAAAAAAATATATTTTATTGATTTCTTACCGAGAGGAAGGGAGAGAGATAGAGAGTCAGAAACATCAATCAGCTGCCTCCTGCACACCCCCTACTGGGGATGTGCCCACAACCAAGGTACATGCCCTTGACCGGAATCGAACCTGGGACCTTTCAGTCCCCAGGCCGATGCTCTATCCACTGAGCCAAACCAGTCAGGGCTTAATAATACTTTTAATAATATATTGCTATATTTATTTCTAGAAAGATTCTACCAGTTTATAGTAGTCACATAAGTGTAGGTACCTATATAATATCACTCCTTGCCATTATTAGATGCTATGTTTTTTATTATTACTATAACACACAAAAGAGGAGGTATAATTTGCAGTTTTTGATTGCCAGGGGAAATGACTAGTTTTAAATGTTCAATTAGCTAATACGTTTTCTTCTTTGTGAATTGTTTATTGGAGTCAATGCCCATTTTGCTAGTGACTGTGCATCTTTTTTCTTTCTAAAGCAACAAGTCCTTTGTATTTCATAATAATAAGTATTATTTATAACTAAACTTCATTAAGCATTTAGAACTTCCAAATGAGGATTTCATAATATATTTATAACTAAACTTCATTAAGCATTTAGAACTTCCAAATGAGGACACAAGACCCAGAAAGGCTAAGTGGCTAAGTAAGTTTCTCAGAACCTTGCCTGTCACAGAGTAAATACTTAATAAATTCTTGCTGTTTTTATTATTCACGTTTTTATTTTACAGCAAGTAGGACAGTATAGTGCTTTGCACATGGTAGGAGCAAAATAAATACTTGTTAATTTTTTTTTTTAACTACAACTCTGAGCTTATATAATCAGGATTTTGGGGTTTCTTTTTTTCTTTTTTAAATCCTCACCCAAGCAGTGAGGATATTTTTTCTATTGATTTTTTTCTTTATTTAATTTTATTTAATTGATTGGGGTGACATTTGTCAACATGAACATACAGGTTTCATGTGTATGTTTCTATGTTACAAGATCTGTATATTACACCGTGTGCCCACCATCCAGAGTCATCCATTGATTTTTTAATTTTTTTTTTTTTTTTTTTTTTTTATTGAAAGCGGCATCATAAACAGAAGCAGTGCTTCAACTCCCCCCACCCTTCGGCCTGTCATCAGTCCTAGCGGCCCGACATGGTCAGAACCCCAAGCTCCTGAGAGCCACCCCACCCCTCCTGGAAGCAGGTACGTGAGAACCGGGGAGCTAATATTTGGGTCGCACAGGGATGGCCTGGTCAGGAGCAAGCCAGTTTCACCTTGGGTTCCTGCATAGACACTGGTAAGAGGGCCTTTCCCCACTGTCCCAGTCCCACGGCACTTGAATATAGGGCCTCATTTCACCTGTTGGACAGTTTGTGGGCAAAGCAAATGAAAAAGGAAATATCTGATACAGTTCCATAAATTCACTTCTGGATGAAAGAGCAAGAATTTATATTGTGTTTAATCCCTGCCTATTGTCGACATTTTCATGTATTGACTTTTTAAAAAACTATTGTTGAAAGTATCACCAACGTCACCTCTTTTTTTTACCTCCATTGACCCCTTCCACCTTGCTCCCACCCCCTCCCCAGGCCTTCCCTGCACTATTGTTCGCCCATGGGCCATGCAAATATAAATTCTTCGTTTAATCTCTTCCTGTTACCACCCCCCCCCCTTCTGAAATAAGTCAGTCTGTTGCATGTTTCAGTGTCTCTGGATCTGTTTTGTTCATCAATTTATTTTCTTCATTAGATTCCACATATAACTCAAATCATGTGAGACTTTTGACATTTTCTCTTCATCTCCTTATTCTTTTTTATACCTTGTAATCCATTGTATTTCAGTAACTTTGGACTCTTTTCTTTTGAAGGACATTTTTTTCATCTAGGTTCTACAATTAAACTCAAAACAGCCTTCCTGGTCAATGTGCATTTGGGAAGTAGGAAGGAAATTTCCTTTATATAGTTGAGAGAAGTGGCAGAGGATAAAATCCAGATAGGTTCTGGCCATAAAGCAACTTCTGAATTACAAAATAAACCACTGTCTTGAATTCTAGTCTCAATCCATATTTTAAGTCCCCTAGTATATCTTGCTTTAGTGGCTATTAAATAAGGGTCTGATTTCATCTGTCCATGAGTCAAATGAGCTAGAGGGGGATGTGACTATTGCAATGAAGTATTCTCATTAGCTGAGATATCGTTCTCTCCAAATAAAGAAGCTCCATCCCAGGTGTTCCACCAAGCCTCCACCTCCTTGCCAGTGCTCCCAGCCTCTGCCAGCCAGCCTTCTCTCTTTAAAGAATAAATAAATAAATTGTGTATATGTGTGTGTGTGTATGTATGTATGTATGTGTGTGTGTGTGAAGCATCAGTGATGAGAGAGGATCATTGATTGGCTGCCTCCTGCATGCCCCCTACTGGGGATCGAGCCCGCAACCCAGGCATGTGCCCTGACTGGGAATCGAACCATGACCTCCTGGTTCATAGGTCAGTGCTCAACCATTGAGCCAGCCAAGCCAGCCAGCCTTCTGTTTAATGCTGCCTTGCCCCAAAGTTGGGAGGAGAGACCAAAAACTTGAGCCTGGCAGACATACCTAATTGTTGTTAAAGTATGTTGGTGTTAGAACTGTTTCTTAAGGAACTAATTTGGAAACAGGTTCTGCCCAGGAAACAACATAAATATAAACACATTACATCATGCTCTGGTCCAGTGTATTTTACACTAGTAATCACAATGGTCAAGGTGAAAAGAATCATCTCAATTGAGAATTACAGAGAGTTGAAGACTGAACAGCAAGACTTTTCAAGCCAGGCATCCTCCCACCCAGTTCTCTTCCCAGGAGGAGTCTGTCATTTGGTGACTTACAGCCTATAGTAAACAATTCCGAAAACGTAAGTCGTAAAAAAGAAATTCTGTTTATACTATAGAGTTTTCTTTTCCATATAAAATATTTCCAAATATTCCATTTCCATTTTACAATCAGAGCCTTATTTCTATGGAAAACATTTCCACTGCAATCTCAGATATATTATCAATAGGATAAGGCTGCAGCCGTTTTCCATAAACAAAATGTCAAAACTACACATTTTGGAGAAGTAGAGTCTGAATATTAGTTACAGATGGAATAAGGGAATTTTTAAAATAAGGAGAGCCTTCTCTTGGTGTAGCACCTGTTAATGCAGAGGCAGAGCGACGAAGGGATCTGTCAGGGTCAGAGCCAGGATTTAGAGGCCAGCACTGTGCGCGGCCTTCGCCCAGCCTGACTGCTCCTGAGCTGTGGCAGAATGTCACATTGTACAATCATCTCAGAGCCACTGGTGCCAGAAAGCAACCCCCACAAAGTCCCCTTCCTTGTGGTGTTAGTTGTACCTGCAACAGTCCTCTCTTCACCTGTTCTTCAAGCTTAAGGGCCAATTTTTAGCTCCCACTCCCGTCCGGGGTAGCCCTGGGAGATCTTCCTCTGCCCCCAGGTAACCTCTGGTTGCCAGGACAGCCTGGAGGCTAGGTTGGGAGTTCCGGCTCCAGGTGGCATTCCCAGAGGTACCCACCCTAAAACAGCCCTAAGAGAATTCTCAGAGATCCTTCCAGACCTGGCCGTGAAGTGGGCTACAGCAGGCACTCTTCGTACCATGCCCCGATTTCTAATTTTACTTGTAAGTCACTGTTTTATAAATACGTATTTAGTCTCTTGTTGTTCCTCCCTTGGTAGTAACTGAGTTTCATGAATATGGGACTGAGTTCTATTACTTACATAGAGATGTGAGTTCTATTCCTGGTTTTGACACTAAGTGACCCTACGCTATTCATTTAATGTTTTCTTTAGGTAAACATACTTACATACAAACTGGCCTGTTTTGAGAGCTTTTAGATGCCCTTCAAGCACTTTGATCTCCCTAGAAGTGGGTGCTAAGAAAGTAAGAGGCACTCTTACTCCTTCTTCTACAATAGCAACGGCGGATTCCCGTGCTGATACACTCTGATAACTCGCTGAACTGGGGCTGTCCTGTAAACAGTAACACGATGTAAAGAGAACCCATCGCTGGCTGTACTTTCATCAGGATTCAGTGACTTGGTAGCCACAGGAATGAAAACTGGTGACTCACGAGAACTCTGCAAATAGTGTTATTTTTCATTTCCCTGTGGTGTTGCTATTGTTCTCAATTTTGTGGATCACACAAGTTTTCACCAGACAACCTTGTTCTTCCCCCGCTTTCTGAAACCATCCCAAATGTAGCCTCAGGGCTGTCGTCTCCCATTGGGTCAGGGTGAGCTCAGCCCAGCTCCTCAAATCCCTCGGTTCCTTTGGTCTGTCTGGAGTCCCTGTTCAAGCTTTGTTGTGGGGAGGAAGGCAAAGAGCCCATGACTTGCCCAGACAGTCTGAGGCCTGGCCATGTAGCTTGCAGTTCCCTAGACACTCTGGAGTTGGACTTGGCCAGCCATTCCTCTGTTGTTACTTTTCAGAGGTAATAAGTGAGATTAATTGCAGGCTACTCTCCAGAAGAGAAAGTAGTCAGGGCCAAATACAGTCACATGTTGAGAAGCCTGAGGTGTGCCTCTGAGCAAGGCCGATTTAGAATTATACAATAGGGCCTCTGGGATGCAGGTACTAGTGGTCATGACCTCTTTTTTCTTCAAGGGATCCATTCGGTTTCTGAATGCTGAAACCTGGGTATTTAATAAGCTTTTATTTAGCCAATGAGATGGGTAGGATTTTTCAGCTGCCTTTCAGTGATCCATTTTCTGGGCCCGTGGGGAGTAGTTGGGAGCTGAGGATCCATACGCAGCGGTGTCTTCTCATTATTTCCAGCCTCGCATGGAATTGGACCACATAGGGAGGAGCACTTCTAGGTGGGGAGCACTCAGTGGTTGCACGGTGCATCTTTCTTTGTGAGACCTAGAAGGGTTACTGTAAAGTCTTGGCTGCTGCTTGGAATGATTTGGGAAGGACGGGGCCTCAGACGGCTTGGCAGGAACCTGAGGCCCTGTTTTTTTCCAGCCCAGCCCTTCCTTGTAGATGGAGCTGTCAGGGAATCCCACGAATGTCTGGCTTCTGCCCCTTTGTATGTTTTTCCAGCATTTGTCATTGAATTATTTTTATCCACCTCTGGCTTTTTCAAACACGCAACCTGAGGATTTGTCTGTTCCTCGATATTAAAGGTGGGGGAGGTCGTAAGCTCACTGGTGAGTTTGTTCCTCCTTGTGGTGACAGGGCAAGATGTGTGGGCATGTGCTCCTTGGCCTGGCCGGCCCCCTCTAGGGAGCAGATGTGCATCGGCCCTTTAAGTTCCATACTGGGGAATGGGGTACAATGAAGCGCCAAACCTTGGAAATTTGGGCCATATTTTGTGTCACCCTGTCCTCTGCCCCCTTGCTCCTCAGTAATAAATTATAAAGAACCAAGTACCCGGTTTTACATAATTTCCAAGGAGAAGTTTTTTCAAAGATTCTGATTCTAGTTTAGCTAATACTTATCTCCCTCCCCTTAGATTATTTCTTACAAATGCTGCTGGAGATTCACATTTCCTACTTCCCATCTTTTCATTCTCAATCAGTCCTAAAAAACATATTGAGTTTATTTTCTTTAAAAAATATATTCTATTCATTTTCTATGTGTCAGGCATTATGTGATAAATAAAACACAGTAGTTCCAGATCTCCCAGTTTACTGTCCAGGAAGCATCTTCCATGTTTTCCGCAGAATGCTGGTTGCTGGGTAAGGTCTAAAAGACAAGACATGGCCCTCGCTGGTTTGGCTCAGTGGATAGAGCATTGGCCCTCGGACTGAAGGGTCCTGGGTTCGATTCCAGTCCAGGGCATGTACCTCAGTTGCAGGCTTAATCCCCGGTCGGGGCACATCCCGGTCGAGGCAAGTGGGGGAGGCAACCAATTGATGTGTCTCTGTCATGTCAATGTTTCTCTCTTTCTGTTTCTCCCCCTCCCTTCCATTCTCTCTAAAAATCAATGGAAAAATATACTCAGGTGAGGATTAACAAAAAATAAAATAAAAGTAAAAGACAGGACATGGTGTTTGATCACTGGTGGGGAGAAGGAGCCACATACATGTGGAACAATTAGCAGTGTTGGGAGACATATCAAAGATTTCGATTTTATGGTACGGACAATTAGAAGAAAGAGCATCAAGAAGAGTATATAAGGATTCAATCCTGTCACATGCTACAACATGGATGAACCTCAAGGACAGTTAAGTGAAATAAGCCAGTGACAAACGGACAAATACTATGATTCCACTCACATGAAGTATGTAAAGTAGTCAAAATCATAGCAACAGAAAGTAGAAAGGTGGTTGCCAAGGGCTAGGGGAAGAGAGGAGAAGAAATTAGTGTTTAATGGCTACTGAGTTTGAATCTTGCAACATGAAAAATTTCTAGAGATCTGTTGCACATCAGTGTGACTATACTTAACACTACTCAACTAAAAAATTGTACAGTTGGTTAGGAATAAATAATAATAAAATGGTTAAGATGGTAAATTTAAAGTTTTGCTTTTTTTTACCACAATAGAAAAAGAAGAAGAGGGAGGAATAATGTATGGTTGTAAGAAAGAGCAACAAAAATTATTTAGTGGCCAAAATGGTAAGGTTTTGTTTCCACCTCTGCCTCCATTGAAGGGAATTATTCAGAACATAGTCCTTCATAGGAAAGGAGGCCATCAATCCCCTTAGGAAGATGGCATGGCGTAGTGAAAAGAGAAGGGACTTTAGGGTCAGACAGATCTGGGTTTGCCTCACTGAGTATGTGACCTTGGACAAGTTACTTAGCTTCTTTGAGCCATCTGCTTAAAATACAGATAATAGTATCTATGTCATTAAGGAGTTATAAGATTTGAGTTGTGTATGTCAAGGTAGAGTGCATGGTTTCAGTATAGGTTCCCAAAGAGAGAGAGAGAGAGAGAGAGAGAGAGAGACTTGAAATTGGACCTGCCTGGGCTGCGGGACTGCTGCACCACTTCCTTCAGTATTCTAGCTCAGAGGAAGCTGGCCCTCACCGCGTGCTTGTGCTCCTGGAGCTGGATTCCAGAGGTGTGGCCTCTCCAGCTGTGGAAGGGAAGGCATCAGAGGAGGCCAACAGGAGACTCTTCCTTCTTTGACTCTTTTGTTGAGGGATGACTTTTTTCTGCTCAATAGGCCCTTGCTCTGCACTATCTTCTCTGAATGTTGAAATTTCCGTTGTAGCTTGGTGTCCCAGCCAGTAAACACTCATATTTTCCATCTATCCTGGGGGTCGAGCTTTGGGAGAGTTTTTCTCTGGAGGAGTTTGGAGCTTACAATTTTGTACTTTATCCTGTTATATAAACAACATTCTCTAGCCAAAGAGCATAATCACAAAAAGAAACCACTTGTGGCAGGGGAGGGGTGGGGGGGGGGCTAAAAAAAAAAAAGCAACTTGTGTTCAGAGTTCTGTAGAAGTAATAGTCACTCCTTATTCTTCCTTTTTTCTCATAAAATAAAGTTTACCTGACCCTCCTCCTCCTGAGTCCTAGCTCTCACCAGTCCTTCCCCCTGAGTAAGAAGTTTCTCTGGCCACGAGTGATAAAGGCCTGCACTTCTATCTGAAATTCCTCTGCTGCTTTTCTCACTCGGCCAGACACATAGCTCTCAGGGGTTGTGCTCTGTGTCAGTTCAAGCTCCGTGACAGGTTCTGCAGTCCTCAGTCGCCACGAGAGCCGAGTGCCCATGGGCGTGTGTGCCAAGGCCAGAACGACTGGGCTGCTGCCTCCTGAAGGCATGTGGGTAAGCTTGGGAAATGTGTCGACGACAGCCGGCTGGCCATCCTACCAGGGCCTAGGCTCAGGAGCGAGAGAAAGGGATCTTTGCTTATCTGCAATCAAAATGAAATGCAGCTTGCTTTGTGGTGTGCCAGTGTTGGGTTTTCCAGTTCAGTTTGCCTCTCTCCCCCCCCCCCCCCC
>NW_005371193.1:1617197-1650886 GCF_000412655.1 Myotis brandtii
TCCATTTCCTGGAGTCTCTCTCTCTTTCTCTCTCTCACACACACACAGTCATTGTTAGAGACAAGATCCTAATTCAGCTGTTCACTTTGTAATTTTGTATGTATCCACAATTGACGATTATTTTGGTTTTAAAAGACCTGAATGATAAAAATCCATGTACTAAGCTGACTGAGACTCCTTTTCTAGAATTACAAAATTATATCAGAGTTAATTCATAATTCAATTTAATTCTCCCATGGTTTTTCTATCATCTCCTGTATTTCCAAGTTAACTTTGTTTACCAGCCTTGAAAGAGTTTGGAAAGAATCCCTGGTGAAGAAACACTGTATCTTTCTTTCTGACTCCTGTAGAGAAACATTGATGATTCATCTTTAAAGCTTACTTAATGTTGACTCAACAAATTTAGAAGGAAGACCAGCTGGCTTCCCTGAACCTTTGGTAAAAGATCCCATTCTACCCTCTGCCCATCATTCTGCTGAAAGACTCTTAGCATATTACTGAGGAAGTGCAAGTGAGGAATCAATGTTAAAAAAAAAAAAAGCAAGTCCTAGGATTTAAGAGACTAAAAGGAAAAGAACTCCCAGTATCTGTTTGTTTTTTAATATATATTTTAAAATTGATTTTAGAAAAAGAGGTAGGGAGAGAGAGAGAGACACATCAATGTGAGAAAGAAACTTTGACTGGCTGCCTCCTGCTCGCCCCCTAATGGGGATCAAGCCCACAACCTGGGCTTTTGCCCTGACCAGGAATTGAACCAGCAACCCTCCGGTGCATGGGACGATGCTCAACCAACTGAGCCACACCAGCCAGGGCGTACTGTCTATTTTAATAGAAGAAAACAATGGACTTGTAGCATCTGAAAAGGAATAAAGGTCTGGTTTTGGTATAGTTTCTTGATAACTCTTAGTTCCCTTCCCAGAAAAGAGAGAAGCACAAAATTAGACTTGCTTAGGATAGACCATTGCTGCACCACTTAGGTTAGTACGTAGTTTAGCTACAACTGGCCATCACTCACATGCAGTGTTACACAGTGTCATAGTGGGGAAGCAGCTATGCCTAATCACAGTACTGAGGTTCCCCTTATTTTTATTGTGAAGTATCCCTTTGTTAAAATTTTGATTACAAGCCATTAAAATGCTCCTAAAGATAACTGAGAGAAGCTAAACTTTAAAGGCCATTTGAGTATGAAGCCAGTGTTCTTTGGGAGGTGAGAATACAGCTGGAGGTGAGAAGGGGCTTAGGAATTCAAAATGTTGCATCGTATGGTAGGCCCAGGTGTTCACAATAAGGAGCAGTGACGCTTGCGTCCTAATTGGACCATATTTTTGCTTCAGAGGCAGTAAAGGGATGTTTTTGGCTTTCGTGAATTATCAGGCTAAGACTTGTATGAATTTGGCTTCAAAGCCAATAATCAATACCACGTTTAGCCTTGTTCTTCAAAATAAGTTTTACTGTCTTTTTGTGATGAAAATAAAATATGGGTGCATCTCAGTAATGTGATTATAGTTTAGAAGGATTTAGATGAGTAGGATTCCTGGCACAGCAGGTAAAGAAACCATAAATGTACTTAAAGGCCAGAGGAAATCAAATTATGTTCTTCTGAAACTGGATTGCACCAGGAACATTGAGTAAACCAAGCATGTCAAACTGGCGACCGGGGCTGTGAGTTTGACATACTTGGAGTAAATGAAAGGCCCTGCCTGTGTTGTTGGGACTCTCAAATATCTTGCTAGCTGCTTGAACCCAGTACTGACATTTGAGATACAAGCCCCTAAAGGAGAGTTTTGTAAACTTTTTCATCAAGTAAGTATTTAGTATATTGAAATATTTGGAAAAGAGTAAAGGTAAAACTGGTAATAAGTAAGGTTCAGCTGGGAAATGGCTTCGTCTGGTAGTTGCTAAAACAAAGTTATCCCCAAAAAGTTAACATGCATTTACTGAATAGCCTGTGAGTGCACGGCACTGGGCTGAGCTCTGAAGGAGGTGGTAGACAAGGTCTCTGTCATCAAGGAGGAACGTTCACAGTCATTTAACTAATTAGTGAAGTATTATTAAACAATCTGTGCTTAATTGTTGAATGAGAGGATTATGCTGTAAGTGGTCCAAGTTCAGAGGAGAAATTGATCACTCTGATGGGAGAAGGTAGCAAAGACTTCCTGGGAAAGAAAGGGGTGTGAGGTGGATCTGGAAGGATAGATGGGACTTAGATAGGCGGAGAGCCTAATAGTAACCAATTAAGAGATAATTGCACATTTTTGCTTGACACTGTGCAAGGATCTATGAGAGGTCAGAGAAATGGGATCCGCACTCCTTTTGAGTTAGAGTTGACAGCTCAGCAGGGTAGTCTAAAGAACACTGCCCTGTGTAGGTTTACTTATTTTTTGCACGTGAAATATCAAGTGAGTTACTAAAAGGGGCATATGGATTCAGAGGAGTTCACAGTTTACAAAGGATACTAAAAATGGGTGGAAAGATAAGACTCCTCCAAGGAAGGGTTTTAGGGAGGGTTTGTGGAGGCCTAGATTATGTACAGGCTACAGACAGATGAAGGAAAGGAGATGGGGGAACAGGAAGATAATGTACAAGGTGTTCAGGTATTTTCAAGGGACAGTGAATGAGAATCAGCCTGGCTGAGGCAGAGCATTTCTATTGGAAATAATATATTAGTCAAAATACGGCCCTAACTGTAAAGGAGAATTTTTAGTTCATGTAACTAAAAGGCCTAATGTCTTGGTAAACAGACACTTAAAAATAAAGAACAAATCCTCCTATATAATAAAAGCCTAATATGCAAATTGTCTCCTCTACCGAGAGTTTGACTGCTCACTATGATGTGCACTGACCACCAGGGGGCAGTGAAGAACATGGCGGGCGTCAGCAACATGGTGCTGGCAGTGGAGGCGCTGCTGGCCCTGATGGGCCCCTGTGGGAGAGCACTGACCATCAGGGGGCAGCTCCTGCATTGAGTGTCTGCCCCCTGGTGGTCAGTGTGCATCATAGTGACCGGTTGTTCCGCCGTTCAGTTGATTTGCATATTACCCTTTTATTATATAGGATATTGATTTCAGAGAAGAAGGGAAAAGGAGAGAGAGAGAGAAACATCAATGATGAGGGAGAATCATTGATCGGCTGCCTCCTGCACGCCCCACACTGGTGATCGGGCTGCAATTTCGGCATATGCCCTGACAGAGAATCGAACCAGTGACTTCCTGGTCAGCCACTGAGCCATACCAGGCTTGGAGTTCTTTATAGTAGTTCCTCCCTCCTCAAAGTCCTTCATTTGATAGACTTACTGGCATTCCCTACCTGAGTGGTTAGTTTGGGGAATACATGTCAGGTCACCATCTCTCTACTCCAAGTTCTGCTATTATCTGTTTACCTCTGCCATGACTCTTACCACTTCTCCTTCTATTATATTATGGTTGCTTGTGTATCTGTCTTACCTCCTGTATTAAATTGTAAGCTTTTTGAGGCCAAACCCTGAGTCTAACACATCTTTACAGCCTTACTGTTCCCAGTACAAAGTGCTTAAGAAATATTTGGTGAGTAAATGACTAGTTCAGTGCTGTCCAATATGTAACTACAGTCCACATGTGGATAATTTAATGTAAATTAAATAATATGAAAAATTCAGTCATACTAGCCAGATTTCAAATGCTCAAAAGCCACATGTGGCTCATGGCTACCATATTGGGCAGCACCGAGCTAGACGGTTGACCTAGAACAGTGATGGCGAACCTTTTGAGCTCGGCGTGTCAGCATTTTGAAAAACCCTAATTTAACTCTGGTGCCGTGTCACATATAGAAATTTTTTGATATTTGCAACCATAGTAAAGCAAAGATTTATATTTTTGATATTTATTTTATATATTTAAATGCCATTTAACAAAGAAAAATCAACCAAAAAATGAGTTTGCGTGTCACCTCTGACACGCGTGTCATAGGTTCACCATCACTGACCTAGATGATGTGATACAGACCCAAACTTGATCAGTGGATTAAAAAAATACAAAGAAATGAGTTTCTAAGAAAGGCATAATCTTGATTATCCTCTTAGGTTCTTCTGTAGATGTCAGGCCTCTTTTGTGTAGAGCTAGAGATTTCCCACAGATGCTGTTCTTGAACTAATTTGTGGTGCTGGGAGGAGCATATTCTCATGCCTTGGGAACCTCAAAAGCCCAGAGCTTCTGTATTAGTAGTGTCTCTAGCCCATCAGAGCTGGGTTGATGGAAAGGACGGGGCTTTATATGCAGATCCCAGCGTCATTTTATTTTCTGAGATACGCCCATGGCTAGATGTTGGGTAGAGGTCTTGCTTTCCTACACTAACTGAGCCCCCAGCCCCCCACCTGCTTGGCTGGCAGTTCTGACTTGGCATATAGAGCTGCTATAGCCCTGGGGAACAGAGCCAAACACGCGGAAGTGGTTACAAGTGGTTACGTGTATTAGCTCCCAGGGAAGCTGTGGCTAGCAGGGGGAGTGGGTGCGGTGCTGCCTGATGGCTTTTCAAAGAAGCCAAATCTTTGAAGTTTTGTTTTAGCAGCTGCCAGGTATGCTGTTTCAGCACTTTGAGACTCTCTCACTGTATTCCCATATCACATTTTTCTTCACTATATGTGCATAGTATACACAATGGAGCTTGGATGCCGGGAGGGTAACTATAATTGTGTGGAGTAAGTTGCTAAACACACCCTCTCGCTTTTTCTTTTTACTATGACTCTGCCATTAAATAGCCACTTTAATGCTCCCTGTTCCCCTTTCAGCGCTGACCCTTTCTGATCTCTTGCCCAAGGAGAGGCAAACAGAGTCCACTTCTATTTTGGGAAAGTAGTAAGGTTTGAAAAACTGGAGCGCCGACATTTTTCCAATGGATTGGAGCATCACTCTGAAAATAAACCATCTCTCTTTTTCAAAAGAACAGGTGACAACCCCCAGGATGTAACCCAAACACGTTCAGTTTGGGAGTCAATTTCTTGACTGTAGATCTTGTTCACTATTGAATCCTCAACATTTAGCACAGTGTCAGCTAATAAGTATTTGTTGAATGGTTGCACTTGCAAGTGCTCTGCTGTGGGGGAGGACCTGGGTAGGCAGAGTAACCCTCTAGGCCCCCACTCTGAGCTTTCCCTGCCTCCTTGCTCTCCTGCTTAGTAATCTCTTTCTCCCGTCCAGGCTGCAGTCACCTCAAACCTTTCCAGCTGCCCTACTCGTTTGGAGTACAGTATATGCTCCTTGTGTAATTAGCTTTTATGTCTTTGTTCTGCCTCCCCTGAGTTGTAAGACTATTAAAGGCAAGCACTGCATTTTATTCCTACAGAAAGAACCCTGGGCCAGGGAGGGGAAGACCTAGGAGCCAGTGCCAGGTCCACCTGGAACTTCCTGACTTGGGGTAGATCATTTGACAAAACTTCAGCCCAGTTGTGCCATGTGGAGAGTGATGATGCCTGGATTGTCATGGGAGTTCAATGAGATCAGATACGTAAACCTGCTTTTGTGAAGTATGAAGCACTACACACGGTTAGGTCTTTTCAGTATTAATCATACTTACCACGCTGAAATAGTGATGTTTGTTTATGCTGCTGATGGTACACAGGCTAATCTCTCCCAGAGCTGAGGTAAATCACAAGTTCAGCCCCACATTACTCAGCTTGGCACAGGTTTAAAGCAGTAAGTGGTCCATTCCAGGCACTCTCTGTCATCACCTCTCTCTCAGTCTGCAGGTTCTTCCTTTCAGACCCATGGGGTCATTATTTTTTCTTACTGGTCTCCCGCTTCTCCCCTCAGGCCCAGGCTGAGCTCTCTCTCTTAACCCCCTCAGTGCTTGGAGAAGCAAGGTAGTCCATCTCATTTCCCAGTTTAGGCTGGAATTGCTATCCTGGTAGACCCTTCTCTCAGCGTGGCCACCTGCCCATCAACAGTACCCGGTCCCTTCATCATTCTCCCTCATCCCAGCAGCGCAGCTCTGGGCCCTTCCTGTTTTCTTCTCCCTGCCCTCACTTTTCTTCCAGGCTGTCCTTTCAGTCTCTTCTTTCCATGTCATCTCATCCTGCATTTTCTTTAAAAAAATTAGTTTTTTACATATTTTTATTGATTTCAGAGAGGAAGGGAGAGGGAGAGAGAGAGAGAGAAACATCAATGACGAGAGAGAATCATTGATTGGCTGCCTTCTGCACACCCCACACTGGGGATCAAGCCCATAACCCAGGCATGTGCCCTTAACCGGAATCAAACCCGGGACCCTTCAGTCCACGGGCCGATGCGCTAGCCACTGAGCCAAACCAGCTAGGGCTCATCCTGCATTTTCTTTCTCTGAGCTAAGACCTTTCATTCAGTAAGACTGCTCTCCCTTTTAAGACTGAAGTTTGGTGCATCTGCATGCCCCTGTCACTCAGTCCCCACCCCCGAAGGCATCTTCTCCTCAGAGAAGAGCAGATAAACAAGCACTACCATTTTGGGTGCTGTCATATGGCTCGAGGAGGTCCAAATTCTCTTAAAATATCTAGGATCTCAGTATCTAAATGTTATAATTTAGTGTTTGAGAGGATGTGTTTTAATCCCCCTTTTTTTTTAGCCTCTTAGTAGCTATGTCACCTAAAGTAAGTTCTTTGAACCTGTTATTCTTATCTCTAAATGAGGCTACTTCTTAGGGATAGTCTAAGGAGCAAGTGGAAATTAAGTGACATAAGAAGAGCACTTTTATACAGTGCCTGCCACAGGATAAGTGCTCAGTAAATGGGAACTGTTGTAAACATGTCCACGTTATCTAGCCATATCCTGTTTCACAGGTGTTAAAAATTGAGACCCACAGAAGTTAAACGGGCTGTGCAATTTCTCACGCCTCCCTGGTGATAAAGTAAGGACTGGAACCCAGGGCTTCGACTCCTCTAACCCCTCACAGGTTTATCTGTCCTGTTTTCCCTTCTGCGGGTGGAAGGTGGGACCACTCCAGCGAGGAGTGTTCATTGATTTGTGCGTTCGTTCTTCCAGCACACATTGCGTGACTGGGATGTTGCCAGGCTCTGGATGGACAAAGACCAGAGCAATGAACTCACTGCCTTCATGGTTGGTCCAGTGGGTAAAACATGGTCACTGGGAAGAACAGTCACAGTATAGAACACTCCAATAAAAGGTATCCTGGAGCCTCCAGGGAAAGCTCTCAGAGGAAGACCAGCGTAGCTCTGCAGAGAATGGGTTGTTATTTGACGGGGTGGACATGGCAGAGACATGTGTGAAGCAGGGAGGCCTGGAAGAGCAGGCCTGAAGTGTGAAGTTGAGGGAGCATGGCATGCCAGTGGGGGATGGCTGAGGGTGAGATGGGAAAGCTGCAGTGCCTGATGCGCCATACTAAGGGGATTTTCCCCCATCATCTGCCTTTTAATTAACATCAACTAAAGAAGTCAGGGACATTTTTTGTGTTTGTTTTGAACATTTTTGAGTCTTTATACCTACCGTTTCCTCAGTCTTTCACTTCCCCATTCATATCTGGCAGATTCTTTTTGTCATTCTGGATTCAGCCCAATTTCAACCCTTGCTTTCTGCACCTTCTACCACATCTCATCCAGAGGTGGCCTACTTGTCTGTAGCTGTAGTGTTTTTACGTTGTTATAATTAGGTTTTCATGTCTTTCTGCTGTCATCTCCTTTGAAATCAAGACTTATACATCTTTATACTCCTGTTCCTTATTGCAGTTTCTGACACATACTATATTATCTGCTAATTTAATGTATGCCGAGTGAGTTTAAGTATCTAGGTTCATAATCACAGACCTGAGTTTCTCCTGGGCAGCTCTTCAGCTAATGCCTATCATTGGCACCACAAAAATTTAGATGCATCAGGTCAAGAGCCACAACTCAACCTGCTTGCTATCTCTAGGGTATGCGCCTTGGCTTCCTCTGGAACGGCACCTTAGCACTAAGCTGGTCAAATGCCTTCTGTGGAAGCAGTTGTCGCCCTTTCTGTGTTTGCAGCACAATTCCACACACTAGAACTTGGCGCAACACACTGGAAGGAATTAAAAGACTCAGTACACAACCAGTGGACTCTATCCGGTGGACTTGGTGGAATCAGTATCAAAGTAGAGCAGGGGTTTTTCAACCTTTTTCATGTCATGGCACACAGAAACTAATTACTAAAAGTATGTGGCACACCAAAAAATAATATGTTTTTGCTCATCTGACAAATAAAATAAGTATAATTTTGATTGATTTACCAAAATAATAATAACCTATCCTTCTTGCTCCAAAATGAATTTTTTAAAATTGATTTTGAGAGAGAGAGAGAGAGAGAGAGAGAAACATTGATGTGAGAGAGAAACATTCATCAGTTGCCTCCCACATGTGCCCCTACTGGGAATTGAATTCTTCAACCTTTTGGTGTACAGTACAACACTCTAACCAACTAAGCCACACCAGCCAGGACCCCAAAGTGACTTAAAAAAAAAATCAGGTACCTATACTTTGTATATAAAGATTTCTGGTACCTAGAATTAACCAGTCAGATGCAACCTTATTATTTGACGTGACCAGTAAGATGCCAAGTCTGTTATATAGCCTATATATTTATGGATCAAGACAGGGCATTCACAGCGGAGCGCTATTGTGTTGGCTGTTGCCATTTTTTTATTTGATAGTCTAAAGCGAGCATGCTTGATCTAGGAAAAGAGGTCAGTGACCCTGACCTCTTTTGTCAGGTATTGCAGGCTTATAAATTCTTGGGGCACACCGGTTGAAAATCGCTGAAGTAGAGCAATATTTCACAGTGTCCCTTAAATTGCTGCATTTATATTCACTGGGCCACGTGGCTGTTTGAGTAGTTATTTATTTACCGCCCTGCCTCTCCTGTACTCATGAGGGAAAGTTTCTTCATATTGTAACATACACTCTGTATTTGGCACCAGTTTGATGTTACATCTCACCTCTTACATATTGCAAAAATACCCTGCTCAGTGCCGTGCCACAGGATTCAGCCAGCTTCACATTCATCCAACACACACAGCGGTAGCACCGTGTTCACATATGTACATATATTTTGCATGCTGATCAAGCCTGACACCCTTGTGAGTGTTCTCAGCACAGACCATTGAGAATCTCTGGGCTTCCGTGACGAGCTGCATTGTAGCCCAGCAGCGGCCCGTCCGGATAATGTGCCCTGCTGTGTGCTATGGTAGGATAGCAGGCCACTCTGATATGATAATGCTTGCAAGCTAATTTTTCTTTGCCTTCTAAAATTTGTCATCTAAGTAATTGCGTGAGTTATCTAGTGCTGCACAACAAAGTATCTCGAAATTTAGCAGCTTAAAACAATAAACATTATCTCCGTTTCTGTGGGTCAGCAATTGAGGAGCAGCCTAATGGGGTTCTGGCTCAGGCTCTTTCACGAGGCTGCAGTAGAGATGCCAGCCAAACGGGCTGCAGTCACTCGAAGGCTTCTCTGGGCCGGGAAGATCGTCTTCCCTGATGGCTCACCCTCACGTGGGTGATGAGTTCATGCTGACTGTTGGCAGGAGGCCCGTTCCTCACCACACAGACTTCTCCCCAGGGCTGCCTGGGTGTCCTCATGAGATGGCAGCTGGCTTCCCCAAGAGTGAATGACTCAGGAGAAAGCAGAAGCCACAATGTCTTTTATGACCTAGTCCCAGAAGTTATACACCATCATTAAAATTTTTTATGTTAATTGTGGTAAAATACACCTAACAAAATATGCCATTTTAATAATTTTTAAGTACATAGCTCAGTAGCATTCAGTATATCCCATATTGTACACCACCATCCACTTCTAGAACTCTTTCCATCTTGCAAAACTGAAACTCTGTATCTATTAAAAAATAACTCCCATTTTCTCTCTCCCAGCCCTTGGCAACCACTTTTTCACTTTCTGTCTCTGAATTGGATTACGCTAAGTACCTCATGTAAGTGGAATCTTACAGTATTTGTCCTTTTGTGACTGGTGTATTTTATTTAGCATATCTATAGGGCCCATCCGTGTTGTAACTGTCAGAATTTTCTTCCTTTTTAAGGCTGAATAGTATTCCATTGTGTGCTTCTATCTCATTTTGTTTACCCATTCATCTGTGGATGGATACTTTGGCTGCTTCTCCCATTTGGCTGTTGTGAATAATGCTGCTATTAACAGGGGTGTACAAATAGTTATTCATGTGGCTACATTCAATTTTGTTGGTTATATTTCCAAAGTGACTTGCTGGATCATATAAAAATTCTATTTTTCTTAAGCCTAATTAATTCATTTTATTTTCCCTGTATAAATACACTACTTATTGGCCATCGCTGGAGTCTGGGTCTTCTGCACGAAGCCTGTGGTATTTATTGGTGTTTGCTGGATGGTCAGTGAATTCCTAATAGGGAGACTTGGTGAACACAGTCTCTTTCCAGAGATTGGGGCGAGATATCTGTAGGTCTTGGATATTCATCCCTTATCATGTGCAAATATTTTCTCCCATTCTGTAGACTGCTTTTTAACTGTTTTGATTGTGTCCTTTGAAGCATAGAAGTTTTTAATTTTGATGAAGTACAATTTTCCTGTTTTTTCTTTTGTTGCTTGTGCCTTTGGTGTCATAGCCAAGAAATCATTGTCAAATCCAGTGTCGTGATGCTTCTGCCCTATGTTTTCTTCTAAGAGTTTTCTAGTTTTAGCTCTTATAATTAGGTATTTCAAACACACACACTGTCATTTCTGCAACATGCCTGTTCTGTTCAGTTTGGAATGCGATATTACAAGGATATGAATAACAGGAGGGGGGGGGGATCAATGGGGGCCGTATTGAAGGTTGGTTCCCACAATAATTCAGTGCATGATTTAAAAGTTAAGTAATTCTATAAAGTTTATAATGAAAATGAGAATCCGTTGCCCCTTCTCTTCTCACTGCCACCCAACCTTAATTTCCACATTTCCCTTCCTCCCATCCTTGCAGTAGACACATAGTATAATTATTGGTAGATCAGTGTTCACTGCTTTCATTATCACAACTATGCCCTTGGAAACATTTGGGCTTCTTAGACTCATCATTTCTTCTCTGGTACTTATCCATTTCTCTGTCATTCTGTCGACTTTCTGGGGGATTCCCTTAATAATTTTCTGTACTCTCTACTTTCTTAAGTCTGACTTGGTACATATTGCAAAGATAAGAAGTGTTCTGAGTTTCAAATTTCTTCCAGTTGAAGACAGTCTATAAAGGGCTGAATCAAAGAAAAGATACATGTATATATCTATCTGTATAAAAGCCTAATATGCAAAGTGTCCCCTCAAGAGTTTGATCGGACCGGGAATTCGATTGCTCGCTATGACATTCGCTGTCCACCAGAGGGCGGCACAAAACAAAGGAAGGCCCCAGCAGCTGGGGAAGGGAGGCCCCGGCCAGCAGCCGGAAGGCCCTGATGGGCCCTGATCGCCAGCTAAGCCTAGGGGGCCTACCCGTGCACGAATTTCGTGCACTGGGCCTCAAGTAGTGACAATACAATAATGCATATAGTTATATATTATACATATTCCTATTCTATAGACTATATTTATGTGTATACTTTATAATAATTAATGGTACAGGTAATACATATAGCCATATCATAAACTAATTTGGTGGAAATACATATTATAATTTATGAGGACATAAAGTCTCCTTCTCAGAGGTAGTCCGCCCCAGTGAAAAGGTTGATTTGTATAGTTTCCATGTATTTTTCTGTTTTTCCCCCCCTAATATCTCCCTTTTTTTTTTTTTTTTTTTTGGTTTGTTCATATGCACTTAAATATTTTTAGCCAGCATGTCGTTTTCCTAAGTTTGACTGTACACCATAATGTATTTTACCATTTTATTAAAGAACACTAAGTTATATCCAATTTAGGAATCTGCAGTGAATACCTTGTGCACATGTACAAGTATTTCTGTAGGATACAGTTCAAGAAGTGGAATTTTTTACATCAAATAATATGTATTCCTTGAATTTTTATGCTGTCAAATTGGCCTCTAAAAAGGCTCTATCAGTATACCCTTCAATGAGAGGGTGCCCTTTCCCCGCACCCTGCCAGCGTTGCAGCCCATTGATCTTTCTCTTGGTACCTCCGGACCATCACTTACCCCTCTCTTACAAATTCTCTCCTATTTGTACTGATGATGACATTAGGAATAGACCCTGTCTTCCGATACTTTACTTCGGGGCTGCTCTGTTTTAGGACAGGAATACAACCAAGATGGGGCCGAGAAGCAGGGAAGGCAAGGGTTCTCAGTGGGCGCTTTCTTTCCTTCATGTTAGTGAAGCCAAGAAGGAATCCCTGTGAGTCAGCGTCTTTCCCCCACACTGCTTAGGTGCCTTTCTCTCCTGGTTTTGTTTTTGACTGATTTCATCCAAGAAGTCTGCCCCTTCCCCCTCCCTAAGTAATGAATAACCAGAAAAATCACAGAACCCAGCAGATTGAGTGAAGGAAGCTTAAGGAAAATATTAAAAAGGAAGAAAAGTGTTTGATGTACTTTTAATATAAAATGTGGAAAAAGTAGAAAAAGGGTGGGGGCTAGGGCAGGAGGGAGGAGAGAGATTATTCACGGTAATGGGAACCAAATGTTGGCTGGGAAAGCTGCAACATTCTCACACTCTTCCTGTAAACCCAGCGGCTTTTCAAAGTGATAGCAACGGAGAGCCAACAGCACAGGACTCGCCTTAACCCTCTCGTACCTGGACAGCTGCTCCCAGGCGGCTTTCAGAGGTGGTGTCACTGTGAAGAAGTCCGGGTGTGGAGAATTTCTGCGTCCCTTCCTGCAAAAAGAAGGAAGGTGGACGCAGGTAGTAGAATAAAAGGGAACAGCTGTTAACACCTCAGAGTGGGCCTACATTTATCTTCCACATTAGGCTTTAATACTGGACAGTGAGCAGCCTGCTTGACCAGTAGCTTTGCCAGGTGTGAGTGACGTTATCTTCTCCCCTTGCTGTCTGAAGGGGAACCCCCATGCTGTAGACAGGCAGTCTCTTCACCAGGAACATCCCACTACATGAAAGCCCTCGGTGGGGTCTGAAGTCCCCTTGGGCAGAAGTATGTGTGCGCCTCTGGAGGCTCTGGCCGCTGTTTTTCTTGGAAGTCCACACCTGCCACTGTGGATTGAGATGTAAAACGGTTTGGAGCTGAAGGGCACCCACTGACCTTGTGACTCCCAGGTGGTCAAGGACAGGCACTTGCCTCTTGGCCTAGCCATTTATCTACAGAGGGAGAAGGAAAAGGGGTGAAGGAATGAATGAAGTTCCTGGTCCAGCTGGCTCTTCACTTCCATTTAGATTTGAACATTGTTCAGGCACCTTTAAAAGTCAACTGTGACTCAGCTGACGTTGCTTGGTGTTTGCGCATCAACCTATGAACCAGGAAGGCACGGTTCAATTCCCAGTCAGGGCACATGCCTGGGTTGCAGGCTCAGTCCCCAGTGAGGGACTAAATTTCCCGTCCCCTCTGAAATCAATAAAAATATATTTTTAAAAAAGCCAATCGTGCATCAAAAAGAAAAATCTTACTTTTATGTACAATATTTATCATTTCAGAAGGCCAGCCCAAAAACAGTCAATCGTGCATCAAAAAGAAAAATCTTACTTTTTATGTACAATATTTATCATTTCAGAAGGCCAGCCCTCCCATAACCCCCATACCCCAGTGTAGGGCAGTGGTAGCAATAGGGCAGGTGGCACTGCAGAGCATATGAGTGCTTAACCTCTGCTGTGAGCTTGACCTCTTTGCCCTCAGTTGTCTCATCCATGACATTAGTCTCTGCCTTCTCGGAATGTTTAAGGATAAAGTGAGCTAAAGAATGAAAACGTTTATCACACTGCCTGGCATCTGCTCTTCCCTGTCTTCATCATCATCTTCCTAGGGCCTATAGCTAAAACTGAAACATGTCTTTTCATGTTTAAATTTGTTTTTAAAAATTATCTTTGGGATGATTTTATAGTTTTATGTTTTACATTTAAATCCATAGTCCATTTTGAATTCATTTTTGTAAGAAGTATGAGGTTATCGCGGCTGGTGTGGCTCAGTGGTTGAGTGTTGACCCATGAACCAGGAGGTCACAGTTCGATTTCCGGTCAGGGCACATGCCTGGGTTTCGGGCTTGATCCCCACTAGGGGCCATGCAAGAGGCAGTTGATCAGTGATTCTCTCTAATCATTGATACTTCTATCCCTCTCTCCCTCTCCCTTCCTCTCTCTGAAATCAATAAAAAAAGAAGTATGAGGTTAGTCTGAGGTTCCGTTTTTTGCCTATGGATGTACAATTGCTACAGCTCCATTTGCTAACAAACAAATGGCTATTAGTTTTTCCAGCTTTGTCAAAACTCAGTGGAGCATATTTGTGTGGGTCTTGGATGATCTTAGTATTCCCAACACAAAGGCCTGTTTTAGCAAGTACTGTTTTAGTTTCTAATCTTCTGTTCTTCATCGCAACTTTGGAGTCATACAGATTGAAGTTCTGAAGCAGCTCTTTCACTTACTCGGTGTGTAGAATTACACCTAAGTCATTTAACCTAAGTCTCAGTTTCCTCCTCTGTAAAATAGAATGGTAATATCTTTTTCGATGGGTCTCTGAAGGCTAGCCATGGTAAGGCATGTCAGGGGATTAGCTTGAAATCAGGCATTTAGAAAGCCCCACACTAATGGTAGCAGTGGTAGTAAAACTTGGTTTCTCTGGGCTTGGCTGTCCTAAGCCACACTCAACTCATGCCCTTTGCCTTCCCCAAATCTTAGCTTTTTTTAGCCTTTTCATTGTAGCTTCATTATGAGCACGAGTGATTCCAATTAAAGCTGTGTGCTGTGCTTTGCTTAGATGGAAATTTTGACCAGTAACATTTCTATTTCAGGATATATGAGAGATCCATGTCTTTACAGCTTTGATTACAGCATCGCTCCATCTTCTACCACCCCCACCATTTGGCTACTTGGATTTCCTGTTGCTCCCTGCTCTTTTATTTGCTATTCCTTCTCCCTGAGGTGTCCTTTCCAGTTGTCAAATTGCTGGACATCTTTGAGACCACCTCCACTTTGAAGGCTTTCTTGATTTCTCCCATATGAAGTTGCTCCCTTCTTCATGCTGTATCCACTGAGCCAAACCAGCTAGGGCGCTTTCCTCTTGTTTTCTAAAGCTAGTGTCCTGTTCCCAGCACAGTGGCATACAGAGTTTGGGGAGTAGCAAGTATTTTTCTTAAAAAAACACACACACATATTTTTAAATACATAAATAAAATATATCCATATGTCTCAGCTGCATTAAATGATAAAAGCTAGATAATCCTATATAGTAAAAGGCTAATATGCAAATCTACCAAACAGTGGAACGACTGGTCACTATGACGTGCACTGACCACCAGGGGACAGATGCTCGGTGCAGGAGCTGCTCTCTGGTGGTCAGTGAGCTCCCACAGGGGGAGCTCCGCTCAGCCAGAAGCCAGGTTCACGGCTGGGGAGTGCTGCAGCAGTGGCGGGAGCCTCTCCTGCCTCCTCAGCAGTGCTAGGGATGTCCAACTGCTAGAGGGCACAGGCTGGGCTGAGGGACTTCCCCCGCCCCCCCCCCAAATGTACAAATTTCATGCACTGGGCCTCTAGAATAATTATAATGTGCTAGAATAAGACTAGAATGAAAGACTATACCAACTACCATGGTTACAGAATGAAACTATGGGTGACTTTTTTCTATTTCTTTACACTTTTCAGTACTTACACATTTTCATAGTAAGCATATATTAATTTTAAATTGATTTTATGTTGTTTAACATGTCTTGCAATTTCTTATTAATTCAGATATATTTCTCCCTGTTTTGAAGTGATAAAATTCTATTTTGCCATTTGTTAAGAGGGTAACAAAAGGAAGGGGGGGACTAACATTTATTGTGTGTCCAGTCCATGCCACCTCCTGTGCTTTGTATGATTTATCCTATTTATTTCCAAAACACATGGCTGCTACATAGGTCTTATCCTTAAGTATAGATGATGAAACAGCCTTGGCTATGTTAACATTTGGGCCAGTTCTTTCTGATGGGAAAGCTCATGCCCTTTTCACTAGTTCAACTTCTCTAGTAATAGGGAGAGGAAAGTCAGGACCAGTCTTTTCACAGTGCCATCCCAGGCTGGTCTGAACCTGTTTATTATTGATGATGATAATGTGCAAAGGGGAGGTCGAAATATTTCTGAAAATAAAGTCATTGATGAAATGTAAGAAACAATCTTTCTGTGAACAAAAGTGAAGAAAACTGCCCTAGCCTTTTTAGCTCAGTGGATAGAGCGTTGTCCTGCAGACTGAGGGATCCCGGGTTTGATTCCAGTCAAGGTCATGAAACTCGGTTGCAGGCTTGATCCCCTGCCCTGATTGGGGCATATACAGGAGGCATCCAATCAATGTGTCTCTCTCACATCGATGTTTCTCTCTCTGTGTCTCTCCCTTCTCTTCCACTCTCTCTAAAAATCAATGGAAAAATATCTTCCATTGAGGATTAACAACTACAACAAAAAGTGAAGAAAGCTTTAGTAGCTGGAGCTATATAGTTCAGCATTACACATATCTTTACTGTCATCTATGAATCTGTACAATTTTTCACTTGCACCAGGCACTAATACCACGCTTCATGTGTGGGCAGAACACATAAAGAGACTGAAGAAACTATAAGTGTATGGCTTGTGTTTACAATTTGGGTTAAATTTCTACTTGCTTTGTGTGCTGACTCTTCTGGATATAACTTAATTTCTTTCACAGATCTGAACCAGCAGGTCAGGAAGATTGGGATGGCTACTTTAGATGGTGGGTAATTCCATACTAGGGAACTCTAGGGGGTGGAAATTGTGGAATTTGGGTCCTCTTGGTTTCTTACAATGGCTTGATCATACAGCTGCTTGTCAACATGTCATATAAATGTGATTTGTCATTTTAACTGTGGTTTAACAAACCTTGTTCAACAGCTATGGTATTTTAGAAGGGATCCATCACTCCTCAGTCTTTTGGCCGAGATTAAGTGTAGAAGAGAACTATGATTCATGAAAGGGATGTAAAGAAGAAGAAGAGATCATGAAAGATGTCCCTATTAGTCTCCTGGCCATTTATGGACTCAGTGTGTGTGTGGAGAATCAGGCCATAGCCAGACTCAGAGATGAATCATCCATTTCTTCATCAGCAAATGTAATGTCTGGATTTAGAGATCTTAGAGCAAAGAATTTTTGTTTGATTCAATTCCTAAAATACAAATTCTATATTTCGACTTTTATCATATTCATACCACAACTGATTAGCTTGTCTATACCAAGAAGACACGGTTTGCCATATAAGAATATGGATTGCCTGTTGATCTATGAGAAATCTGGAGTATGTCCCACTGAACCTCAAAAATAAGATCATAGATAAGAAATTATAATAGCTGAGAGTAACACGTAGTGCTTCCAGTATACCAGGCCCTAAATGCTTTATGTACTTTATCTCATTTAACAGCTTTTACTGTGTGTGCCCGCAGCTGTTTTCCAAGCTTTACATGTATTAACTGACTTAGTGCTCACAGCTAGTCTGTGAGATCGGTACTGTTACCATCCCCATTTTACAGATGAAAAGACTAAGCACAGAGAAGTGAAGTGACTTGCCCAGGATAACACACTGGTGAATGGCAGTCAGGATTCACACCCAAACAAGTGGTCACAGAATCCATGCTCTTAACCACTCTGCCGGTGGTCCTCAGTGGGGTGTGTCCAAATCTCCTGAAGGGCTTGTTAAAACACAGGTTACTGGGCCCCACCCCGGAGTGTCTGGTTCCAGTAGATCTGGGGTAAGGCTGGATAATTTTGATTTTTAACATATTCCTAGGTGATGCTCTGCTGTGCTGCCTCTCCTGGGGCTGGTAGTTCAGTGCAAGCAGCCAAGAACCAGGGTGATGTCTGATCCCAGCAGAGGCAGGTGCCTGTGTTTCGCAGCAGCTGTGACTTTGCACTAAGCCCTCTAGTAAATCTTGAGGACAGCAAATTTTAGTAGACTTGTCTTGACAAGAGAGAAGCATGTGCCACTGCAGCCATGCTATGGACATGGTGATTAAGAGGCCAGTTCCTGACACAATGAAGGTTTGTTTGTTTCCATAGATTGTTCAAGTAAAAAAAGGCTTGAATGTTAGTACGCATTTTATTTCCCTCCTTTAATCGAATGGTTTTCTTTTTTAACCTTTTTATTCTTGATTTCCCTAGTATTTCCTTATTTTGTATTTTAAAAATCTTGCCCTGGCTGGTGTAGCTCAGTTGGTTAGAGCGTCGTCCCGTACACTAAAAGGTAGTGGGTTCAGTTCCCAGTCAGGGCACGTGCCTGGGTTGCAGGTTTGATCCCCAGTCGGGGCATGTGCGGGAGGCAACTGATCAATGTCTTACTCTTACATTGATATTTCTCTCTCTCTCTCTCTCTCTCTCTCTCTCTCTCTCTCTCCCCTCCCTCCCTCCCTCTCCCTCAAATCAATAAAAAAATGAAATTTAAAAAATATTTATAAAGAAAAGAAAAATGACAAGTGGAGAAGGTAAGAGAGTGGGGGAGAGGAAAGGAGAGTGGGAGGGAAAGGAAGGAAGGAACGTGGAGTTTTGGGAGTTGTCTCCCACTTCCCTTGGCCAATTAAAGAAAAGGGGCAGAGACAGGTTACTGAAGCCAGAAAAGCTGTAGACTTTGACTGTTCCAAGATGCCTGCTGTGTTGCTTTTTGGGGAAAAGAGGAGAGAAACTAAAGGAGCCTAACTGATGTGATGAGGCAGGCATTCTAAATTTGTGACACTTCACAAGCTGTTTGTGTGCACTAGGTTTGAACCCAGCTTCAATTCAATGTAAAAGTAGTTGGAAACTGGCATGTCAGCTGCCCTAGACAGTGTGCACATTAACTTTCATTTCCAAGGCTTTTCCTAGCTCGTCTTTGCAGGGTGTGAAAGCCACGTGATGGGGTCCAGTTCTGCAAGGACCAGCTGTGCTCATGTGTAACTGCACTGTTGTCACAAAGGCATCAGACCTTGATAAAAATCCTGCTGAGCTGGACTCAGTCTTCATTGTTGAATGAACTGGTGGCAGGGAGTTCTCTTTTGGCTTTCTTAAAGGTCACTCTTTGCTCACTTTTTTAGTTCATTTTTTCAGGCTTCATGTGGTATGCTGGTTATGCCAAAGTAAAGAGCTAGATCAAAGGCATTTCTTGTCATAAGGCTAAGGATCAGTCTGTCTTTTCAGATTCAGTTTGCTAATAAAGGACCAAGGAGTCTCCATCTACATAACTAGCTGGCTCCCAGAACCCTAAGTGGCCTTCTAGAACAGTGCTCTGAACTTTACCTTTTGAAAGGTTTGGCTTTATGTCCAGCTTTGCGTTCCATACAGCTTGCCCCTAGAGTCTCTGCCAGATGTACTGAGAAATCCAGCTTTTGCCCTTATTTTCTCCTCCTGGGGATCATTCCATCAATCACGGAGTGGTACGAGTGTGGAGACAGCAGAAGTCTGGTTCACATTCTGTATCCATTGTCACGTCCAGCTGGCTGGGATCTCACGGTATTTTTAAAGAACAGGCATATCAGCTCTAGCTTTTTTTGACCTGATACCTCAGGGTGTTCTTCCCAAGTTTATGTTATTGTCACACAGTATTTAATAAAATCAAAGTAGTTAGCCAAATTACCCCCCTAGAATTCTTCCAGTCATCACTACTGCTTCCTTTTCTTTTTCTATATCCCCACTATTGACTGAATAATCAGAAAGCTCCTCTCTCAATTGCTTGTAATTATGTATTTCAAAATATATACCTTATCTGGATCCTACTCGTGTTCTTAATTTCTTTTGATTCTTGAATCTTTTTTTGGGGGGGGAGGACTTCTATTGATTTTGGACCACCTTTTTTTTTTTAGGTTTTTTATTGATATTTAGAGAGAAAGGAAAGGAGAAGGAAAGAGGAAGAAACATCGATGAGAGATAGAGAAACATTAATCAGCTGCCTCCTGCACGACCCCTACTGGGGATGGAGCCCGCAACCTGGGCATGTGCCCTGGCTGGGAATCAAACCGATAACCTCTCCATGCATGGGTGATGCTCAGCCAACAGCCACATGGGCCAGGGCTTGAGCCATCTTATTTTAATTTGTTATCCCACTTCCCCTTCTGGCTTTTCTGTAAAGATGTGTTATAAACAATAGATGGCAGCTTTATTTTTTAGGTGCCAGTTCATATGCAGTCTCCTTCTTATTTAGGTTCTTAATTCAGGGTACATCTTTGTCCAATACAAACCCTTTATTCCTCAAGGAAAATGAAACTCACAAGAGACAAGCTGTTCAATCAATCCTTTTCCTCTGCTTAATAATTGAATTTCTACATCCAAAGAGGAGCAGTCCTTGTGGTGACTAATTCGTGATTGTTACCTGGCGTTTGATGTAATGTGCAGAGAAGGAGCTCATGCACTGGGAAAGGAAGGGAAGAGTTAGAAATAAATTAGATGCTGAATATGTAAACTGGTCATTGAGATGTCAGTTTTAAGCCCAAATCTAATGGATTAGCAAACCAATGATTTGGCAGCCTGTAGAGAAGAAAAAGGGAATCACTTAAGCCCAGCATTGATTCATGAAAGAAATAAGTCATGCTAGACTAACCCTCATTTCCCTTCATGGTAGAATTATTTATTTTTCATTGAGCACTCTTTGTATTCTAACATTTAAGTTTTTTATTGAATTTATTGCGGTGACATTGGTTAATAAAATTATATAGGTTTCAGGTGTACAATTGTATAACACATCATCTGTATATTGTATTGTGTGTTCACCACCCCAAGTCAAGTCTCCTTCCTCACTATTTATCTCCCCTTTACCCTCTTCTACCTCCCCCACCCCCCTATCCCTCTGGTAATCACCATCCTGTTGTCTGGGTGGGAATTACTTTAGTAAAAGAAGATCAGGGAACTAAAAAGAATTACTGTAACTGAGTTTTGGCAAGGCATAATGAAATCTCATGGGCACAAAAGAGAAATGTGAACAAGACAATACTATCATTAGGAATATTTGGTGACTAAATGGGCAACTGTACCCAAACAATGAATCAGTGTAAGTTTGAGAATAAAGTCCCTGGGGGTCTGTCATTGGCTCACTAGTTCACCATTTTTTATCAATGAATGTACTTATCCTTTCATATTTATCTAAGTGCTACTATATTCTAGGTGCTTATATATCTAGAAGACATTCTAATCCTATTTTCAGAAGACATGAGTAGGGTGGGATACTGAATACTTTGGATGACAATCAGGATTCACAAAGACTTAAACAGACTTGAATGATGAGCCTAATTCATGGAATTTGATAAGGAAAAACACAAACCTGTCACATGGTTTCCAACACTCAAGTGTGAAGAAGGCTTAAGGGTTTAGGTTGACTTTAAGTGTAAGAGAAGGTAACAGTAGAGTGGAAACTGCCAAAACCCAGGGCTAGCATGTGGGAAGTTTTTCGCGACATATTGCCAGATGAGAAAAGCAGACTCTAAAGCGGACAGCACAGAAACCTCTGTGTGCGGGAATCCACGCAGGAAGCGCATACATCCAAATGTCGGCAAGATGGGCATGGTAGCCACCTTTGGTTGTTGGATGACAGAGAGGTGACTTGAATTTTGCCTTTCTGTCTTTTTGTGTTTCTCAGGTTTCGGTATTGAGGATATATTGTTTTTGCTTGCCCTTTAAAAAATTATTTCTGTTTCATTTTTAAAAGGTGAAAGGGGATTATAGCCACTATTAAGAACCTAGGCTTTTATTAACAGAATTGGAGGTGGGAAAGGAGGATTGTGGTTACTCTCCCTCATTCATCAGAGCTCACATCCTCTGCCCTGCCAGCTGCCCCTCCCTGGCGGTCAGCATTATTAGTAAGCCCCCACTTCCCCACCCCGGCCAGCACCCTGCCTATGGTTAGGGCATTCTCTAGCTTGAGAAGTAATAGATTTTCTCACACCTGTTCCTTGGTGCCCTTATCGTTTGTTTTCCCCAAAGGTTTGGATTCATTTTCCGTGGAAAGAATGTTAATAATAACAGCTCACATTTATTGAGCATTTGTTATGTGTGCCAGACATTGTGCTAAATGCTTTACATGGGCCATCACTTTTACATCTTGGACGAGCCCTGTGAGAGGTGGTATTGATTTTTATTCCCACTTCACAGCTGAGGAAAGCAAGGCACAGAGAGTTTATGTTGCTTTAGGTTGTAGAGCCAGGATTTGAACCTGGCAGTCTTGTTCTAGAGCCCAGCTCCTGGTCACTAGGTTGAGCTGCCTCCTGTTCTGAGGGTCATCTAGTTGAGAGCCTGTGGTGCAATCCAGGGGCACGGGGCCTCTGCTCTTCTTCCAGGGTTCTGTCACTACTAACCCAGCTTTTGCGTTGGTTTTTATTTCTTTCCAGCATCCAAAACCTTTTATTTCTTTTTGCCTTCTTTCTTGGATTATTTCTTTAATCCTTTCCCAAGAGCCTTTCATCCTCTCAAATAAACAAAATATTTAAAGGTTTTTAAGCCCTTTCGCCCTGTTCTCCAGCAGAAAGATCAGCTTCCGTTATAATGTCATATAGTTCTGTCCTTTTGACCTTGCATATAGGTCATCAAAAGTTCACATAGTTTTTCCAGATAATTTCTGAGCTTTTCTGTATCTTTAGCTCTGCCTCTTCCTGCAAAAGAATAATCTCAATACTGCTTCATAGCTTCAAAACAGAAAAGTTAAAAGTATGTAGTCTATAGTTTAACTTAGTAATCCACACATGAAACCTGTATGTTCATGTTGACTAATGTCACCCCAATAAAATTTAATTTAAAAAAACAACAATATCCATATTTTAAAAAATGGCACCTGCATTTTCAGAGATCATTTTCAAATCACATTCCAACATCAAAATTCTCTTAGGAATCAAGGCACTGGTCGCCATGAGCATAAAATCTCTTGGCAGGTCCATTTAACTCACTCCACTTAAATAATTTTAAGCCCAGATTTTATTTGGCTAGCTATCCCTGTTCCCAGTCATCAGTTACCAACCTCAAGTCTTAAGAATTGTTAATAGACAGCTTCAGTATTATTTACTAATACTCCCAAACCCACAAATACTCCCCAAAGCCAAGGGGGGTCCCCGCCACATTATGTCATGCCTCTCTGATCATGTAAGTTCCTTATCCTGGCCAGCTCTGCTTGGTATTGCTCATGGGAACCCTTCTGTCCTGCAGGGTTTGTAGCATTTACAGCACCTTGCAGTACCTACTATGTGCCAGAACTGCTCTGTGTGAGACTGAGAATAAAGTGCAGCCTCTGCTGTCCTTAAATATCTACACATCCCATAAAGTGCCTTGGAAATAGGTGGATATTCTTCATATAGGAAGATTCTCCCCAGAAAGCACTTCCTTCATGGCCTTACGGTGTTTTTCATTAGAAGCACCACTGGCATTTTGAGCAGCACATATTTTTTCTAGTCGACGGCTCTTTCTTGCATCTGTAGACTTGCAGCAGCCTTGACCTCCACCTATTAAATATCAGTAACCCCCACCCCCATTAGCATGACAGTGGAAAGCATACCCACACACACACCCCAGAGAGGAATAGTGGCATCCCTGTCATGGTAGCTCAGGTTTTGTTGGGACTGGGTGGAGGAGGATGGGGGGATGTACAGCTGTCATGTTCCTCTGCCGCATCCCACACTGTGACATCACATCCTTCTCGGGGAAACCTTGAGCCTGAGAGCATTTCTGTATGGACAGTGCAGCAGCCTGCTGAACAAGTTTTGCTTTGCTCAGGACCAGTGGTGCATTTTATGTATTGCCTCCAGGTTCCTTAGAACCAACATCCATTTGATGGACCAGATATTAAAGCGAAGGGAGAAGCATAGCCCTTTGGTGTGTATTGGCTAGAAGCAGTGGTTCTCAACCTTCCTAATGCCGCGACCCTTTAATACAGTTCCTCATGTTGTGGTTACCCCCAAACATAAAATTATTTTCGTTGCTACTTCATAACTGTAATGTTGCTACTGTTATGAATCGTAATGTAAATATCTGATATGCAGGATGTATTTTCATTGTTCGCGACCCACAGGTTGAGAACCGCTGGTAGAGGTTGAGGTGTTCTCAGGAAGGCAGTCCTGGCAAGAAACATTTAGCCCTGTAGTGCCACAGTGTAACACAGAAAGTAAGATGAAGTTCTACATAAGTAGGCTAATGAGAATGTGGTTGTGAGAAATACCATAGTGTTGCCTATAGCTGCATGTGTACTAACGGCGAAAGACTGCATAGTTCATTTTGAGTCTTTGAATTTGAATCAAATGTTAAACACTCCCACAGTTAACTTGCTTGTCCCTATATATTTCATTCTAGAAATGACATAAAACTATTTGAAGTTATTTACATGGAATATGTACAATGTTATATTTTAATATTAAGCAAAGAATAAACACTAATAGGATAATAGAATAAAACCCAAATTTTAGAAGAATAGTTGAATGAATCTCAAAAATTTAGTGGGAGTAGAAACTGTATGACTAGTAAACTAGAATGAATTGAGGTTCCAGAAAGTAGGGTGGAATTTTGGGTAGAAAAGGAAACTATTAGGTGCCATAGAGAGGCATGTGTAGCTATATAATCTCAGGCAAAGCCACGTGAGCACGCACCTGGCCTCCTCTGTGTCAGTCATTCTGGCACTTGCATACTGCAAACCCCAAAGGCGTGGGCCTTAATTGGGAGATCCCATGTCCCAATAACACCAGTAACTCAAAGCCAGTACGTTTCTCATTTCTCGTGAGCTTACCACATTGCCTTGCGCAGCTGAGCACTCCTGCCCCCAGCCAGCGTCGCACTATAAACATTCCTGCCTCTGCGGAGAGCTTCTACTCGCTTGAGAAACTTCCCTTTGTGATTCGGAGGCTGGGTTCATGTTTCTGATGAGATTCACTGTAAAAGTTTATGATGATGCAGTCTGTTCAGAGTGTGCAGTTGGTGAATAAACCTCCTCTTATCCCACGACCCTTATTTGATCTTCTGTTGCTGGCTGTCCTACCTGCATCCATGAACTGCTTTGTATACACACACCTGAGAATCTGTCCCTGTTCATCTCCAAATAAGGGGTCTCGTTACAGACTCTGATGTCTGATATATAATGAGAAGACATTAAAGCGAATTTCTCTTTGGAATATTTGTTATTAAAGCAGTTTTTTAGCCGAAGCCGGTTTGGCTCAGTGGATAGAGCGTCGGCCTGCGGACTGAAAGGTCCCAGGTTCGATTCCGGTCAAGGGCATGTACCTGGGTTGCGGGCACATCCCCAATAGGAGATGTGCAGGAGGCAACTGATCGATGTTTCTCTCTCATCGATGTTTCTAGCTCTCTATCTCTCTCCCTTCCTCTCTGTAAAAAATCAATTAAAAAAATATATTTTTTTAAAAAAAAGCAGTTTTTTAGAAATAAAACCAATCTAACTAGCTGGTGAGATGAATTCTGATATAAGCTACATGATTACATAAATCCTTTAATATCTAATCCCTGAGTCTAGATTGCTACTCGTGGCTAGAAACTTGCAAGCCAGGAGTGGAAGCAGAGGAACAATTGATGAATTTTCTGACCATTGGTCCAGTTATCATATTAAAAAAGCAGTTTTTTAGAAATAAAACCAATCTAACTAGCTGGTGAGATGAATTCTGATATAAGCTACATGATTACATAAATCCTTTAATATCTAATCCCTGAGTCTAGATTGCTACTCGTGGCTAGAAACTTGCAAGCCAGGAGTGGAAGCAGAGGAACAATTGATGAATTTTCTGACCATTGGTCCAGTTATCATAAATAATAGTTTTATTCCAGATTCAAATACCTGCCCCAATTTGTATGGAAATCTCAAGGGTATTCGTCCAGGCAGTTCCTGCTGTTTCATCTCTCTTCCCTTCTGTTTATTTGTTCATTGGATCAGCCCACTCTGCCTGAACCTCCTCTTCATTTATACCTGGATTCCTTTCTCCTTTGCCCCTCCTTCCACTCAGAGCTCACCTAGTTTCCCTAGCCATTCAGTCACTAATTGCAAGTGTTATCTTTCAGTAAGCTTCCCTCTTCCCTCCTAATGAAAGAGTTAACAGGTTTCTCTGGCCCCACTTTTCCTAACCCTGTAACCCCTGTTTGACTCTCCTCAGCACTTCACTTTGCAAATAATGTTAACATTTTATTCATGTATTTAAGAACGTATTGTATTCAGTCATTGGTGGCCACATTTCGTCATACCTCCAGAAGCCCCTTGGGAAAGATCATGTCTTTTTCACTGTATAGCACTTCGCACATTGAGGCATTTCAGGAGGGATTACTGAAGATCAAATGTCATACTCGAAAAAATTACTAAATAAGCTCTGAGGTTTTGGGTCCTGTTCTCCAAGAAGATCAGCTGAAAGTATGTAATCGTGCAACTGAACTGTGGAGCCAAACTGTGGGAGGAGATGATCAAGGGATGTGACACATAGGAAGTGAGATTATGTGAGTAGAAAACCTTTCATCCATGGACTTCAGAATACATTACACAGACTCTCTCTGAACTAGGTACTTGGAAAGCTCTTTGAAAGCAGGGAAATCCAAGCAGAGACCTGAAATGACCAAGATATGAGTGAGGGAGGTCAGGAAGGGGGCATGGACTTCTGGCTCAGCTGGCATCCACTTTACTCCTCACCACAGGTCTCTGTCAGGGCCATTAGGACCCAGGCTCTACCTAACTAGGCAGCGTATAGGTTAGGACCAGGGAGGTCTGCACCTCACCTCAGTGTTGCTGCATCTCTGCCATTGAAATGATCATTAATGCCAAGGACATGTATAAAGGAAAGAATCATGTGATGATTTAAATCACTCTGCATGGAGAAGGAGATTTTGTGTGTTGAACCTTTAAACTAGGCACTATTTCATTTCTGTAAGCAAGGTTTGGGGTAAGGTTGTTCAATAGGAGATTTTTAATGTTTCTTCTAGGTACAATATTCTGGTCACTGTACCTTAAAAAGGAAAAAAAATCAGGATAGTTAAAGAAGTTTCAGAAAATAACTAAAAGTATTAAGGAGATGGAAGGACTGCTAAATGAGACTGTTCTAAAATATATGGGGACCTTTAAAAAAATTGTGGTAAAATATGCATAACATAAAATTTACCACTCTTTAAAAATTTATTGGAGTGACATTGATTAATAAAAGTATATAGGTTTCAGGTGTACATTCTATAATACATCATCTGTATATTGTATTGTGTGTTCACCACACCAAGTCAGGTTTCCCTCCAAGACCATTTATCCCCCCTTTACCCTTTTCTATTCCCCCACCCCCTTTCCTTCTGGCAGTTGTCTGTGTTATGAGTTTTTCTGTTTGTTTGCTGAATCCCTTCACCTTTTTCACCGGTCCCCCCAATCCCCTCCCCACTCAGTCTGTCAGTCTGTCCTCTGTATCTGTGAGTCTGTTTCTATTTTGTTTGTTAGTTTATTTTGTTCATTAGATTCCACATATTAAGTGAAGTCATATGGTACTTGACTTTCTCCAACTGGCTTATTTCTCTAAGCATAATACTCTCCAGGTCCATCCATGCTAATCTTTATTATTTTCTTTCTTCTACTCATTTCAGGCTTTGTTTGTTGTTCTTTTAAGTTCCTTTAAGTGTAAAGTTAGATTGTTGGAGATTTTTCTTGTTTCTTGAGATAGGCCTGTAATGCTCTGAATTTCCCTCCTAAGACTGTTTTCGCTGTGCCCCATTGACTTGGGGTTGTCATGTTCTCATTTCCAGTTTTTTCAAGCTATCTTTTGATTTCTTCCTTGATCTCATTGTTAACCTATTCATTGTTTATTAACATGTTATTTAGCCTCCATGTATGTTTATCGATTTTTTTTCTTATGATTGATTTCTAGTTTCATATCATTATGGTCAGAGATGTTGTCTGAAGCTGGTCACTGGGTGTATTTGTTCTGAGGTCACTTGGAAGGGACTCTGGTGCAGGCCAACATCAGATGCTGCTTGTGACTGGTTCTTGGCAACCTGTTTGGAGCTACAAAGCAATACAGTTTCTGCCTGCCTCTGCAGGGCCTGGGCGCATGCAGAATGAGATTTTGTGCTGAACCTCTCAGAGAGTGCCTGTGTCGCTAGCAGACTGCCATCTCTCCCTGGCAGACAGAATCCCTGCTGATTCTCACAGCCAGGTGTTATGTGGGTGCCTCTTCCCGGCTCCAGTGCTCTGGGCTGGTGCCCATGCTTCTCAGGGGTAACCTTTGCAGCTAAGATATCCCTTTGAAATCTCATTTGCCACCCATAGGAGCAGGGCCAGCCCTTTTCATGTGTCCGCCCTTCCTACCAGACTTGATGTGGCTTCTTCTGTAAATCCTTGGTTGTAAGACTTCTCTTCAGCTAGTCTTCAGTTGGTTATTCAGGCTGTTTGCTTTATGTTTAGTTGTAATTCCAGTTTGGTTCTGGGAGGAGGTGAGTGTGACATCCACCTATTCCATTGCCATCTTGGATCTCCTAAAATTTACCATTTTTAAGTGTACAGTTCAGTGGCATATAGTACATTCACAGTGTTGTGTAACCATGACTACCATCTATCTCCAGAACTTTCTCATCACCCCAAACTAAAACCCAGTATCCATTAAACAATAACTCCTCATTTCCCTGTCTCTCCAGCCCCAGACAACCACCATTCTACTTTCTATCTCTCAATTTTACTATTTTAAGTACCTCATATAAGTGAAATCCCTTACATAACTGATGCATTTCCCTTAGCATGTCTTCAGAGTTCATCCCTGTTGTGGCATGTGTCAGAAATCCCTTCCCTTTTAAGGCTGAATAATATTCCGTTGTATGTATAGCTCACATTTTGTGTGTCCATTCCTCTGCTGATGGGCAGTTGGGTTGCTCTTACCTTTTGGCTCTTGTGAATAATGCTGCTACGCACAAGTATCTGAGAGCCTACTTTCAATTCTGTTGGATATATGCCTGGGAATGGACTTGCTGGGTCATATGGAATTTTTGTTTTAAGCTTCTTGAGGAACCACCAGAGTGCTTCCACAGCAGTCTTACCGTTTCACATTCCCACCACCTGTGCACGAGGGTTCCACTTTCTCCACATGTTTGCCAACACTTTTTATTTTCCATTTGTTTTGTTTTGTCTTGTTTTTTTTTGTTTTAAATAATGGCCATCCTGATGGGTGTTATGTGGTATAAATGGGGATTTTTCTACCTGGAAGAAATTAGAGGAGATATGTAGGAACCTGTAGTTGTGAAGACTTTGACTCAGATGTACACAGACGAGGCACCAGAATCTAAATTTTAGAATTTGGACAAGTAAGATAGTGTTTAACAAATAGCATAGCATGGGTACTAAACAATCCGAAAGGCCACAGGCCCTTTACCTTCCTCTTCTTTTCAGGCTACGTGTCAGCTTGGATGAGGAAGACGCTGTGAGGTAAGTTTACAATAATGACAAATATATCTTCTCACACTAGTTATTTCATCCTACGATGAGAATATAAGCCCAAGTATATGTGAACACTTGTTTAAAAGATTTAGATAGTTCACAATTGGATAGTTTAAAAAACCAAGAATTCTGTATAATTCACCCCTATACTTTTAAAGTTGATATTAGAGAAGATGATTGTGCCTCCATTCCTACCTTAACCTACTATCCTGCATTCGAAACTCTCTGGGCTCCTCTTAGGGGACCTTGTAGCAGTCACAGGGAGGTGAAATTACTATTTTAATTAATTAACATTCAACAGATATTTATTGAGCATTGACCATGTGCCAAGCCTTATAAGAGCTACGAATAGCCTGGCCAGCATGGCTCAGTGGTTGAGCGTTGACCTATGAACCAGGAGGTCACGGTTCAATTTCCAGTCAGGGCACATGCCCGGGTTGCAGGCTTGATCTCCTGTGTGGGGCGTGCAGGAGGCAGCTGATCAAAGATTCTCTTACATCATTGATGTTTCTATCTCACTCGCTCGCTCTCTCCCTTCCTCTCTGAAATCAGTGAAAAAATATTTTTTAAAAACAACGAATGGAAAGGAGAGCAGAGTAGACCCTGTCTTTATGTTCATGGAGCTACATTTTAGTGGGTGATTCAGATCATTTATCACACAAATAGATTTGTAATTCAAACTGTGTTTAGTTCTATAAAGGAAAAATACCTGAGATATTTCTCTCCTTTAGTTTGTTCACACAACCACCCTAAGAAATCTGCTTTCTTTTCCCTTTAGGGGCCTCCAAACAGGTGGCTTTGCCTGGGAGGGAGAGGTAGAGAACAACGCGTATAGCAAGGCTACAGGGGTAGTCCCCCAGCACAAGTATCACCCCACAGCTGGCAGTTACCAGCTCCATTTTGCCCTGCAGCAACTTGAACAACAAAAACTTCAGTCCCGGCAGCTTCTGGACCAGAGTCGAGCCCGTCACCAGGTAATTCAAGACTTTTCCAAGTGCTAATATCTTCCTTCTATTGGTAAAAATAATAATAATAAGGTCAGTGGGAAAATGTAGGAATACAGTTTACCAAAGGTTTACCAACACCACCATGGCTTGGATGGTTCCTGGGGAATCTACTCTCAGGGAAGAAATGTTCTGAAGCCATAGCCTTGGCTTAGCTGTAAAGTGATGCCGAACCAGTTTTGACATTCTTTCTTTCATTTGAATGTTTCCCCATAAAAGTCTCTAGTGTAGTAGTTACCCTTCCTATTATATGATCTCAGTTTAGTAACTTCCCAAAAGGATCTAATTCTCAAGTACCTAGAAGCTAGCATTTTTATTAATTTTTTTCTAAGTGTACTCTGTCTTTGCCTTCATAGACGTGGCCCATATAAGTGCATGTTAATCCTTCATGAACTATCAAGATTTTCAAGGAATAAATCACTTGGAAGTTCTTGTACGAAATGGTCATGACTTAAGTTGTTGGTCTTCTGGTTTGATAGTTTGTACTCAAAACAGTGTAAACAAAAATATAAAATGTACTCCAAAATCCTTGCAGTCATGGAGCTCATGCTCTAGTGGATTATTGATTCCCTATTCACTGTCTATAAAATGACAGAAACTCTTTTTGAATATATGTGTGAGGGAGCTATCTGAGTATTTTACACTTGTGTATCAGTATGGCCCCTATTAGAGAGAAAGGATGACTTCACAAAAAAGTCAGGCCATGAAAAGGTAAACGTTTCTTTATGATTCAGGATTATCATTAGACTCAGTTACCATGTTCTACATGTTCTATTGGGCTGAATGAGTATTGATTCTATGAGCTTCCCTGATATTTGGTTATCTGAAAAAATGTCTTCTATCAGCTTAACTTTTTGTCATTTTTATAAAAATGTAGTGCGCATTACTTTGTGCAAAATTAAAATTCACTCTATGGCTAAGGCAATGTTTACCAAAGTTTTTCTTCTAAATAAAACAATTGTCATTATGCTCTCTATCGTTACTTATCTTTTCAACTACTGTCCCAGTTCAAACATATTTTCTTATTTCAGTATCATTCACCACTTGATTATCTGTTTTAGTGTACTCTGTATATTATTACTAGAGGCCCAGTGCATAAATTCGTGCACCAGTGGGGTCCCTGAAACTGGCCTTGATAATACTAGAGGCCCAGTGCATGGATTTGTGCACACTGAAAGGAAATTAATTAGAAGAACTATTTTAGAGACTGGAGGGAGGGGGGACCGTGGGAGGTTGGCCAGGCTGGGAGGGCCCACGGGAGGGCTCCAGGGTGTGTCCGGCCTGTCTCGCCCAGTCCCGATCAGCTGGATCCCAGCAGCAAGCTAACCTACCGGTCGGAGCGTCTGCCCTCTGGTGGTCAGTGCACATCATAGCGACTGGTAGACCAGCCAACTGTCTGCCCCCTGATGGTCAGTTCACGTCATAGCAAGCGGTTGAGCGGCCTTAGCATATTACGCTTTGATTGGTTGAACGGCCAACCAGACGACCAGACACTTAGCATATTAGGCTTTTATTATATAGGATTAATTCATTATAATTGAGAAATTCTAAGTGCAAATATTTGTGAAGTAGTTCATTAGGTCGTTTTTCTAGAGAAATATTCACACTTTACATCTGGAAAATATGTAATGTAGCATCTCATTTTGATCACTACACTGCCCTTTGTCTGGTAGAAATGTTCTTTTCTAGAAAGTCTAAGGGATAGAGAAGCCATTTAAGCCAGTTTGCATTTTCACAATTCCAAATATAAATGTATCTTTGATATTTTTTAATGTTTAAATTTTTAAGAACTCCTTAAACTTCTAAAGCCCAACATCATTCACAGTACTAGAGAATACCAGCTGAATCAGATACTAGATAGTGGAGGTGTCATACGTAGCCTTATTTCTCATATGTGAATATAATTTTATAATCCATGGCCTGACATATCCAGACAGTTGGTCTCTTGTAATTTTTAATGCTTCCATTCCTTGAAATGGTGGGTGATTTAAAAAAACAAGGAGGTGCTTGCAGGGCATTGAAGTTTTGAAGAAGGAGACAGTTTTGCTAATGTTCACTTTTAGAAACTGCTTCATTTATAAGTCCTCATTCTTTTGATTAGCTTCCAGCAACTCACATTCCTTTGAAAATTCAGAGTATTACTATTCTTGTGGGGATTTTTTTTTTCACTGAGGATTATACTGGTTTAGTTTCACTGAACTGTGAAGTATATGGAAAATATGTTTTTTTTGAATCTGTCAGAATATCTATCTTAGGGAGAACTCAGAACTCCCAAGAAGGGAGTTAGCTCGTGTCTCCTGGAGAGGGAACAGAAGATCATTCATCACAGTTTTATATATGTTTATACCATCATTTTCTTTCTTCCCTGGTTCTTCTAACCCATAGTTTTATTTAGATAAAAATGAGGAAGAGTAAAGTTCTGGGGCTATGGGGGAGCTAAAGAGACTAAATTTGATTAGCTTGAAGAGTTTAAAACTAATAAAATAGCAAATAAGATATTAAATGTTCTAACATTAAGGTATTAAATGTTCTAACATTAAGGATATTTAGTAACTTAGGGCACTGTATTTCAGAGGACAAGAATCACTTCACAAAAGGAACAAAACCCTATGAGATTTTAAGCTTCTGTTTTCAGCTTACCTTGAGACTGTGCTAGACTTGACTGTTATAATTACCACTAAATTGTTGATTGAAGCATAGCTTGCATTCTCAATATGTCCTGTATTTCTGTCCTTGGATTAAGCTTTAGAATAGAGATGGTTTCTCTGATGAACTTCTTATGCTTTGGATTTATTTTACTTGAGAGGTAGTCATTGATATAACCAACAATTTGGTTTAAGAGCAGTGGATAGATTTGAAATCTGATTTACCTAGCATTCATTCACAAGATAGACCAGTTAATAGAATGGGACATTAAAGGATTCTTTATATTTGTTACATTATCCTATATAATAAAAGGCTAATATGCAAATTGACTGAACAGCAGAATGACCAGTCACTATGACACACACTGACCATCAGGGGGCAGACGCTCAATGCAGGAGCTGCCCCCGGGTGGTCAGTGCGATCCCACAGGGGGAGTGCTGCTCAGCCAGAAGCTGGGCTCACAGCTGGCAAGCGCAGCGGCAGTGGCAGCACTAAGGATGTCCTGACTGAGGCCTAAGCCGTCAGTCAGACATCCCCTGAGGGCTCCTGGACTGCCAGAGGGCACAGGCCAGGCTGAGGGTCCCCCCCCCCCACCTAGTGCACAAATTTCGTGCACCAGGCCTCTAGTATTATA
>NW_005371193.1:1650958-1705406 GCF_000412655.1 Myotis brandtii
TATTTATTATATTTATTATATTTGTCATATATTATATTAGCATGTATATCATGTTACTATATGTTAATTATGTACATGGACAGTGGTTTTCATACTGATCTCCTAAAAAATGTTTTGGGAAGATCTTGCAGCCTTTCTTTTTTCTTTTTTTTTCAAATGGAGTATTTTATTAACATATTAATTGTCTTTTTAACATATACACACACACTGAGACACACTGATTGGTCTGCATGAACAAGGATTGTCTAAATATCCTAATGGAAAATGAAAAATTTAAAAATATATTAATTTTTTATTGTTATACACAATTACATCCACATCACTTACAAAGCTATTACTGATTCTGTCCACGGAAGCAGAATGGTATTGGAAGAGGAAACTTGTGGGTAAGTTCATCAGTGAAACATAACTGAGATCTCAACATGAGAAAGCTGACAAAACACGAATTTTTGCTGTGAAAATTTTCTTTGCAAAATATGGAGAAAAGTCTATCAATGGCCAGTAAATAAGAGAAGGCGTAATCAGTTCTCACAGTGTTGTGCAAGGGCATCAAGAAAGCTGTTCAGTCCTTCTCTGGGATCAGTGTCAGAACGTTTCCAATAGCAATGGTCTTACCCTCATCTCTTAAAGTAAAACGACCCATCTGAGGAAAATCTTTGAATGTCTCAAGGCACATAGTTCCTGCTGTCCTTAAACGGGCAATGTATACTTGATCTTGTTTCACGAAGCGGGGCCGTGTCTTACTTTTTTCTCCAGATTTTTTGTTTACCAATGAGATTAAGGCTGTTATCTCTACTTCCTTAATACAAGTATGAATGTGCAGCACCGCAATATAACTTGGACAGATGATGGACTTGTGCTCAGTAATCACTATCTGAACATCAAATGTGCGTCCAGAATGGCAAAGATTATTAGGGTCACAAAGTATAAATCCTGGAAGAATCTCTTCTTCTTCAATTCCCTTCAGTCTGATTTTAAGATTTTCACCTGGGGCTACATAATCAGTTTCAGCATCATCAGAAAGTATTCCAAGAACTTCCACATTGTGCTTGTTTGGCATCGTCACAAGCTGCTGGCCTTTAAAAATGGATCCTGATTTCAGCTTGCCCAGGACCACAGTACCCATATCCTTGTACTTATCCACAATTGGCAGTCTAATTGGTCCATCAATTGATCTGTTGACGTTTGGCAGGTTATCCAAATATGGAATAAATGGTAATTCAGTGTACCAGGGGCAGAAATCTGATTGCTCTTTAATATTTGCCCCAGTTAGCCCTGAGCAGGGCATAAAATGAATGTCTTTTTTGGGACTGAAGCCGACTTTTTTCAAAAAGGGCACCAGTTTTTCTTTACATTTTTCATATCTCTCGCTTCTCCAATTTACTGTGGGATCATCCATCTTATTAATAAGCACTACTAAATACATTACACCTGCTGTCTTTGCCAACATAGCATGTTCTCTTGTCTGTCCACCTTTTTCAAAGCCAATTTCAAACTCCCCTTTCCTGGCAGAAATGACCAGCACTGCCAAATCAGCTTGAGAAGCACCACCAATCATATTTGGGACAAAACTCTTATGGCCAGGGGCATCTAGAATTGTGAAATGTTTCTTTTCTGTTTCAAAATAGGCACGACCCACTTCTGCTGTTTTACCCTTGTCTCGTTCTTCTTGATTTGTGTCTAAGGCCCAGGACAAATACCAAGTTTCTCTGTTTTTTTCTTTAGCTTCTCTTTCATATTTCTCAAGTGTCCTTTTGTCAACCATTCCTGTCAAAAACATTATCTGTCCTCCAATGGTTGACTTGCCAGCATCTACGTGCCCAGTGAATACAACATTTACCTGTTCTTTTTTAGGAGCACCTGAGGGTAGGACCACAGATTTAGATTTTCTCATTTCCTCTTTCTCCGTCATTTCCTGGCCACTTTCTTCTGGGGGCCCTGCATCTCCCAGTGAACAACCCCCTGGCGCGGCTTCACTCATTTCTTTATTGTGCTCCCATGACTCCCCTAGAACCATCTCCACCTCTCCATTTTCTGTAACAGGTCCAGAAAGTTCCATGGTGACGGCTGAACTGGAGCCTTCACACAACACTATCTGCTCCTCTTTGGCATGTTCCACAGGCGCCCCCAGCCCCAGCCTTTTACCTTCAGGTATGCCCACGCCGGGGCAGGTTTCCTCAATGCTGGTGGTGTCCGCAGGGGGGGTCTGCGGCTAGGCGGGGCCCGCAGGAAGGACGGCAGGAACTCCGCGGCGTGGAACTCCGCGTACGTTAGGCACGAAGGGTTTGGCATTGATGTTCAGGTGACGGCTGACCGCCGAGCTGAGGTGCTCACGCTGGGCCTCGGCCACTGCTGCTGAAGAGGCTAGGTCCCCGCTAGGGGCTGAACCCACTGCCTCCATGTCCACCTGGTCCCAGCAATCGGGTGCTGAGTCGCTGCTGCTGCTGCTGCTGCTGCTGCTGCTACCCGTGTCCATCATCTGAGGACCTGATGGGTGGCAGGGAGGGAGTGGGGTCAGTAGGACAGAAAGAGCGGGCTATGCAGACAGGGGGAAGGCAGCAAGAGCGCGGGGCCAAGGGGTAGCCACACCCACCTTAGTGGCAGCGCAGAGACAGCGAAGTACCGACACTGCATTCGCAGCTGCGGTAGCAGCAGCCTCTTGCAGCCTTTCTTGCATTACTTGCAGAGGAAGTTCTCCATCCTTTTCTGCAGATAGGTAGCCAGTTTACTGAAGGTATTAATTTCAAGAAGGCCCACTCTGATTCAGGATATGAGTTTGGAAGTGAGCATCTCCAAACATTCATGTGGAGTTGGTTTTGATCTCCATATCTGTCTAGCATTTCACTCATAAATCTAGAAATTTTTGTTCACTGAATCTACCCCTACTAAAAACTGGTCCTATAACATGGGCGTGGGAGAGGAAAGTCACCCAGAGCCATTGGCAAAGGTTTCCAGGGACAGGTACAAAGACATATGTGGGATTCAGTCCATTTGATAGAGAGCGTGATAAAAGACAAAATGGAAACTATGAGCTTTTACACATTGATGGGTAAAACCAGCAGTTTTGGTGTTTGAGGTTGTTTTTTGTTTGTTTGTTTTTTTCAAGACGTCCCAAATTAGAGCAGAGTTCAGCAAACTTACTCTGTAAATGGTCAGTCTTATAGTATTTTAGACCTTTCAGGCTATATAGATAGGGTCTCTGTGGCAACTACTCAACTTTGTTATGGGAGAATGAAAACAGCCATAGATAACATGTAAATGAATGATTGTGGCTGTTTTCCAATAAACCTTTATTTACAAAAACAGGCAGCAAGCTGGATTTGGCCTGTAGCCCTAGTTTGTAGGCCCCTGGTTTTGAGCCATAGAACCCCTTGGAGGGCCTATTGCGGTTACCAATTGCTTCCCCAACCCCATTTATGATTCAGTAGATTTGGGATGGGGCTCACTTATTTCCGTTTCTAAGTTTCCAGGTGATATTAAAGCTGCTCTTCTGGGTAGCGCACGTTGAGAAACATTGGACTAGAGGGAAAGAGATTACAAATGTTCCCCTTTGTTATTTGTTTTCTGTCCTTTGGAAGGGAGATTGAATATGTTAAATCTTAATGTTGCCCTTATAAAATTTTCAGCAATCATTTTTTATCGGAACTTTGTTTCTATCTTCTCACTCCAAACTTGAAAACCTCCTTGCTCATTCTTCTTATCAGGTACATTGTGCTCAGCAACCACTGCCCCCAGCATTCACGTTTCCTAGTGGATAAGAGATAAGTAATGGGACACATTCTTCCCTCTGTGTTTTAATTATCATACAACACTTAGTAAGCACTAACGGAGGTCCAGTCGCCATTCCAGGTGCTTCACACATATTAATTCATTGAAAATGAGTGTCGGGATGGTTGGGGAAAGTGCAGAATCTTGATAGTCTAGGGATGGGAAAATGACTGTTATGTGCTGATGTGTCCCTGTATGTGTCTCCTCTCTCCTTTCCCTCTGTTTCTCACTTCCTTCTCAGACTGGCTTCCTGCCCCTGAAGGAACAGGTTAAAAACTTTTCTTTCAGCTGAGTCGTGGGACTTTCTTCAGCAACGGTTGACTTGGTGACATCAGCATGAGTAGCCCTCCATGCTGGGGTCTGTGAGGAGGGCTTCGCAGGCTGTGAGGCCCGACTGACCTGATTCTAATTGCCGACATTGAGCTGATGTTATTCTTGGCCCGGGACAGAGCGATTACTCAGTAGTTTCTGTTAAAGTGATCCTTTGTTAAACTTCTGCTCCCAGCCCCCTCTCCTTCCCTCCCACTCTCTTCTCGGCCTCATCCAGACTGAAAAAAAGGCCCCAAAACAGAAAAATTAAGGACATTTTGATGGCCAAGGCAGAACTGCTGAAATTTCTTTTAAAGACAAAGTTGGAGAGGGGGATTTTAATGTTTTACTGGTTCCCAAAGCCCTTCCATTTTAGGTAGATTTACTTTTCAACATAGTGAAATAACTCAAGGCAGGAGAAAACTGCATCCTAAATTCTTCTCATCTTTCCACTCCCATCTGTTCTTTACCTTCCCCCTTCCCACCATCCCAATTTTTTCAGATTAGCAGGGGGGCAGACAGCTCAGTGTTCACATCAAGGGGTCTTTCTGTGTGCTAGTAACATCTTGAAGGCTATATGTAATGAGCTTTTTGCTAATGGTGTGTGTGTGTATGCGTGTGTGTGTGTGTGTGTGTGTGTGTGTACACACATGCATGCACAACCTCACAGGTGTGGAAAGGATTCCCATATAAACCCAGCCAAGTCTTGTTATTCTGCTCCTAAAACTTCATTGCATGTGTCTAGAAAAATTCTGCCCCCCTGGTGGAATGAATACTGTGTCTCCAAGTCTTCAGCTGCTGTGTGTTTGTGTTGTGGGGGAGGGGAAAGAGAGAAATTCAGCAGGCACCGGCTTTTCCAGGCAGCCAGCAATAACACGCTAGCTCCTCAGCATGGCACAAAGAGAGCAAGCAAACAGGCTCGCTGCGCAGGGGGGTCTCTGCGTGTTTCTAACAGTACTTGTGAGGTGGGTGCGCTGGGGGTGCGTACGCAAGGGAGAGAACGGAGGCCTGTGTGCTTAGATTCCCGGGGCAGGTTGACTTAAATGTCATAACCTACTGCTGCTTTGTTTTTTTGGTTTTGTTTGGTTTGATTTGGGTTTTTTGTTCTGTTTTGTTTTTCCTTCTGACCTTTATCAGGAACTCATATAACACTTAGTTTCTAGATGATGATGATGGTAATGATGATGAATTTTCCTAGAACCATTTGATTTAGTAGATTTTGTCAAATCAAACTCTTTTCTTTGTCTTACTTCATACAAACACATTGAAAATATGTGAAATAATACATGTAAAACTACATCCAGTTGTTTGAAATAGGCACGCTGGACAATCTTTGGAGTCGGATAATCCTCAGTTTAAATCGTATCCCTGTCCAGCCTATGACCTGGGACAGGTTATTCAAACATCTTTAAACCTCCGTTTGCTTATCTCTAATATGAAGTTGATAATATACCTGTGAGTTATCATTAGGATTATAATCCTCGGGACATTACCATGTGTGAAGCACTGAACCAGAAGTTATACTAGTTTTTGTATTGAGTCCTCACAACTGCCCACTTTTAAATATATATATTTTTTTATTGATTTCAGAGAGGGAGGGAGAGATAGAAACATCAGTGATGAGAGAGAATCATTGATCGGCTGCCTCCTGCACACCCCATACTAGGGATTGACAGCGACTTGGGATGTGCTCTGACCGGGCATTGAATCCATGACTTCCTTGTTCATAGGTCAACACTCAACCACTGAGCCATGCCGGCCAGGCACAACTGCCCTCTTATTAGCCCCTTTTATAAATGAAAAAATAGAACATCATTTATGTAACTTTATTAGAGTCACATAAGTAACAAATGGAAGAGCTGGGATTTGAAACCAGGTGTGTCAGCCTCCAGCATCCAAGCTCTCGGCTATCATGCTATATGCCACCTCCCTGACAATCTATTAAGGCGTTTAATAAATAGTAGCCATGTGTGTTATTATATAAATTTTAAGCTTCAGTTCATACACTCAACAAGCATTTATTGATACCTATAAAACTGTATTTGAAAAGTTATTGTCAGGTACCCTAACTATGTACTGTCTCAAGAGAAAAGGTTTAGTTAAACATCGGTAAACTCAGGCCTAGACATTGTTCTGGTTAACACAAATTCTTTAAGAAATGTCTTAAGAAGGTGTTTCTGGGCTTACAACTCTTAGAAATGCCCTTACTTTACCCTCCCTGGTGCTTGTATTATTCAGTAATAGGATCAGGGACTACTGAAACTTTGGAGATTCTGAGCACTTGCGTGGATTGTTACTAATAACAGGAATTATCTTTCTAATGATCACTTTGGCCTTTTTCAATTTTTCATTAAATTTATTGGGGTGACATGGGTTAATAAAATTAGATAAGTTTCAAGTGTACAATTCTATAACACATCATCTGGATAACATATTGTTTGGCCTTTCAGTCCTGTTATTTTTACTGGTCATACTATTTTAAGTTTACTTCTATGATGGGTGTTTTTGAGAAGACTACCAGGAAATATGGCAGGTGCCTATGAATGTGAATACCACAAATGACACCTTTGCATGACTCATGTTATGCTTGCTCGTTCAGTACCATATAAATCTAATTCTTAATGCATTATTATAATGCAGACCTCAGTTCATTATGCTGATTCATTACTAACAGTAATAGAAGTCCTCTGGTTTCCATCAGGTTGTCTTCTGAGCTGCTCCTAGAGAAGTGTCCCCCTGGAAGCTTAGCGGGAGGAAGGTGCGGGCAGGGAAATGGACGTATAGCGGGAGTCTCCTGAGTGCAGGATGTAGTGTCTTCATGCCACTGGTGAGGAAGCTGATGCGCAGAGTTGGAGTAACTGATGCAAGGTTGCACAGCTAGCTGATCGCAGAGAGAATAGTCAGCCCAGGCGGGAGGGCTTCCACAGCCCTTTTCCACTCTCCCGCCGTACCCTTGGTAGAGTGTTCGTTTGCTTCTTGTTTTATACATTAGCATTCCAATTTTATTGCTTCTGCTGCTATACACTCAAATACACAAATATAAAAGAAAGAATCAGCTTAATGAAGCAAAATGCAGAACTCTACATGGTTGTGGGTATATTAAAAGAATTGTTCATCTATCAGCTGCTTGGGATCGATCTTGTTTTTGTTTTTTTTTAAATATATTTTATTGATTTTTTACAGAGAGGAAGGGAGAGAGATAGAGAGTTAGAAACATCGGTGAGAGAGAAACATCGATCAGCTGCCTCCTGCACATCTCCTACTGGGGATGTGCCCGCAACCAAGGTACATGCCCTTGACCGGAATCAAACCTGGGACCTTTCAGTCCGCAGGCCAACGCTCTATCCACTGAGCCAAACCGGTTTCGGCCGATCTTGTTTGTTGCATATTCTTAAAATGTGGTTTTGCTACAGCTGCCTGATGAGAAGTCTGTTTCCTCCCTCACTCTCTGACCTGTGGTTTATTTCTGTTTGTCTGTGGGCATATGAGGGACACACTGCAGTACCTTTGTAAGGTGAGGGAAGACCTCATCTTTAAACAAAAAGAAGCCCATCCATCTGAGATGGATGCAGGCACGGGAAAAGCTTAATAAACATGACAGCAAGATAATAGGTCAACCATGCGAGATTCTGAGTCAAATAAATTATGCATTTGAAGACAGAGACAAGTTTGATCTTTAAAAACGCTGAATTTAAAGTTGTAAGGAAACCTAGAGATTGCCTTGTCTAATTAGTTCATTTTACTAATCAGGAGATGTAAGACACAATCCTTTTATTAGGGGAACAAGGGTCCTGATGTATAAATAATTCCCTAAAACTACTAGCAGATAAAGGGTTTATCTAAAGAGATCATTGAAAATGAGGCTATAAATTCTCTTTTTTTCACTAATTGAGCTCTCAATCTGGGACAATCAGTGATCTTTTGAGGTTACTTTTATATACATACATACATACATTCTTTAACTTTTTAAATAAGTAACGTGGCCTGGCCAGTGCAGTTCAGTGGTTGAGTGTCACCATTTGATCTCAGCAGCACATGCCTGGGCTGCAGGCTCAATCCCCAGTAGGGGGCGTGCAGGAGGCAGCAGATCAATGATTCTATCGCATCATTGATGTTCTATCTCTTTCTCTGAAATAAGTAAAAACTTATTTTAAAAAATAAAATAAGTAATGATTTGCTTACAAACTTTTTTAACCTTCTTGAAGTAAAGAAAGTGAAATTCTGTATTCTACATGTATCTGATGAAAATTGGACATATCGCTAGGTTTGCTTTAGATTTGCTTTGGAAGGAAGGTTTTATTTCAGTGGATGTAATGCAAAAGGAAGTCAGCAGAGCAGAAATAAGGAAGGCCGTGTAGTGTAGTGGGGCTCTGAAATCAGACTCCTCCATGGTGTGGATCCCAGCTTACTGCTTAGGAACTGTGATCGTGAGCAAATTGTGGAACCTTTTGTGCCTTGGTTCCTTACTTCGTGTGTGGAGATATGATGGGACCCACCTCAAATGCCGGGGAGGATGAAATGATGATAACATGTAAAGCGCTGAGAGCGGTGCTGACCCCATCGTAAAAGCTCAGTAAAGTTTCATTGATCTTATTGTTATGTATTACTTTTTGTTTCATTGTAACAAAAACACATAGCATAGATTTACCCTCTTAATTTTTTAAAATACATTTTTATTGATTTCAGAGAGGAAGGAAGAGGGGAGAGAGAGATAGAAACATCAATGATGAGAGATAATTGATTGGCTGCCTCATGCACGCCCCCTACTGGGGATCAAGTCTCAGGCATGTGCCCTTGACAGGAATCAAACCCAGGACCCTTCAGTCCACAGTCCCGTGCTCTATTCACTGAGCCAAACCAGCCAGGGCTACCCTCTCAATTTTTAAGTGTACAGTATTGTTAGTTATATGCACATTATTGTACAACAGGTCACTATAATGTATTCATCTTGGATGACCAAAACTCTATACTCATGGAACAACTTCTCATATCCCTCTCCCCTCAACCTCTGGCGACCACCATTTTACTTTGTGTTTCAATGAGCCTGATTACTTTAGGTTCCTCATATAAGAGGAATCATGTAGGTATTTGTCTTCTTGTGATTGGTTTATTTCATTTAGCACAATGTCCTGAAGGTTTATCCATCTTGTTGCATATGACAGGATTTCTTTTTAAAAAAATATATTTTATTGATTTTTTACAGAGAGGAAGGGAGAGGGATAGAGAGTTAGAAACATCGGTGAGAGAGAAACATCGATCAGCTGCCTCCTGCACACTCCCTACTGGGGATGTGCCCGCAGCCAAGGTACATGCCCTTGACCGGATTCGAACCTGGGACCCTTGAGTCCACAGGCCAATACTCTATCCACAGAGCCAAACCAGTTAGGGCTTCTTTTTTTTTTAAGGCTGAATACTATTCTGTTGTAGGTATAGACAGTTGTTTAAAGCTTCAGTGAATGTGTGCAAATATCTCTTCTATTATGTGTTCCTTGTAACCTTAAATGCACATGGCATTATCATTCAACGTGGGGGTTTTAGTTAAGCCCCCTGTGCCAGAAGTAAAAATTAGTTAATATTAAAGAAGATGTTTTAGAAGTTCAAGGCTCATAGAGTATTAATTAGACACCTTTTTACTGCTGTTTACTTAATTTAGACAATCAAAAGATATATGCAGTTTAATTTATTCACAACTGCTAGAGAGAGATGTGAGAAGAGGAACTTCTTCCCGTACAACGAAAAGGTTATGGGTTCGATTCCCTGTCAGAGCACATACCTAGGTTGCAGCTTTGGTCCCTGGTTTGGGGCACGTAAGGGAAGCAACCAACTACCTTTGGTATCTTCAGTTTGGGTAGATGAAGGAGTCTGAGGCTCATGAGTATATTTGAATATCTGTTTTTAATGATCTGCATTGCTGCGCAGATATTAGCACCTACAGTTGATTTAGGGACTGTCTGAAGCACAGTGGTTTTTTTTGGGTGGTTAACCAGTTTCTCCTAAATTGTCTGTTCAGGTGACCACCCATATGTACATCCTTGAGTAGATTTGAACTAGTAAAGAGCTTTCTTTCCTAGGTGCTAAAGGGGCTTCTTAGTTTTAGAAATGGGAGGATGTGCCAGAGGACGTTCAATGTCTGACAGCTCAGAGACCTGCCTCCAGGGCTTGTGTCTGTCTTTCTCTCTATGAACAGTAGCGTTTTCAGGGGTTCTGCCCCAGCCCTCTCAGGGACGCAGCACCGCCCAGCGCCCTGTAGCAGGACCAGGAGTTGTACTCTGTTTCTCCACTCAGCCTCCAGTCTTATCCCAGCTGACAAACATTGTGAATGGAAGACAGCCAAGAACTCCATACAGTGGGAGACAAAAGCCTTTTGGAAGCTTGCTTTTGCCAAAAGAGAAACAGCTATCCTCGCCCTTGCCCTCACCCTCACCTCGGCCCTGAGCTTTTAACAGCGTCATGTGGATGCACAAAGGACCTAATGTGTTCTTTGAACAGCTCTGGGCCTGGTTGTAGTAAGGTGAGTGATTAGTGTCTTACATGCTCACAAAGATACACCCTCCCAGGACTAATTCCTGGCTTTGTATTCTGTGTAATGGGAACTTTATCCCAAATTAGGATGAAATCTCATGTGGAGAGAACAAGGCCTAGAAATGTTGGCTATTCTGAAATCGGAGTAAAAGGGGCACAAAGAGACATTAAGCCATTCAAGTAGAGATTACCGTTTGCCTGCCCTATCCCCCTTCATTTTCAAAAAGTTAGAGTTATTTTACTACAAAGAACCATCCAGCTCAGATTCATCACCAAGAAGCCTAAGTAAAGACTAAAGGAGTGTTTTCTGGAAGGAATTTGGAAAAAAAAAAAAAAACCTCCCAGAATTTAATCTCTAAATAGTATTATCTTTCTAGTAAGAGAGCCCAGATCTTGCTTCCCCGTGACCTTCCAAGTTGCAGCCTGCGTTCTGTCTATCAGAAGTTCCTCCTTCCCACCCACGAGTCCCCCTCTGTTGTGGGAGAAGGAGGGCCTTTCCAGTCTTTAGCCTGGGGCCAAGCCAACCCTCAAACCGCGGTTTTCTCTGCGTGTCCTCGCTGAAGCATGATGGCTGTTTCCCACACCCAATAAAGAAGCAGAAGTCTTGTATATGTTGACCAGGCCTTGAGTGGAGGCCAGTGCGTACACAGCCCTCACATTCCCAGGACATTGACTGATGACAGTGCGGCCCCATCCCCGGGTTGTCAACCCACAAGCACAGAGTGCTAACGTTGTATACCCGAACCTCACATTTCTTAGAAATTATACAGAGGGAACTTTATACACTTTTTCTGTCCATTTATGAGTGACTCTCAGGGCAAAACAGTTCACATGATCTGTCCTTGGTAGAGTTCTAGGACTGGGGCTAATGTAGGCTGTGGGGGCCTGGGGAGACCGCTGCTGCTAGTCTAAATACATCCATTTATATGTTTGCTTTTCACATTGCCTGGGTATTTTCCTGGGCTTCTGATCCGATTTGGTTGATTGAATCTCATCCCACTTAGCCTTGGTTTTGGTAAAACACCTGGGGACCTGTCTGCATTACAGACTTTTTGGAATTTGGTGTGTTACAGAGTTGTAATCGTTTCATTCCATGCAGTATATCAGAGTATGCTCGCCAAACAAGTCAGAGCCTAGAAGCTTTTGATTTGAAAAGAGTGTCTGCTTCTCTGAGCTGCAGTACATACATGTTGTATTGAGGCTTAAACAAGCTTGACTCTTTAGTAGATTCGGAATTATTTCTCAACTCAGGATTCCATTTGGCTGCAGTGTAACGGAGCCCTCCCCCCTCCCCTCCCCTCCCCTAATGGCTTAACCCCTAGAGTGCCTGGGAGCGCGATCGCGCTCCTCCTGTCTTTCACCAGAAGTTCCAGGAACGCTATCAAAGCTTCGAAATGGCGTCCAGTTCTAAGTCTGCTTTTATTAGTGATGATGATATTGCTAAATATGTCAATGTAGTAAAGGTTTCCTGAAGTTTTTGAATATGTAACGTCATTTACTTGCGATTCATAGTTTTTTTTCCTAAACTGCTGTAAAATCAGCAAAAATGCCTTGGCAATTTTAGCATAGTTCCTAGGATATTGGTTGGCACTCAAAGGGTTAAACAAGTAAGAGATACATTTTATCCCCATATAATCCGAAATCTAGAGATAGGCTCGCCCAAAGTCCATGGTGCTTGCTATCAGGAGCCCATGTTCCTTCTGTCTTTATCTTTCTCTGCAATCCTTAGCAGGTAACTTTTCCCTGAAGCCTGCCCACCTCTGGCTAGATATCACATCGGCTAGATATCACATCTGGGTAAGAATAGTAAAGGGCAAAATGTGTGTACCAACCCAGTCTACCTCCCTTAAAGGCCTTTCTCCAAAACTGCACCTGGAAACTGTTTACATTTCAGAACTGTTTTTTCTAGGTACAGGAGGAATTGGGGAACATAATTTTTTAGCTGAACACACATTACCCAAATAAAATCAGGGCAGTGGTATTAGAGAGAAAGGAAGAAGTGATACCCAGGCAAGAGGCAGTAAGTTCACCTAACTTATTTTATGTTGTTGTTTCTGTAAAGACAGACCTTATTACTACAGGACATCAATGTCGGAGGTCCTGCCACAAAGTTTGCATCTAGGAAGGTGAATTTACTTTTGTTTGGGATCTGCAGAAGGGCTTACTTACATGTTGGTCTGGGTGTGACTTGAATACAAATAACACACTAGGCCAGCGGTTCTCAACCTGTGGGTCGCGACCCCTTTGGCGGTCGAACGACCCTTTCACAGGGGTCGCCTAAGACCATCCTGCATATCAGATATTTACATTACGATTCATAACAGTAGCAACATTACAGTTATGAAGTAGCAACGAAAATAATTTTATGGTTGGGTCACAACATGAGGAACTGTATTTGAAGGGCCAGAAGGTTGAGAACCACTGCACTAGGCACTATTCAGAGTCCAGAGAATATCATATTATAAGATTACATTTCTATGTAAACACATACTTTACTATTCTCTTATATAGGAATTTATGGTTGCTAAAAGAAATGAATACCTGTTATAATGTAAGGGTTGTATTGGTTTTGTGTGTGTTTTTTTTTTCATTTACAGAGTAAATGTTTCTTAAACACCTTCTATGCACAAGTCATTCCAGGCACCATGGGTGAAACAAAAATTAATCAGATATAAATCCAGCCATTTCCAATGTGTATTGTCCAGACGGAGAAAAAAAATACATACATAAGTGGCTGCAACACAAGGTAGAATGTGCTAAATGCGATAAGACATACAAATAAATTTTTATAAGCATTCAGAAAAGGCGAAGAGTGTTTCTGCCAAAGAGAACTGAGCAAATGCGATCTAGGGAACCTAAACATATGTTTTCGTTTTCACTAGTTTGTCTCACAGCGAGTGAGCATCACCGTAAGACTAGAAAAACACACAACCAGCTACCAGTCACAGGTCATCGCAGCTGGAGGCAGACGTGCATGTCATCTGCCCTTCGTGGGTGTTTGAGGTTTGAGAAGGAACGGAACATTGGTTGAGTGTCTGCTGTGTGTATCTGGTCCTTCAGTTTTACTTCAAGAAATCATTATTGAATGCCTGGCTAGATTTCCTTGTGTGATCTTTATTTAATCCCCAGCAATCCAACGAAGTAATTACAATTGCTTATCAGGAAGGTGAAGCTCGGGAGAGGTTGAGTAACTTGAAAAGGTCACCAGTTGATAAGTGGCAGAGCCTCCATCTGAGCCTTGGCAGCACATGAGTGCAGAGCCATGCTCTTTCCCCCTCGCCTGGGTCCCTGCCTCTCGCAGTGACCTAATCTGGTTTTGTAGCCATAAATGTGGAACGGCCCGTTCCTCCTTCAGCCTCGTGTAATGGCCAGTCCTCGACCAGCCGGGTGAAACTTGGGCTTTATTCGGATACTTCTACTTGTACTCAGAGTTAATTTGTTACCTGCTTAAATGTTACTAGAACTCGACTTCCTTTTGACCTTTTTTATCATTTCTTTTTTAATAATAACTACATATAGATGGTACAAAATTCAAAAAAGATAAATATGATATATAGTAAAAAATTAGTTTCCCTCCCACATTGACCCCTAGTTAACCAGTTCTCCATGGAAGTTGCCAGTTTTTTGGTAAATCGTTCAGGATTGTGCAGATATTAACATTGTGTGTTTGTGTATACATTGTTATATATGTACCCTTTTTTACACAGAGATGTTTACTATACTCATTGTTTTGATCTTGTTCTTTTCATTTATTCTTTGTGTTTAGAAGGCCCAGCAAGATTTTTTTTGTTTGAATATTTTGTTCTATTTTTTAAATAAATTTTTATTGTTGAAAGTATTACATATGTCCCCTTTTTTTCCCCCTCACTGACCTCTTCTAGCCTGCCCCCGCCCCAGGCCTTCACCTATTGTCTGCGTCCGTGGGTTATGCATATCCAGCAGGATTTTTTTTTTTTGCATATCCAACAGTATATTAAAAACAAACACCTCGCCCTAACTGGTTTGGCTCAGTGGATAGAGCATAAACACCTCGATGAACTGGAAAATATGGTTGTCACCACAGTGAATAAATGTTCTTCAGCCCTCATACTGAATCAAGCCCCTGGCAAGCACTCTTCACATCTAAGCTCACTTATTGGGATGTAGTAGTGAAAATAGAAGCCTCTGGTGGCCCCTTCCTGCCTCCCTCCTCTCTTTCAATTGAGCCTCTCCCTCAGAATTTCAGGCCCTCAGACATGGAAACCTGGTGGAGGGGAACCGGTTTGTGGTGGAGCCAGTGCCAGGGGCCTGGCCTCTTGTTGCACCTCTGGTTCCTTGTCCTCCGAAGCAGTGGCAGGGCTCCTGGGCCCTCTGGGCCCTCGGGGACCTGCCGCTCCCACAGAGCTCCCTCTGGCTTTCCATGGACTCAGAACCCTCTTTGTTCCCCTTGTTTGGGTCAGAGGCGGAGGTGAGTGAACAGCGCTTCGTTTCCCCTTGGGTTTGCAGAGATGGAACATCTCAGATTGGTCTTTGAAATACAGCAGTCCTCTACCTCTGCAGTTGTTTTGTTCTTCGTCAGGCCATGCAAGAACCCTTGGTCCCCCGCATGTCTGGCTAGCCCAGGACCTTTGGACACATTTCCCTAAAGTGGTTCATTCCCAGGCATGAGTATAGAAGGGCTGGATAACATTTTACTAAAGCTACTCAGTTCATCTTTTTTATCTTAAAAAATAAAATTTATAAAGGACAAAAATAATGCTAGTGACGTCTATCTAGAAGGCAACTGTTTCCTAAGAACATCTAATCTCATTCCTTTGGACCTTGCCACGGGAAATGACATTTTCCTTATGTCGCTTCATATGTGGTATCTACGGATGGAATCAGTTGCCAAACATCGTTTAATACAAAGTCCTATGTGTTTTGTCCATTATAGTATTTCTCTGTTAATATTATTTCACATTTAAAGCTTTTATAATGCATGCATATTGAAAGCGGTGTTAATAGTATTGAAGAACCAGTAACAAAATTTGTGATACAAAACAATCTATTTCTAATGAGGTCAGTACGTTGTAAGAATTTTTAAAAGGTCTACTTGAGGAAGCATACATTTACATTCTAACTACAGATATGTGTTGGTATGTGTAATGTTTAGATCATGATTTTTAGGTCTTCGTTTATTTGTAGGCTTACCCTCTGAGCAAAAATACCCTTGTGTTGATCTTGTATTTGTGTGGTAATTTTACTTTGAAAGTGCTTTCAGATGTCCATCTTGTGGCAATCTTTAGGCCAACAAGGTGTTACTAGGCCAGAATTCTACAAATAGCCCCCAAGGCCATGCACGGTCTGGCTCTTGGTTTCTGTCCCAGCCTCCTCTCTCCACTCTGTTTGCTCACTATGCCTTCGCCATATTGACTTCTTCCCTTTCCTCAGATGTGCAAGCCTTCTGGAGGGGTGCAGTGTTCCGGGAGTGGGCTCAGATTGAGTCAAGCTTCCAGTTCCTTTTGTTCTTCTACTACTTGGCACCCAGTAGGAGACATTTGTTAAATATTTGATGAATTTAACAATGAAGGAGACTAAGACTGAGAGTCCACATGCTTTTCTGATTCACTCATATGGACCAATGCGTAGCACCCGGATACCCGGATTCCTTGCTGCGAGTACTTCCAACAGAGCACCTCGACTCCGCTTCAGGACATTTCCCTTCTCTGAATCTAGACCTGCACTGGCCTTATTAGAAAGTTTTTCCTCAAAATTTACTTTATTTTAACAATTTCCCTTTTCCTTTTGTCCCACTAAAGCAGCGGTTCTCAACCTGTGGGACGCGACCCCTTTGGGGGTCGAACGACCCTTTCACAGGGGTCGCCTAAGACCATCGGAAAACACATATATAATTACATATTGTTTTGTGATCAGTCACTATGCTTTAATTATGTTCAATTTGTAACAATGAAATTGGGGGTCACCACAACATGAGGAACTGTATTAGAGGGTCACGGCATTAGGAAGGTTGAGAATCACTGCACTAAAGGATTACAAACCACTTGTCCAATTACTTTAGCACATGAATTGTAAAGGGCATCACCACTGATCTTTTTTTTTTTTTCCTTTTTCTGATAGGCGATCTTTGGCAGCCAGACACTACCTAACTCCAGTTTATGGACAATGAGTAATGGTGCAGCTTGCAGAATTTCCAGTGCCACAGCGGGTGGCCAGAAGCCAGCCACTCTGCCACAGAAAGTGGTGCCACCTCCCAGCTCTTCCTCCTCCCTGGTCCCCAAACCCCCATCCAATCACAAACAAGTCCTCAGAAAGGCAACATCTCAGAGGGCTTCCAAGTAAGTTTGCAATAATCTTCTGGTTATATCAGCTCTGTGCTAATAGTCCTCTTTACTACGGACTCTTCAAGGCAGTTTGTACTGACTTGCTGAAAACAAGAACACCTGGTGGGTGATAGAGGCTAACTCTGGTTCTCAGCTGTGGCTACAAATTGGAATCGCCTGGGGAGCTATTGAAACGTGCCTACATTTGGGCTCTTGCTTACCCTGTGGGAGGGGCAGGCACTGCTCTTTTAGGTTCCCAGGGGTTGTGATGAGAGCTGCCACCACCACTGGGGTTCAGGGTCATTGCTAACCAGCTCTTCCAGCTCCTGGCAGGAGCTACAGTCAGACAGTGCACCAGGTAACAATGCTGAACTGGGGGCTTGGAGAAAGGAAATGCGAAATTCCTCCTGGAGGCATTCTACTCTTGGTCATTCTACCGAGTCAGAGCTGCAGGATTTCATATAAAATTCAATACCCTGCCCCTTACCTTGTTTGTTCAGTTTTAGGCACTTGAATAGGAAGACATAGGAGTGGGCTTTTATTATGAAGATCATCACTGACATTTGTCAGCAGGCTCTGTTGTGGCAACGTTTTTGATACTGTGGGCTACAAAATAATATTAATACTACCCTGGCCATGACTCACTTGGTTGGAGAATCGTCTCATACACTAAGAGATAGCAGGTTTGATTCCTGGTCAGGACACATACCCAGGTTGAGGGTTCAATCCTCAGTCAGGGTGCGTGCAGAGGCAACCAGTCAATGTTTCTCACATCGATGTTTCTCTCTCTCTCCCCCTCCCTCCCTCCCTTCCTCTCCCTCCCTCTCTCCAATCAGTAAAATATACACACATATATACTTTTCCTCCTGCCTTCTAAGTTCTTCTGGATATGCTAATAATCAAATTAATGGAGACAGATTAACATGAGAAAATCAGAGTTTTAATGCATGCACATGGGGAATACACATAAGCATGAAAATTCCAAAGACAGTGAGGAACATTGAGTGTATAAGACATTTTTTTGCCATAACCGGTTTGGCTCAGCGGATAGAGCGTCAGCCTGTGGACTGAAGGGTCCCAGGTTCCATTCCGGTCAAGGGCATGTACCTTGGTTGTGGGCACATCTCCAGTAGGGAGTGTGCAGGAGGCAGCTGATCGATGTTTCTCTCTCATCGATGTTTCTAACTCTCTATCTCTCTCCCTCTCTGTAGAAAATCAATAAAATGTATTTTAAAAAAAAGAAGACATTTTTGACAAAGGAGAATGGGGGATGGGGTCTTAGGTTTCAGAAGTGAGAATAGGTGCTATATAGATAGTTGAGGGAAAGGGGAACATGGCAGGAAAATTCTTGCCAGGCAACTCAAAAACTGGGCACAGCTGGTAACCACCGAACACGCTTGGAGTCTTCCTGCGGGTAAAGACCCGTAAGGGCACTAAGCCCAGGCTTCCTTCCGAAGCAGGTTTCTCTGTCTGAATCTCTTGGGCAGGAAAGTGGAGAGGGTCAGAGGCTCCCTCTGAGTCTTGTTTCTTAAGAGCTTAGAATCACTAACCCAAAAAACCAGCTTCGGGGTGGCAAAACGTTGGTTCCCTTCAATGCCGCTTGTAGTCCACCTATTTTACCTCAAAAACACATTTCCACTCCTGAGTCAAATGTTTGTAGGTCACCTCCTTCATTCTCCCTCCTGCTAGTGAACCAGAAATAAACTGGTAAAGGGTGTTGGTTCTAACAGCCCTTCTCCATTTAAAATCTGGGCATCCCAACTCTGTACTTTACTGACTTGAGACCTCCAGCAAGTTATAAGTTACTTAATCTCTGGCCTCAGTTTCCTCATTTGTCAAGTGGGGGTGAAAAAAATATCTGCTTCAGTTGATAAATATTAGTAGAGTTAATACTTGTGAAGTACATGGACCTGGCACAAGCTTTCTAAATCACACTCTTTGCACAGGTTTGAGAATCCCACAGTTAGGCAGGAAAGTGAGTGGGTCGCAAATGAACGTTACATTTGCCAGTGCGCTTTCTGTCTGTGGATTCTCTGGTTGTTGCCAGTATCCTGAGATGGCCCGATGGCCCATGTGGCTAGCTGGTCTGCTGGTGGAGGGGTAGGCTTGGGCAGCAGGCAGCGGGCTGGCCATCTGAAGGCGCCGCTCACTGCCCTGAACCCACTGCTGGCAGGAGAGCTCTCCAGCCTTCAGAGGTGGAATTGCAACTCTATGGACAAACTTTGCTTTGCTGCATTTTTGTGGTTTCTTCTCTCTGACAGGCAGGAGTGTGGGAAAACCGGAAACAGCTCAGCACCAAAAATGCACAGAAGGGGGGAAAAAAGCAGATTTCTTCAGAATTCAAGAAATATAATCCAAGAATCAAAAGGCATGCTGTGAGGCGTTGTTCCAGGAAATAGTTTCCAATTTGCCTTTAAAACTCCAGCACAAGTCTCTGCAGCTAAATAAATTAGCACTAAACGGGACCTGAACATTCTCTCACTACTAGTGAAATGTGCAGTGTTGTGAGAGCCCCACAGATTTCTTTAAAAAAAAAAAAAAAAATATGTATTGATGAGAGAGAGAGAGAAACATCGATTTGTTGTCCCACTCATTTATGCATTCATTGGTTGACTCTTGTATGTGCCCTGACCAGGGATTGAACCCACAACCTTGGCATATCAAGATGATTCTCTAACCAACTGTGCTATCTGGTCAGGGCTTGAGCCCCACAGTTTTTGATGCTCTTCTGAAAGAAAAGCATTGTTTTTATTTGCACTGACTCAACGAAAGCGCCCTCTGTGAAGTATCCAAATAAAGTGTTTTTTAAAGAACCTTTTTATTTTAGGACTAGAGGCCCAGTGCACGAAATTCATGCACGGGTAGGGTCCCTAGTGGCTGCCAGCTGCCGGCCGGAGCCTTCCTTCCCCCTGGTTGCCTGCCATCACCGCCGGCCGGGGCCTCCAGCCGGCCCCACCCCCTGGTCGAACTCCTGGTCGAGGGGACAATTTGCATATTAGGCTTTTATTATATAGGATAATTTTAGATTTACAGAAAAGTTGTAAAGACAGAACTCATAAAGATTAGTACTCCCAGTTTTCCCTACCTTTAATATCTTATATTGCCATGGTACATTTGAAGAATGTTCCATACTAAGAAACTGTCATTGGTACATTATTGTGAACTAATCCATACTTTATTTGGGTTGATGAAATTATTTTTAACCTACAGAGCTCTTCCAAGGCTTCTGAAATCAGGATTCTCGGTATTAGTTGATATAGTCCTATTATTCTAAAGTAATTCATGTTTCTTGCAGCATAGCAAGTTACTTAACATCTCTGTGACTCAATTTCCTATTTTAAAATAGGGATAATAATAGTACTGCCTCATAGGGTCATTGACAGAAATAAATGAATTAATGAATGCCAAGCACAAATACAGTGCCTGGTGTGTAATATATGTAGAATAAGTGTTAGGCATTATGGTTAATACTAAGATGGCATTTCAGGAAATTTTTGCATAATTGACTTTCTTCATACAAACTGTGTTATTTCATGTGCTTAGAGCTTTTTGCAACCTTTACTCTGGCTCAGTTCAGGTTCATCAGGAACCCTCCATTGTGACTGGTGATACTGAGTCACACTCAGGAATGCCATAGTTGCCCCAAGAGACACAACTAATGAGAAGTTGTAATGAGCTGCAGACCATGCCAAGTCCTGTTTGGGGGTTGAACTTCAACATTCTCTAGCACAGAAGTTGGCATTAGACAAATATAGAAGCAATTTCCAAGAGCATCAAAGTTTCCACATCCGAGAGGGTTGATTTTAGAGAACAATGGGACATAAAAGATGGAATGTCGTTGGATTTGGGTGCAAAGGGAGTTGAGAGTCCGAACAGTAGAGTCCTGTTTCTTTATGATAATATTCAGGTCACTTTCCCTCTAAAGGTTTCAGTTTCCCCTCTGTAAAACAAAACCACTGTCCCCACTGAATAATTACCCAAAATAGCTTGTTTTTTGTCTATTCCGTTGAAAGCCTTTTTATGAGCACATTTGCTTTTTAATCCTGGTGCTTTACAGCCATTTTCATCATCCCTTTTTGGCCCAACAGTTCTTTGTTAGCGTTCCCAAAGCCATAGTCTTATATTTCCTTTAGCTAAATCTTACTCGTCAGTTCTGTGAAGAGAATGATTTCGATTTTTTAACCTTTTCTGTAGTGCCAATAGCCTTCCTTGATTTTCCTCTCTAGGTTTGCAACACTTCATAATTTAGCACCCACTCCAGATCCTCCTTTCAGAACTGTCTGTGGTATTTCTTCCAGGCAGTCAGCTGAACCAGGAAGTGTGACAGCCTGTGAACAAGTACATGCACACGGACTGTCTCTTGCTTGTAAGGGCCCTTCTTCGGAGCCAGTTACACTCTCCAGGAAATGGGGAGAAAGAAACCTGAGGAGGTTCAAGTTTGCCAGGGACCTGGGCAAAACTTGCAGACTAGAGATGAACTGGGAAGGGCGGGGTCAAAGCTGCGGTACCAGACTTAACTAAACTGCTTTCCTTCCATCAGCTGGGACTCACTTTCCTTACCCAGGTTTTAGGATATTCTTCCTCAGTGGAAATCGAAGGTAACTGCTGCTCCGTGTCAGCACCCAGGACAGGGGTGTTTGTTAAAAGCTGCTAGGCATTAGGCGGGAGAAAAGCGGTCAGGAGCTCAGCAGGTTGCTAAAACCAAGTACCAGTTCATCTGACCTGAATGGTGACATCAGGAAAATGTAAAAATAAAGAGCAGGTGTTTTTTCTTTTTTTAACATATTTTATTGATTTTTTACAGAGAGGAAGAGAGAGGGATAGAGAGTTAGAAACATCGATGAGAGAGAAACATCGATCAGCTGCCTCCTGCACACCTCCTACTGGGGATGTGCCCGCAACCCAGGTACATGCCCTTGACCGGAATCGAACCTGGGACCTTTCAGTCCGCAGGCTGATGCTCCATCCACTGAGCCAAACTGGCTAGGGCTTTTTTAAAGCAATTTCTTTTAACTTAGGATTGGTTTAAAATGAGGCAAAGTGATCAGGAGTTGAAACGGTCCAGGAGTAGGTACTTGATGTGAGCATAGATGTCATATTGTAGGTTAACCATCTTCTGTCAGTCTTTCAGCCTTTCATTATTTGTAATTTCAAGAAATATGATTGAATCTGTGGCATATCCATCCTTAAATATAGGATTGTCTAAATTATACATTTCCAAAAAATATAACTAAAAAGGGTTCCTGGAGCCAATTCCAACGTGGACAGAGGAAAGGGGAGGGTTTCCCCTCACATCAACAAGCAGTTCTCAGATACCAACAGGGTGTCCAGGAATCCAACTCAATTCTAACTCTCCCTACCTGGAGATCGCAGCAGATTCCACAGGTTGAACTTTGTGCTATCTGGTCAGGGCTCAAGTTCAAAGCAGATTCCACAATTACTTTGCACAGGTTTGAGAAACCCTCACTCGAGCAGATTCCACTGAAGTCACCCTGATTCCATTAGTTTGGAATCAGTCCTATGAGACTGCACAGTGTGCGCGCGCACACACACACACACACACACACACACACTTCAGATTCCAGCCACAAACCCAGAATTTCAACCTGTGCTTCTGACCAAGCGGCTCTAGGTTAAGGCTGTGATTGGTCATTCCAACGACCCTTCCAACTAAGGATGTCAGTGCACGTCCGGGTGCTACCTGTACTTCTGACCTCCTGGCTGTAAATCTGACCTTCCCAAAACCTGCTGCTTGGGTTCCGATTAATTTGCTAAAATGACTCACAGAACTCAGAGAAACAGGTTACTTACCAGATGACCAGTTTATGATAAAAGGGTGTAATTCAGGAAAGCCAGATGGAGGATATGCATAGGACAAGGGGTCCAGAGCTGCTATTTGTCTTCCCGTATCACCAACCCAGGAGCTCTCCAAACCTTATCCTGTTGGGTTTTATGGAGGCTTTAATTACATAGGCATGATTGATTAATCATTGGCCAATTGGTGATTGATTCAACTGGAAGTTCCAACCTTCTAATCACATGGTTGATTCTCCTGAAAACCAGCCCCCATTTTTAGGTGCTTCCAAAAGCTCCCTCATTAATGTAGCAGAAGACACCTTTATCACTCTCAGCACTTAGGGAATTCCAAGGTTTTGGGAAGCTATAAGCCAGAAACAGGAGGAAGACCAAATGTATATTTATTGTCATAAATCATGCTATCACAATAATCATCGACTTTTAGTGCTGGAATATAAAGGAATAGAGGCATAGTATGAGGCTGTGAGTGTAGCAGGGGACACAGGTGGTCCGTGGCAGAGCCAGAATTGAAATCCATATCTGTGTTAACCCCAGACTCTTCCCATTAGACTACTGATTTCAAAGGCCCCACCAATCTAGTCAAATTCACTTTATACAGCAAATGGCAGGTCAATCATCCACAATACTATACTGCCTTTGAGAAAGTGCAATGTAAGCACTTAAGGACTTATACCCTCCCCTTTCACACCAGTTTTCCCACTTAAATGGCCAGTAAAATACTCAACAGGAGGAAGAATTGGTACCTCACTTATGCTGAGGTTTTTGGGTGATTCCTGTTAGATGTGGAAGGATTAGATTGAAGAACGACATGGCGGGTTTTTATCTGCTGCCTTCCTATGAGAATGCAGTCTTGGAAATCAGTGGGAGACCTGGAGTGCCCTCTCACTCTAAGGGTTGGGGCCTGGAGGTAGCAAGAGGTGGTAAGGGCCAGTCAAGGAGTCTGCCACTTGGGCTCTCTTTCCTCTGCCAGTCATCTGCATTTGGACCTTGATCGTGGTGGCATTTGGAGATCTCAAGGCTTATTTTGGACATAGACAATGACATCATTCAGAGAACTGGGTACTATAACCAAAAGTTACATTGGGATGTGTATGGTCCAGTGGGGAGAAGAAGTGCATGAGAGCCATAGAATAATGGGTCTTCCTTTGGTGGTTCATATATGTAGAACTTAACTTAAAAATCTGTGTTTTTTTTTTAAATTTGTTGTTGTTGTTAATATATATATATTTTTTTTTAGAGAGAGAGAGAGAGTGGAAGGGAGGGGAGAGACATTGCTGTGAGAGAGATACATTGATTGGTTGCCTCCTACACGTGCCCCAACCAGGGCTGGGAATTGAGCCTACAACTGAGGTATGTGCCTTTGACCAGAATCGAACCTGGGACCCTTCAGTCTGCAGGCCAGAGCTCTATCCACTGAGCCAAACCAGCTAGGGCTGAATTGTACATATCAAAACTTATATTTGAAGTGTAGTTAAATAGGTACTAAAAGGACAATTCATGATCTTAGTTATTTTTGTTGTTAAAACAGAAATATTGAAAAAAAATTAACCAAGATACAAATGGCAGATTGGCTTCAACTGATACACTGGCTCCTGTGCTTTCCCAGAGTGTCACGTTGAAGATAATTCTGAGGACTGCTCCACCTTTGCAATGCAGAGTGCTTTGATAGATTAGCAATGTCTACCACAGACAGGGCAGACACTGAACTGGTGAAGATGCACATAAACTATTAGTCATACCTGAACTAAGCTCTCATCTCTTGAACATAGAAAAGGGTCAATAAGAAAAAGCTAAGAAAAACAGATCAAAGGAAATCAAGAAGAAAAACAACATAAAGTGAAAAGTAAGCAATAAAAGTAGTTAAGTTCGAAACACTACGTATTTAGTTTGCGGCCAGGGAAGGAGAAAATAAACATAGCTCTGCCAGAAAAACAAGAGAATTAAAATAAGAGGTTTCAAAAGTAGACATAGGGGAGAAGGAAAAATTACAAGGACACTGTGCACAACTGTATGCTACTAAATTTTAAAAACTGGATGAAAGGTGTCATTTTGAAAACAACAACTACCAGTTAAATAAGAAGAAAACCAAGTAGAACAAGGCAAAAGTTTTTAAACTATTCAAATTGGTTCTTAACGAAATAGGGTAGCTCAGCCGGCATGGCTCAATGCTTGAGCATCAACCTATGAACCAGGAGGTCATGTTCAATTCCCGGTCAGGGCACATGCCGGGTTGCAGGCCCAATCCCCAGTAGTGGGCGTGCAGGAGGCAGCCAATTAATGATTCTCCCTCATCGTTGATGTTTCTATTTCTCTCCCTCTCCCTTCCTCTCTGAAATCAATAAAATATATATTGTAGTTTGCGGTACTAAAAAGAAATAGGGTACACAAGCAAGCCTAGGAAGCAATTTTTAAATACCTCTAGCCCTGGCCTGGTTGTTCAGTTGGTTGGAGCATCATCCCATACACCAAAAAAAAAAGTTACAGGTTTGATCCCTGGTCAGGGCGAGTACAAGAGGCAACCGGTCAATGTTTCTCTCTCACATCATATGTGTGTGTGTGTGTGTATGTGTGTCTTTTTCTCTCTCTCCCCCCACCTTTCTAAAATTAATAAATATATCCTTAGATGGGGATACAAAATATATATCATCTCAAATAGTTTTTTGAACCTTTTTTCTGAAATCTTTGGAGGCTTTCAAGTGCCTGCAAGATCAGGTTGGGCCCCTGCTCTGACATCAAAGCCTTCTGCAGTGTGTCCTCTATCGTGTCTCTGACTTTCCTATGTTACACTACCCCCTTGCACAGCCTGCTCCCCTATTGTTCCCACATGCTCATGTCCATCCCCTCTCCAGAATGCTCGTAGCCTCTTAAATCTAAGTCCTGCCTCTTATTCAAGATCAGGTTTTAGTTTATTGCTTATTTTTTCTCTTTATATGTGTTCTGTTTCCCATAAATCTCTTAGGGACATATATCTTGTCTTCACTGTTTTATCGCATCTATATTAAATGTCCATTATGCTGTGCATTACTCTGGATATTGGCGATAACACCAGTGAACAAAACAGAAATGAGCCCTGCTTTCTTAAAGTTTGTTTTTGAGAAAGAAGAGATAAGTTCAGGCCCCAGCTCTTAAGAGAGCTTGTTTGCTTGATGAGTTCTCAGGAAATGGTGCTGGTGGTAGTGACAGTTTTTTGCATCAGGGTGTGTGCATCAGAGATCACTAACTAGCAATTACCATTGATCACTTATACCGTGGCAGGGTCCTCAAACTTTTTAAACAGGGGGCCAGTTCACTGTCCCTCAGACCGTTGAAGGGCCGGACTATAGTTTAAAAAAAAATATGAACAAACTCCTATGCACACTGCACATATCTTATTTTGAAGTAAAAAAACAAAACGGGAACAAATACAATATTTGTATTTGCATGTGGCCCGCGGGCCATAGTTTGAGGACCCCTGGTGTAGAGTGTATGAGAGGCGGCAGAGCTCAGCTGCTAGCAGCCCAAGGTTTCCGGTTAGATTTGAATCCTGGTTCCTTCACTTAATTGACCATTATTTAGGGATACCTCTAAGCTTCTGTTTCGTTATCTGTAAGAGATTACCTACGTCTTGGAGTTGTTCTTAGGATTAAGTGAGATAATGTATTTTCCTGGCATATATGAAGTGTCCATGCATGCTGGTTGGTGTAGTTGTAATTTCTGCTGCTGCTGTTGTTCCCTATTAAAATAAGTCACATTTTTGTTAGTAAGATATTCGTAAGTGTGATTTGGCTCTAGCTAGCAAGGCTATGGAAATTCAAACACATTCTGATTTCCTGAACACTAATAACTGATGACTATTGAAGGCAAAGGCTTAGTTTCAAACAAAACAAAAGATTAGATTTGGACCTACTGACTTCCAGTCAAGTTGGCTCCATAAGTTCACACTTAATATTCTCCCTCTGCTTCAAATACATAGCAATGAGAGATAAAAGCTTAAAGAAGAAAACCAAAAGGACAGAACTGAGCTTCAAAACAAGGGAAACATCTCCTTTGACCCCAAAATGTACAGAAATAAAAGAATCAGTGAAGGAGGCTGCAGCAGCAAACTTTCTGAACTCTGCTTTGGACGTAGGCCGTGGCAGCCTGGAGTTCAGCTCCTGTGGCATATTGGGCCGGAAAGTGCCCTACCCAAGAGGAGAGACTAAAACCAGGCTCGTTAACTGAAAAGAAAACAGTGGTTTTCAACTGGAGATGATGTTAGCAATCTCTGGAGTCATTTTGGGTTTTCATAACAGGGCGGCTGGGGAGGGGGGGTTGCTATTGGCATCTAATGAGTAGAGTTTAGGACACTGCTAAACATCCTGTAAAGCACAGGACAGCTCCCCTCAAACAAAGAATTACCCATTCCAAACATGTCAACAGTACCAAGGGGAAAAAAACCCACACACAAAAAACACACAACACCTGAGCTAAAGAATGCTGTGGGCTCTCCCAATGGGAGACTGGTAAAGCTGGTGTGGACCTCTATACGAGACTGTGGGCCTACACAGTCAGGAAGATAATGGCATGCCCTTGTAACTGTCCATGTCTCAGAACTCACCTGGGCTTCTAAAAATCACTGAGGCAAAGGCACCAAAATACCATCATAAATCTGGTCTGGGGCCAGGGGGGCTGGGTGGAGGCAACTATAAAATCTTCAGATTGCACGAGATAAGTAGAGCAGCAAGGGGAAATGATTCCTATTCCAAATGAGCCTGCAAACCAAAATTCCAAAACACATGAATAATCTAATACTAAGAAAGGTTGCCAACAGAATCAACAACTAGAACATGAATTCCTTACAGATGAAATTAATATTTTTAAATGGTCGTACATGTTAGATTATGTATCTAATAGGAGTGTCTTGCGGGACATGACATTTGACCCTGATAGTATCAGTAGAGAGGCCTGAGTGACAGGTGGACAAGCAATACTTCAAAAAACAATAAGAGAATTTTCTAGAATTAAAGATGAGTCCTCAGCTAAAAAATACATTTCATGTACCAAAATAAATGCACCTCTGGACACATCATAGTGAAACTGCAGAACATGAAGCACAACGGGAAGTCTTAGTACACCTGAGAGAAAATTCACTTGAACTCCGTAGGAACACAGAATACCAGCATGCTTCTCTCCAGCAACAATAGGCAGCAGAAAACAAGAGCTAAAGCGTTCAAGTGACAACTTTAAAGTGTTCAAGTGACAACTTTCAGTCTAGAATTTTATGCATAGCTAAACTGTCATTCCAGAGAGACGGCAAAATAAAAACAATTTGAAATATTTAAAGTCCAAGAGGAACCATGGCCTTCAGTTGAAAGAATTGGCGAAGACTGTAGGATAAAAGGGAACACAAGTGCTGGATAACATGAAACAGTGAAGTACAACCATTTTATAGAATGTCAGTGAGTATTAGTGACTATAAAAATAATTGTTGGTCTGCTTTAAAAAAAAATAAAACACATTCAAGGACAAGAGTAGTCAGCGGATAGTGAAGGTATTATAGGTCTGTGTCAAGTTTAAGGGCAAGACAGAAACACTTTCTTAGGAAAACAAGAACTAAATAATTGTTATATTTAGCTCTGTAGCTTTCAAACCAATAGAGGGGGAGAGGAGGGAATGTAAAAATTTTATGAATCCAGTGGAAGGCAGGAGGGTGGGGGTGGAAGAATGATAATGGAAAACAAAAACTAAGATGATAAAAATAAATCCAAATATATGAGTAAGCACAATACATGTTTAACAGATTACACTCGTCTATTGAAAAATACATCATCAAACTGCGTTTTTTAAAATGTCCCATTATAGGCTGCTTAAAAGAGACATACCTAAAGTAGAATCTCACAGAATGGCAAAGGATTGGAAAAAGATAAACCATGCAATAATAATTAGAAGGAAAATTAGTATAGCAATAGATTAAAAATAGAATTAAGCCAACAGTATTAATAGAAATAAAGAAAAGCACTTGTATGCACTTATTATTGTAAATTCAAAATATATGAATTAGAAGCTGACAGAATTATAAGAAAAACTGGCAAAGTATCATTATAGTGGAAGATTTATTTAAATATATCAGAGTAATTAATTCAAAAACAAATTTCTGAGGACTTTTAATATTTGAAATGCAGAAGTAAGAGTTTGCTTTAATAAGTGGCTTTTAATCTTTTTTGACCACAACTTGTGATTTTAAAAATACATTTAACATGCAACCCAGTAAAAATATCTATATGTATATGAAGCAGAAAGTTCAAGGATTTCCTGGTTTTTTTTAAATGCTGATTGTGTCCCCTAAATTTTACTAGTACAATGCCCTTATGAGTCACAATTCAATCTGAAAAACATTAGTAGCTATTCATGGACTCCTGCAACCAGAAGGGAGAATATACTTTCTTTTCAGGTATATGTGGAGCATTAACAAAAATTCAGCACATACTATATATATCACAAATGAAGGCTCCACACACTTAAAAATTCAGTATCAAATATTTCACACTTTTTAACTACAATAAATGCATTTAAATTAGAAATAATTTTAAAATCTTTTTTTAAGGCTGTTTGGAAATTTTAAAAAATAGAGAACATAATACTCATGTTTAAGAGGTACTCATAATGAAAATCATAAAACATTGAGAACTGAACGGCTATGAAAGTACTACATAAATTTGTGGGATAGCCAAAACTACACTCAGAAGTAAACTTGTAAATTTAATGTGTTTATGAAAAAGACAAGAAGGATTGAAAATGAGTTAATCATTTAACTTGAGAAGTTAAATAAAAGGAACAACAGTAAATTAATCACAATGAAATAAAAATACAGACATTGCCAAGAACAGCCCGTGCATGGGAGTACATGAGAGAACAGTGCCTCATACAGTGTCTGGCACATAGTAGGTGTTCATTAAATACATGGTGAAGGAATGAATGAAATCAACATTACAATAGAGAGGATCACCTCTGGAAAGATTGATTAAAAAAAGAGAAAAGGCCCATATAAGTAATTTTAGGAATTAAAAGGAATATAATGACAAATATAGCCAATTACGTGAAGTGTAGTATATTTATAAAATGGAATCCTATGCATCACTACTCCATAAAAGTTGACTTCACTAAGTATTTCTTGAATTGGTTTTGGAACCACATCGAAATTAATAATATTCTAATTGTTATTGCTAAGGATTAGCATATTAGGTTCTATTTGTAGAATGTACAGGGTATCCCCAAAAAATGTATACTCACTTTGAATGATTATAAAGTCAGTCTTTATTAACAAACAGTTCATTTTCAAAATGTAAAAGGATCTACAGAAATGAATAACTTTTTTGGTCAATGCTTCTTCTCAAACATTCTGGTCTAGGCACTGTGATAACGTGAAGCAATGAAATTGCAAACATCAAATATCATTTTGTTCGGTATTTGTGTGCCCTCAATTTGTCAGCTGTTGCTGGTCTGTACCATAAACCTTATCTTTCATGTATTCCCCATAAGTAAAAGTCTGGTGGCACTTTAGAATAATTTTTTGTTGTTCAAAGCTTAGTCTGTCTTCACCCATTATTTTAAATCAGTTAAACCTGAAAAGGAGCCCAGCCAGTGTGGCTCAGTAGTTGAGCATCGACCTATGTACCAGGAGGTCACGGTTAGATTCCCGGTCAGGGCACATGCTCAGATGCAGGCTTAATCCCCATTAGGGGGTGTGCAGGAGGCAGCCATCAATGTTTCTCTCTCATTGATGTTTCTATCTCTCCCTCTCCCTTCCTCTCTGAAATTAATTTTAAAAAATATATTTATGGGGGAAGTAGTGTACACAGTTAAGTTGTTGTTTTTTTTTAAATCATCATTGTTGAAAGTATTAAAAACCTGAAAAGAAGTGAAAAGTGAGTTATCAGCTGTTAAACTGTGTATACATTTTTTGGGACACCCTATATATGTAATCCCTGGACTGATAGATAAAGGAGGAGGTACACATACGTCTGTGTGCACGTAGGTGTGTTGCAAGGAAAGCTGTAAAATACTTAATCCGTGAGGAAAGTCCGTGTTCTTTCTTTGGAATCCAGTTCTTTAACTGGTGCCTTGAGATTTCTTCTCTCCTTTGGGAATTGAAAGAGGTTGGTTGTCACGGGTATTTTATAAAAATGGGGTGGTTCTTTTCAGGACCTTCACAGATGCCACTATGTCTGTTTGCCACAGGCCTGGCGAGGTCAGCATGGCTAGCTCTGCGCTTCCTGTAAAACCTTGAGTCTTTTCCTTTTGTGGGTCCTTCCTTCTACAGAAAGGTCACCCTTGATGTGGTGGCATGAATCCAAGATAAACGTTCACTAAACCATTGAAACAGAAAGCTAGAACTCCTGTGTCAGAGACGTGGAAAGCCTTGAAAAGAACCCAGAGAGAAGCAATATAGCACCAAACCACAGTCACCCTTGTGAAGTAATGAACAAAACAGGTCTCAAAGAAAGGATATCACTTTCAGAAAAGTTTCCACTGATCAAAATAATGGGGGGAAGAAAGAACAGAGGAAACCACAAATAAAGGAGCTAAAGGTTCACCAAAAAGCCTGTCAGAAGCCTTACCAGCAAAAGGGATGATGGGGATTTTGTTCATTATAACCCACCTAAACCGGTGATGGTACGTCATGTAGGCCACTGTACGGTGTGGTCTGGTCTGGATGCCAGTGGAATTCCTAGCCAGCTATTTGATCAACTTGTATTCCCTAAGTAGAGACTTGCACTCAAAACAATCTTTCAAAATGATAGATGCAGGCACCGTTCGGCTTATAGAGAGATTATTTGTAATACTTTATTGAAGAAGGCCCAGAAGGCTGCTCCCCCTTCCTCGGAGGCGTAGTGCCCGTGCCAGGCTCGGGAGAATGGAAGAGCAAGAGGGGTAGATGGGAATGGAGCGAGAGAATTGGAGTCTGGGATAGGACGTGTACATTTAATACTCAAGGAAGCTCTTCAGGTGCTGGCTCTGAACATGTCCCAAGAAGAAGAGCTGTCACTGTTCATGGAATTCTTCTAATTCTTTGTTGCTACCATGCATGGCCACATTTCTTTCCTCAGTTTTTAAGTGGCTCCGCTAATCAGGAAGCCTGCCCTTCAGCAGCTTTTGACAATTCTAAACAAACAGTCCAGACCCTTCTCTGAGCCCATGACCACCGCTGAGATTGTACTGAGCCTCTAACGCTCGCCTTGGACTACATCTGACACTGTGTATCTGCTACGACTTGCACCTTCTCCAAGAAGAGCAATGGAGGAGCACTGACAGGACCAGACGGTCACACCTCATGCTCGCAGATAGGATTTGTATGATGTACAGTTAATGGCACCTTTCTCCCACCTTTTCAGTATTTCTCACTGTAAAACTCTGATGCTTTCACAACTCCGGTGGTTCCGAGTCCATCATTAGCCACCTCTTCTATTCCATACGAACTGTGATCAGAAAACAGCAGGTCACGGAGCTGCATCAAGCACACATTTAACTTTGCACATTCGGCTATTCAGAGAGAAAGAGAAAGTACAGTTTCAATAAAGTGGCTGATTCCATTTGATGTTGCACTCAGGAGAAGACAGGAGATGCGTTGTTCCTCCAATCAGTCTCATTTCCCATGAGCCTCTCAGAGGAAGAGCAGCCCTGTATATGTGTTATTCTCCTGTTCACACATGCATTTTACACAGCACGGCCCCTTGCTATGAGCCAAGTGCCTCATTTGGTGCACAGTTGAAAAAAAAAATAGTGATTCATTCTGATACTGGAAGGAAAAATGTGTGTTAAATTTATTAAAAGCTGGTTTCTGAATCTCAAATGAGACCTTTCTTCCTAAAGGATTTTTAGAATAATTTTGAGATTTCTGTCTTGTAGGCTGCCATTTAATTACCTTTTGATTTTAATAGCAAATTGCTGTTAACGTTCAGATCTGAATGTCTTGCAGTCATTCTTCTACAGTTTAGCACTAATAGTCCAAACTGAGTTGGAGTCAGTGAATCATCCAATTTAATATTTCTGTGTGTAGTAAACTTATAGGGAATACAAAGATTGTCGATATTCCTAAGTAAGAATTAGAAATTATGTTTATTTAGCCCTTAATATAATATCGGACACTGTGCTAAGATGTGTTTTTCATCCATCATCTCATTTAATCTGCAACAACCCTATGAGGTAGGCCCTTTTATCCTGATGTTAAAACACAGTAACTGACCTAGAGGCAACTTAGGAAGCGCATACACACCTTTTTGTGTATCTCCTAAAACACAGGTATTCCCAGGAGAGCAGCCAAGAACCGGTGCAGGAGCAGATTAGCAAGTGCAAATTCACTGCAGGCTCTAGACCAGCGGTTCTCAACCTGTGGGTTGAGACCCCTTTGGGGGTCGAAAGACCCTTTCACAGGGGTCGCCTAAGACCATAGGAAAACACACATATAATTACATATTGTTTTTGTGATTAATCACTATGCTTTAATTATGTTCAATTTGTAACAATGAAAATACATCCTGCATATCAGATATTTACATTACGATTCATAACAGTAGCATTACAGTTATGAAGTAGCAACGAAAATAATTTTATGGTTGGGCGTTCACCACAACATGAGGAACTGTATTAAAGGGTGGCGGCATTAGGAAGGTTGAGAACCACTGCTCTAGACAAAGTGTATTTCAGGTTCTCGTTTACAAGTGGGCTGTTCAGAAGTTGAAATGTATTTTCCTAAGGAAATGACATCATCACAACAAAAGCATATTTACCCATAATGTGCCTAGAGTAGTAAAAACAGACCCAAACCATTTTGTGTACCAATGTTTTCATGGAAAAGTTCACTCAGAATTTCCTCTTGGGTGGCTGTGGAAGTGGGACTTACGCTAGCGACAGTAGAGTCCCTAGAAATGTTCACATGAATCAGTGGTGACGCTAGGCCTGTGATGGGAGTTGACAGGGCAAAGGGTGGAGGGAGGTGGAACTGGGTACAGAGGGGGCATGGGGTCAGGAGACTGTGTGAGAAACAGGAGAAAGCTTGTGAGGGCGCAGGGTAGGATGGCCGTTCTAGAGGGCAGAGGGAGAAGATGAGAGAGTTTGGGGATCATGAACTCTCTAGGTCGAACCTCCGAATCTCCTGTGTGGCCTTTATTTCTTCTTCTGACCCCCAAATGTTGGCCGGCTTGCTTCCCTTTTATATATATATATATATTATTGATTTTTTTACATAGAGGAAGGGAGAGGGATAGAGAGTTAGAAACATCGATGAGAGAGAAACATCGATCCGCTGCCTCCTGCACACCTCCCACTGGGGATGTGCCCGCAACCAAGGTACATGCCCTTGACCGGAATCGAACCTGGGACCTTTCAGTCTGCAGGCCGACGCTCCATCCACTGAGCCAAACCGGTTAGGGCCTTGCTTCCCTTTTACAGCTGACACTCGGGTGTCCCTGTGAAACTGAGACCAGTCCCGGGCTTTTTTTTTTTACTCAGCTGCTGCTCACACAGGTGAATGACCCTAAAGGCTTTTAACTTCTCTAAAAGAAAGAGCTCATCTAGGCCCCGCAGAACATTTCCCTTTTCGCTTGGGCCTGGAAGAGCAAATACCAGCCTGTGGATGCTCTGGGTGGTTGTGGGGGGTCTATAAGGAGCTGAAATAAAACGCATAGGCATTCCCCATGCAGGTAAGCAGGGTGCAGCTTGTGGGAAAGGGAGGAGCCCTGCACTCGGTTCTCTCCTCTTGGGCTCTGTGGCATCCTCAAAAGGCAAGTGGGAAAGAGCGGGTGGGGACCAAACCACAGCTTAGTGGTGTGGGGGTGGGCGGGGGTGGAATATAAGGCAGAGTGATTCTTGCATCAAGATTGGGGTGTGTTCTCAAGGGACCTGTCTCCACCAGCAGTGTAGGGACCACCTGGGCACCTAAGCCTCTGCCAGACTCTCCAAGTGGTACTCATCCCACCTTCCTCTACCCACTAGCCAGCGTTTCCCTGACTTCCCTGGGAGCTGTAAAGAGCCCGCGTTCTCAGGCTGTATCTGAGCTCACTGCATCAGCAGCTCCAACCGAAGGCCCTGGACGCTGTATGATGGACAAGTTTGTCAAGCGCTGCTTGACTTTCCCTTTACCTTGCTGGTCTCTAAAGGCTCCTAGGACATCCTAAGCCCCTCTCTGCCCCGGGATCATGCTTCTCATAACTTCATGACTCTGCTGAAATATGACTTCCTCAACATTGCCAGGTTTCCCTTCTGCAGCGGTGGGGCGAGGCAGCAAAACGATCATCCCTGACCACTCTCTTTGCCATCTGAATCGGTTCCCCATTTCATTATCTTTAGCATCTTGTACTCTTTTCCTTAACATTTATCACAGTTTATAACTTACGTGTTCACATGGTGTCTACCTACAGCAAAACAATCATCCCTGACCACTCCCTTTGCCATCTGAATTGGTTCCCCATTTCATTATCTTTAGCACCTTGTACTCTTTTCCTTAACATTTATCACACAGTTTATAACTTACGTGTTCACATGGTGTCTACCTCCTCACTGGTACCGAGCACAGGGAATGCCTAATATGTTGTGTGTGAATGAATGGATGGAAAAGCAGTGCTGGGAGGGGGGCACTAAGGGTGGGATTGGATTCTGCTGAACAAAGAAAGAACCGAGCCTATGGAAACTTTAATCTCCCATCTAAACTTTTTACACATCAACTAAAATCAAGGTAGATGGATCCAACAAGTAAGTGTATTTATGGGACATTGGGTCAGATTATTTCAAAAAAAATTTATTAAATACTTAAGGTGTCCAAAATGCACTATGGGTACAATTTTGTATAAGACTGAGACAATCTCTGTATGGAATTTACAAATAATCTAGCAAGGATAACAGATATTACGCAACCAGTTATACAATTTCATAATTATAATTTTTGTAAACACCTCCCCCCCTTCCCCCCCAAAAAAAGGACTGCAGGGAGACCTGAAATGGTCTGTAGGGCATTGAGCTGGTCATAGACTTTCTCAGACATGGCTGGGGAACCCAATATACTCTATCCCAGTGGTTTTCAACCTTCTGGCCCTTTAAATACAGTTCCTCATGTTGTGACCCCCAGCCATAAAATTATTTTCGTTGCTAATTCATAACTGTAATTTTGCTACTGTTATGAATCATACTGTAAATATCTGATATGCAGGATGGTCTTAGGCGACCCTTGTGAAAGGGTCGTTCGACCGCCAAAGGGGTCATGACCCACAGGTTGAGAACCGCTGCTCTATCCCATCTCTTGTTAAAGTTGGCATGAGGGGAGGTGCCTCTGTATAATGGCTTCTCAACCTCAACACCATTGGCATCTTGGGCTAGATAATGCTTTGTCTGAGGGCGCTCTCCAGTGCCCTTAGGAGATGTCTAGTACCGTTCCTGGCCTCTGCCCATTAGATGCCAATAGGCCCCACAGTTGTGACAGCCACAAATGTTTCAGCATTGCCAGATGTCCCTTATGCAGCGGTGGGGTGCAACAGCAAAATCTGTCCCCCCTCGCTCCTCCAGTTGAGAACCACTGCTCTAATGAAACTTGCTTTTTTTTTTAATGTCTTTTTGTTTCTTTATGATTTATTCAAGTTAGTACCAGGAATTTAATTTGTCCACTCAATAAAGAGATGCTTATTGATTGCTTATTAGCTGCCAGACACTGTTCTAAGCACTGGAGACACAGCAGCAATGAAAGCCTGTGCTTTCTTGAAGTTGCATTCCGTGGAGAGAGATGGACAATCACTTTAAAATATGTAATATTTCAGAAGGAGAGGATAGGTTGGGCATAGAAGCCCTCTCTGGTAAGAGGACATTTCAACAAGGTCTTGAAATAAAGCAAGAGAATGAGCCACATGAGAGGGAGCACCAAGAGCAAGAAGCAAGCCATTGGAGGGCCTGTACTTGACCTTGCTTTTCTGTCTACACGTCTAACCAACTGCTTGTGTTTCAGAGGGTCCACCACGGAAGGGCAGCCGAACGGAGTCCAGAGCAGCCTTAACTCTGCTGCAGTCGTACCCATCGCCAACTCCTCAGGTTAGTTGGCTCAGCAGGGAGGATACTGGGATCAGCACCCTCCCTCTTCTGCCTTTGGAGAGAGCTCCCGTGGGCTTTCAGGCTTTCCATGCACTGGCAAATGGCATTTTTGATACATTCCTCTTTAAAATGATATTGACACTTTGGGATTGAATGGTTTTTTGGATAGTTGGGATAGTTGAAATTTCCCAGTTCGGTAGGATCCTATCAGATTTGCTGTATTTAGTAAAAAAAAAAAAAATGCCTGTATTTGACTGTTTTCACTGTTACCTAGTATTTCCACGTGTGGTATCTCTCATAGTCGTCACGACAGCCCTGTGAGTTAGGTCTTCCTGCTCCCCTGCCCCAGAGGAGGAAACTGAGGCTCAGAAAGTTGAGGGGCCGGGAGCAGATCGTGCTCGGATGCAGAGCGAGAGCTCTGGGCTTTGATCTGAGGCCTGTCACGCTGATGTCATGGTCTCTTGCCAGGTAGGTGCTGAGGGCCCAAAGCCTCTCAGTGTGGGAACCTACATAGGAGTTAGGCGACCTTGGTCCACAGAGAGTTTTCTGTGAGTAATAATTCATAAAAGAGCACTTACAAGTAACTAGGAAAGTGGAAGAAAAACCACTTGACTTCAATTCACATATTTCTTATTGGTCACCTCCTGTGGGAAAAGTAACATTCTGGGCGCTGAGGTACATACATGGGCACTGAGTCCCTGCTGTGGGGGACCCCACAGACTCAGGGCGAGAGAACAGTCAGCATGGAGCATGCTCAGGGCCATACAAGCCAGGGACGGGGACGAGTGGAATCATACAGACAGCACTGGCTGAGCATTTGCTGTGTGCCAGGCACAGTTCTGATCACTTTGTATGTAAAACTCATTTGTTCACAGACAGGCATGTAATAGAGGAACTGTGCTCCCCATTTTTCAGCTGAAGAAATAATGGCACAGGCAGATGATGAAACGTGCCTAAAGGTTCACAGCTAGTAAATGGTGGGGCTGTATTTAAACCCAAGCAACCTGGCCCAAGCTCTTAGAGAGAGGGCTTCTGAGAGGAAGAAACATCCAAAGCTGAGGTTTGAATATGAATAGGTCAGCCAGGAGAGGGGAGGCGTGGGGTGGAAGGAGGTCTAGGAAGAGGGCAAAGCTGTGTTCTGGAAGCCATCATGTGGCTGGGACTGGGGCATGAGCAGGGAGTGGCAAGAGAAAAGGCAGGTGGCAGGGGCAGTTTATGAGCCGTGCAGGGAGCTTGGTCTTAAGAGCAGTCGGGAGCCATCAAGGAATGTGTGTGTGTGCGGGGAGGGGGGGCGGGGGTTTGACATAACGCACCTTAAAATGATTACAAGATCTCTGAGAAGCCAGGTTTCTTTGACTGTATCATGGGGATAATGACATATATCCCATAGAGTTACTACGAGGATTAAATGAGGCGATATATAAAGATTCTGAAACTACACCCAGGTAAGGTAATAATATAAAAGTATAAAGATTTTATTCTGCACTTAAAATCTTAGAACCTGAATTCAAGAAATAGCTGATGTGCATCAACTTGCCCTACCCTCGGGGGGAAAAAAGAATTATTAGAACATGGTAATTATTTTTAAGAAAATAAAATTTCTGCCTGGAACTGTTAGGGACTGAGAGTGTGTGGCTCAGAGAATCATGGTCTAGTTGGAAGGGCACTCGTTAGTACAGCGGTTAGAGCCCCTGCAGCTCTTCAAATCTGAAACTAGAGAGGTTCACAAAGCCTAGGAGATCCAAGAACCTGGCCTATTTCATCTGCAAGTCTAATTGATAAGTTAAGTACTGAACTGAACTCTTGGCATGCACTCAGCCTGAGGAAGGTGGAAATTTGAGGGGCCAGGTGGGTCAAACTTTCAGCATCTTGATCATGAGTTAATATTTACTGACTGTTGAAGTTACTTGGAAGATTTTGTAGCCTTCATACTGAATTTGATATCAGCATAAAACCACAGAGCAAAGAGAACTTACACTTCTCCCTGGATTCTAATAGCTACCTTTCTCCCCCTTCTACGTCAGATAAGCATATATTCTGCTCACCTTGTTTAGGTAGCCTATTTACTGCTCTTGTCACCAGATGACTCTTGGCCCCTACAGTCCCTTGAACTTGTTTCTGTTCTATGGCTTTTCTGATGGTCCTGGTCCTTCAGAAAACACAGGTGTACCTGATGTAATAGGTTCAGACATTTCCATACTTCCCAATAAACATTTTACCTTAGTATAACAGTAGTAACTAATCCTATTAGAGTTATTTATACAGCTAGTAAATAACTACCTGGCACTTCATTGTTTCAACTAAAATCATGTTTTTCTATATCGTGTAGATTTAAAAGGGGTTTCAGAAGGGTGACCTATAAAAAGGTTAAGTTGCTATTAGAAACATTTTTCTTTAAACCTACAAGAAGGGAGAACAAGCCCCATAATAAGTCAAAAAATTTACACATCTCTCTCATAGTTGGGAAGTCTGTGCCTACCCAGGAATCACTAAACTGGCTCTTAAGGTTTATACCCCTATCTGATCCAGTTAACTCAGTTGGTTAACATGGTTATTAATGAGTCCCTGAATATAGCAAAAGTCTATTCCCTGGTCCCTTAACCCTTCTCCAAGTCTAGCCAACCAGGCCATAAAGCTGAGTGGCTTTGTTCTCAGGCAGTCTGAATGAGATAGTCGTTCATCTCAGAGTGCTGTTGAAAAAAACTCAGAGTCCTTTTGTACAGATGGTGGCACAGTGACATTTTTATTATGAACATTAAATGAGGTAGTGAATGTGAAAGCTCCTAGCGGAGTGCCTGGAATGTCCCATGAATGTTTTCCCTTAACTTCCTTACCTTAGGCCATGTATTCTGTATATTCAGGCCATGGAAGGGAAGGTATAGAGTCAGCAAATTTGGAAATTTGAGAAGGAAGCTGTAGTGAAGGCCTTTGGCTCAAAGCCAAAGCCAATGCCTTCCTTTTTTATGACCACGGTGTTCTTGAGTTCTGAAGTGGCGATGGTGAACTAAAATAGCAGAGCGGCAGATTAGATAACTCACATTTCTCTCATGCTGACTCGATAATGTCAGCTACCATTATTGTAGGGGTCTGAAGCCATACCAGCTGCCTCAGTGCTGCCCCTCAGTTTCTGCCTGCGCCTGTCCTGTCCTGCAGTCAATCTCTACCCGCCCCACTTCCCCTTCTCCCCCTCCTTCCCCTCCTCCTCCCCCTCCTCCTCTTCCTTTTCCTCCTCCTCTTCTTTCTTCTTCTGGTTTTTGTTTTAAGCTCTTAATGGTCTGTAGTTGATAGAAGAAACCTTACCACCTTTTGAAAACCAATGGTGGGTTCTATTTACAAGAAGCGAGAAGCAGTGTTCTTGTTAAATGTTTGTTATTTCGGGTCCTGGTAAAATGCCCTTGAACTTCATGCTCTTTGCATGAGGATGCGGCATCAGCGCATCAGTGTGGTTCTGCCTGCCCACCTCACTGTCTCTCTGTGAGACAAGATAAAAAAAAAACTGATTTTACTATGAAGTGAACCCAGTGGAGCTGAAACCCTAAAGATCTAGAAATCGCTTTAACTTCCAAGTGAAATTACTTGCCTAGCAGCTCTCAGTGGAATGAGCTATTTTCACCATCAGATTCTTATTTTTGTCACCATGCATTCTATAGTTGTTGAATATCCTGGGTGGATCTCTGGAGTATAATAGATTAAAAATAAAAATAAATAAAGCTCTTGAGATGCTTGCCTTAGTGCAGTGGTTCTCAACCTTCTGGCCCTTTAAATACAGTTCCTCAGGTTGTGGTGACCCCCAACCATAAAATTATTTTCGTTGCTACTTCATAACTGTAATGTTGCTACTGTTATGAATCATAATGTAAATATCTGACATGCAGGATGGTCTTAGGCGACCCCTGTGAAAGGGTCGTTCGACCACCAAAGGGGTCGCGACCCACAGGTTGAGAACCGCTGCCTTAGTGTGTTGCGCCCTTTATTGCTCCCCAGAAGTTCTTCTTTCCCCAGAGCCATAGGGATAAGAATGTGGGTTGGTTACCCACTGTTATGCTGTTGGAAAGCAAGAAAGTGAGCATGGATTTGGTGTTTGGTAGGAAGTGGGATGGCAGCATCTGGGAGAACGTTGATGCCCTAAATCCTAGTTTTAGATTTTACCTCTTGTCCTTTCAGCCAAGATCAAGTAAAGTGTTAAATAGGGATTTTTTTACATTTTTCAGGATCTTTGGAAGCTCCCCAGGTTATTTTCGCCAGATCCAAACCCTTGCCCACACAATCTGGAGCCCCTGCTACAATTATAGGACAGAGAAAATCAAAGTCGGTGAAGTCAGGGCCAATTTAAGGTAACAGTAAGAGCATATTTTTTTATTCTAACTTGCTGATTTTATGCTGCAGCAAGAGACTCGGTAGCTATCAAAAGAAGTTATAGTTTCTCAAAATGACAAGGAAATTGGGATTTTATAAAACCAAAGCTCAGAAGGACTCTAAATAAACTGTGGGGTCAAAGTTAAGCTACAACTATCTTGCTTCTGTAATGGCCCCCCAGTAGGTGGCGCTGTGGCAGTAATAAATTCCTTGTTATTACAGAGGCTTTTGTTTAAAAATATGGGGGCAGCAAGGCCAATCAAAGAAAGACACTAAAGCCATAATTGAATTACAAGTAAAATGTAACAGAATAAACTGAAAAACGTAATATTTGTAGATCAAATTGCAGTGGCATGATTATTTATTAGTGAAGGCTTCTAGACTAGAGTTGGGTTAATTGTGAACTAGACTTGCAGATAATGGGAGACCAAAAAAGGGACCAATTAAAATTTAAAAAAAACAAAACAATTTTTAAATTTGTGGTGAGGTCATTTAAATTAATGATGCTTTATTTTGAGTTAAGATAAGCATATGCCATAATTGGCAGCAAAACAAACCATAAACCCCATCCTACCACCCATCCAGAATGAGCTTCTACACTGAAGGACTGGCCTGACTTGGTCTTGTGAGGCTGTGTCCACACTTCGCCAGCGCTGCACTCAATGTTTTGTTCACAGCGGTGGCCTTCCAAACTTTTCAGAAAATTCTATGACACCACAAGGTTTTGATGATTGCTTTCCTCTTTGCTCTACCCTACACTCTAAAGCATTAATGGCACACCTGCTATGAGCTTAATACTCTTCTTACCTCTAGGGGAATATTTATAAACTTATTTGAGAAGCATTATTCATCCAAATACCCCAGGAGAGCAAAAGAGGGAGGAAAAGTATTTACCCACCACAGGATTCATTTACGTTGGATCAGAAAGCTTCAGATGTCTTTCCCCAGCCCATCCAAACTCTTTCCAAAAACGAAGGAGGGGAGAGAAGGGAACACCAAATCCACGGCTTGGTCACCTACCAAAATGTACCAGAGAAACTGAAAACAGCCAGCGTTCTATCAGTAATACTCAGCCAACGGTGCTTTAATTCTGATACTAAGCAGTCCGTTCAATGATGAACAACTAAGAAAATATAGAAAACTGAAGCGAGAAGGTCAGTATTTCCTTCAGGAGACTGGCAGCCAAAAGAATGAATGTGACATCAAGCTCCAAACCAAACCGATGGCCTGCCAAGAAGTACTCATGTCCATCCATTTCCAGGACTGGGAGACTTGGACCTGCCACAGTTATAATATCACTTTCCTTGAGCCTATTTCATTAGTATCCTTTACAGTCCACCCAGAACATTACATGGCAAAATAGCATCATCTTCAAAGAAGCCTTGGGAAAGAGCCTACCCTTCAACACTTAAATTGCTGCTGCAAACAGCCCCATGCAGCCTGAGCTATGCACATAAGTAGGGATGGGTGATGCTGGGCTTTGTGATTAGCTGAAGGGGTGAGAGCACATGATAAGTGCATGGACTCAGAAGACAGAGTGGGTCAGAGGCCCTCAGAAGTCCAGCCTCCCACGCACAGCGTAATGCAGGGAGAGGCAGTGGGCTGCCTCTCTGGGCAGGGAGATGCCGTAGTTTACATACAGAGTGAGGAGGCAGGCCCCACAGTCCACAGCCCATCACCGGAGTGCCTGCTTTCTTCCTGTGTAAATGCATCGTAGACTGAATCACTGCCTGGGCAGAGGCCCCTTCAACCACGGTTACAAATGAAAGTCATCACCAGCTGTAACCAGTCCTAAACCTCTTTCTGTGTGGGTTTAAGGGAGGCCGGCAGGTTAGCTTAGAGCAGCGGTTCTCAACCTGTGGGTCGCGACCCCTTTGGGGGCCGAATGACCCTTTCACAGGGGTCGCCTAAGACCATTGGAAAACACATATATAATTACATATTGTTTTTGTGATTAATCACTATGCTTTAATTATGTTCAATTTGTAACAATGAAAATACATCCTGCATATCAGATATTTACATTACGATTCATAACAGTAGCAAAATTACAGTTATGAAGTAGCAACAAAAATAATTTTATGGTTGGGGGTCACCACAACATGAGGAACTGTATTAAAGGGTTGCGGCATTAGGAAGGTTGAGAACCACTGGCTTAGAGGATTCAAGTGTGTTTGCAGCTTGGTCTGCAAAGCTGAGAAAACATTTGCCCCTATCAAAGAATAGAGGGAGCTGTGCTGAAGAATATTAGGGACTAAAGACCCCTACTTAGCTGCCCCTGGCAAGTGTCAGTATTTTAATACGTACATTGTCTGTGTCTTCTTAGATTCTGTATTGTCTATTCGGCATCTGTATATCACAGGGCCAATTATATTTTCCATGTTCTTGATGCTTTGGCATGGGGGAAGGGGGGCCTTACAGACCCAGGGAGACTACCCCTCCCAGGCCTAGCTAATTCCTAAAGACAATAACAGCTTGCCCAGGAGCAGGCCTTTCATATGCAAACGAACTGATCCCAACTTTATATTCCAACCTCCTCCTTAAGAATTCTCACAGGGCAAGCTAAAATTTCCCTTGCCCTAAATCCCTCCAGGGCTGGGTACCAAGCAGCCAGAGGCCTGTAGCCCAAAGCCCACCAGAATACTCAGACTAGCTAGTCCTCAGCTGTTTACCCTGCCCTTCCTTGCCTTTCCCAAGGAAACCCCAAATACGGCCCTGGCCTAGACGTTCCCTCGCCCCTGCCTCTGTCTCCTGACCACATTGGTGTTTTTCCCTGTGACCCTGCATGACATGCGGTGACCCCCTTCCCAGGGACCTGTGACCGAAATCAGCTTCTCCCTGCCAAGCCTAGTTCTCATCTCCTGAGGCCACACCGACTTCACCATACCATACCCACCAGGTATATTCTTAGAGCAGACGTCCCTAGGAAGAATGGCTTTAATTCGCAGGGTAAGGAACCAGGAAAAACCCTGAATCAGTCAGGTTTGTATCACCTAGTTCCAGCAACTGGTCACAGTGCTTCCTTCATTATAGGCTGTCACACCCATGATGTTTTAACAGTGTGTTTTGCCAGCCTCAACCTGGCTGCGGCCACACAAGAAGGATGTGGATCCCTCTACATGGCAAAATCGCCTGGCTGCCAGCCATTGAAATTTCAAGCTTTCCTGTCCTGAGGCCTCTTTCGTTTAGTAACTGTTTCTACATCCAGAAACAAAACCAGCATAGCTGAACAACCTGGGAGTGGGGGAGCAAGCAACTGGCTTTTAGTTTGGGGAGACCTCAGGGGGTACTTCTAAGAACCCACCCAAAGGGCGTTCATTTGACTTAAAGCGGGGCGGGTTGGGGGGGGGGCTCTGTTTCTGAAATGCATTAAGAATTGGACTACTGAGAAAGATAACATCTGAAAATTGATATTGTCTCTTGCTGAGCTGGCAAAGTCCCAAGAGAGGAGTGATGATTCTTCAATTGTTAACAATTACTACTTTGTTATAAAGAGACAGGGAAGTGCCTGCCCCTTTCTCAAGTTACATTTCTATTACAGAAGCACATATACCTCCTGGGGAAAATTCCTGGCAGCCTAGATTGTCAGAGTTGTACCTGCCACTGCATCTTGTAGCAGATTCGTCCTGTCCTGTGTCGTACCCATTCGCTTTGGGTGGAAAAAGGTCCTGTTTATTCTTGTAGTCCTGAACTGGGCAAGTAACCAGCATAACATTGCCTTACTCTGTGAGTCTTATCACTACAAGTTATCGTGTCTATTCTGTGGTTATTCATCTCATTTTGCTGCTAGTTTCAATGAGATGTTTGTTATAGGCACATAGCTTTGTTTTGCCATCCTTTTATCCTGAGGACATAATTGTGCCTAAAAGTTCTAAAGAAGGAAGGCGACATGCTAAGCCATGCCTGTCTTTGGAAAAGGCGAGTTTTGCACATGGAAATGTTTACAACTCCGCTTGTCTGATCTGTCGAATTTGAACTGGGACCCACAGAGTGTGGGTGTGTAACTGCAGGGCATGGAGAAAGATGACTTAATATTGCCTGTTGGCATGAATGGCTTTGATATTTACCCTCTATTCCTTCTCATTATGCTTATAAAGAAAAAGATCCAGTTTCTCTTAAGTTCGCAGAATAAAGAGCATCACTAGTCAAAGTAAAACAGCAGTCTCTCTGTTACTCTCTTTGTTCTCACCCTTCAAACCTACAGGTACTGATATTGGGGCTTCCATAGGTATCAGGGAGCCCTCCCTCTTGAAACCCAAATCCAGGTTAACTAGTGATCTGATATCAGAGAGGAAGCGCTTAGATGTGTGGGATGTCCCTAGATCAGTGGTTCTCAACCTTCCTAATGCCGCGACCCTTTAATACAGTTACTCATGTTGTGGTGACCCCCAACCATAAAATTATTTTTGTTGCTACTTCATAACTGTAATTTTGCTACTGTTATGAACCGTAATGTAAATATCTGATATGCAGAATGTATTTTCATTGTTACAAATTGGACATAATTAAAGCATAGTGATTAATCACAAAAACAATATGTAATTATATATGTGTTTTCCAATGGTCTTAGGCGACCCCTGTGAAAGGGTCATTCGGCCCCCAAAGGGGTCGCGACCCACAGGTTGAGAACCGCTGCCCTAGATGCATCAGTAAAGCATAGCATATATCCCCAGTATAAAATGGAGATAGAATTTGGAAAGCCAACCTGTTTGTAAGATGATGTGGTGAAGAAAAAAAGCTGGTTGGAAGTTGCTGTGCTGGTTTTATGTGTGTGTTTGTTGTTGTTAGGTAGAGGAATCACTTGTTTTATATCTGTTTGAGGAATCACTTGTTTTTATGTCTTTTGGACTGAAAAGTGACTCTGAGGTTCCCCCCTCCCGTTCACTTTGAATTTACTCCCTGCAGAAATTAAGACATGTGACAAGCCCATATGAAGATATTTTGGAATTTGACAAGAGTTGTGTTTTTTTAACTATGGTTGAGCTGTAAAATTTATTAGGTAATGAATTATTCATAGTTATTAATCAGATATTGGAATTTGACATTTTCAAAACCACAACGCTGTCTTAGAAATATGACTCCTCTCAGGCCTCTTGTTTTATATTTTCTCATCCTTTCTACTATTCTCAGATAGAAATTACTGTCATGCATGTGTACATTACTTACCCTCCTCTTTTTATGCAGGGAATTTGAGTTGTCCCAAATAGCCTTTGTTATCAAGAAAAGAGACACCCTCAGGTCAGCTCTGTTAAGCAGTTATTTTTCATAAACACGGGGAAGAAACATTCTCAAGAAGCAGACCTCTTGAAAACCTGCAACCTTACTTGGGGTGATTAGTAGCTCTAGTGGCTAAGTAGCAAGTCTGTCAGCCCCTCCCTCTGACCAGGCCACGTGCTGTCCCCTGAGCTGCTGGCTCCCATTGTCCTCCAGGTGAACAGCTGCCACACTCAGAACTCGGCCTCTCTGTGTGACTGTTCCTCTCCACTTAGCATTCAGCTTAAAGACGGAAGCAGAATACTTTGCAGTCATTCATCCAGCAAAGTGCCACTGGCGGGGGGGCAAAGCTGAAGGAAGGCTGCTGCCTTCTGCCATGCCAGCCTGCTGCTATGCGGCTGAATTATGTGACTCAAAACTGCCAACTTACGCACTTCTGGTGGTTTTCTGCAGGTGGGATCGTAGTTGCACAAAGTCTTCAAATGTAAAACCACATGCAATAAAATAATCTATATATATATAAATGCCTAAGCGACGGACCAGTCACTATGACGTGCACTGACCACCAGGGGACAGACACTCAACGCACAGGATCGGGCTCCCTCCTGTCTGGATCGGGCCTGCGGGAATCCGGCCGAAACTGGCTATCCAACATCCCCCAAGGGGTTCCGGATTACAAGAGGGTGCAGGCCAGGCTGAGGGATCCCACCAGTGCACGAATCCAAGCACCGGGCCTCTAGTAAAATAATAAAGTATAAAGAGAAAATCAGGGCCAAATACTTCACATTTTTTCAAATATAAGGCCAAATAAAAGTATTATAATTGAGTTTAAATTTGGTTCTAAGTCTCCTAATAGGCAGGACAAAAAGGGAAGCATGATAAATCAGAGTAGGTAGTTCTTATTTTTAAAAAAGAAATACTCTGGAGGAAAATTAAGTTTTTTCCTAGCTCTTACTCTATAAGAAGTATTTTACATACTTTGTACAGAGGACACTGAATGAAGCAATGGTGCCCTCGACAAGCCAATGTAGCAGTGGGTTTCACAGGGCTACTTCTTCACGACCTACACAAAAGCAACACATTCTTACAGTGCAAGTCAATGGAAACAGTTCTGTGAGGCCCTGGCCTGTTTGGCTCAGTGGATAGAGCATCAGCCCTCGGACTAAAGGGTCCTGGGTTTGATTCTAGTCAAGGGCTCGTACTTCAGTTGCAGGCTTGATCCCGGTCCTGGTTGGGGCTCGTGTGGGAGGCAGTCAATCTCTGTGTCTCTCTCACATCGATGTTTCTCTGTGTGTGTGTCTCCCCCTCCCTCCACTCTCTAAAAATCAATGGGGAAATATCCTCGGTGAAGATTTAAAAAAAAAGAAAACAGTTTTTTGAGGGACACAACTAATATAGTCCAAGTCCTTTGTGGCCCAGCATAATCCAAAAATAAGCTATTGGTCATGTAGAGGAATGGGTGGATTGCATGTGTGTTAGGCAGCCCTGAATGTAACTTCTCTAGTTGACTGCTTGACCAGAGCTAGTTGTGCTCTCAGGCAAGGGCCCAGATGCCTGGTCTTCTGTGTTACTGATTGAAGGTGCACCTATATGCTTTGGAAAGCAGGTGGCAGAGGTAATCTCCTGTGAAGCCTGTGGAAGCAAAGCAGTATTCCCACCCATCACATGGCATGTTTGCTCTCTGTCCCTTTATTTACATATCGTTCTCTCTGCCCAGGCACCATCTACCTCCTCTTGCCCCCTTCCTCCCCAATATGGCTAATTCTATTTGTCCTCCACTTCTCCTTTTTAACCGTACCCCATTCCCACTCCCAATCCAGTTTAGATGCCTTGGACTGTGCTCCAGTGGAACGCTGGGATTAACTTATTTGACTGTGACATTTACAACACTCTAGTGTCTTTATAGATTACCTGACTGTTCCCTCACTAGGCTGTAGTTCCCTGGAAGACCAGGATGAGGTCTGATTTGATTCTGAAACTCCTGAGCCTAGCACAGTGCCCAGACCATAGTGTAGAGACTTCGGAAATTCTGATTGAATAGATGAGTGGGTGAGTTATCATATTTCTGTCTTTGGTTATTCTTTTGCTGACACCTGTCCACATAGGCAAATCCTTCTTATCCTCTAAAGTAGTGGTCGCCAACCGGTTCGGTGGTCCGTGAGGTCCGAAAGGTTGGCGACTGCGGCTCTAAATACCTGGTTAAGTTTGTCTCCTGCAGCTATCCTTATTTTTATAGCCGCATTTATCTTGCCATTTTTAAATCTCTAGAGCGTTAGAATTTATGTCACAAAGTTTATCACTTTATTGTATTTTGCCACTTACTTCATGGGTGAACTGTCTCTTCAATAAGACCACACCCTCCCTGAGGGCAGGATTACATTCTGTATGTTTCTTGAATCCCTAGCAATTCTCCAAATGCTTCATTACCTGTACTATAAGCCCTAAAGAAAAGAATACATAACATGCATAAAATTTTTGTGGAATATAATCTATTTCTTGGCTTCACGTAAAATGGTTAATCTACAACGTTCTCAAAAACAAAACTAAAGTTCTCTCGACCCTTACCTCTTACTCTGACTTCAGATTCAGGGCCATCGAGCAATACACACTGTCAACATTAGTAACAATACCTGACTTCTATACGAATTCTAGAATGTAGGATGAAAAGAGCATAACTCACTGTTTTCATCTGCTTCCTCCTTGAACCAATTACGTGACTAAGAGAAGAGATGGAGTTTTTAATAAGGATCGGACGGATGAAAGGGACAAAGACCTTTCCTTGCTCTGTTGGTCATCAGGCAGCTCCTATTCATGGGGCAAGGAAAACTGATCTCTTGTCATCATCCTCTCAGGACATTTGGTACAGGGATAGGGAGATGAGGGAACAGAGAGTGGAGGTCTGAGAAGCAGAGTATAAGCTTCAGGACAGAGGTACCAGTAAAACCAAGTGATGCATTCACAGAGTTTATCAAGCTGCCTTGCCTGATTCATGGGGTTTGACCTAAGAGCTGTGGCCCATGGTTGTGGCCTCAGTTGACCTATGACTCCCCTGAAACTGTACAGAACATCAAGTGCACTGCATTTGTGCCCCTTTTTGGGGGGAAACGATCCTCAGCTTGACCCAAAAACTGATAATCATGGATTTAACTCTGATTTAAAACATGGGTTATATTTCCCAACAAGCTCAAGTCACCAGACATTCTCACTTGCACCTGCTATTCTGGCTTCTTAAGGCATCAAGCCTTCCCACCTCTGGTGTTCCTCCTTTCCATTCCCACATCATTGCGGAGTGAGCTTTTCAAAATGCACACTGCCTGTGTCTGACATGCGCATGCACACGCCACTTAAAGCCCTTCTTAAAAGCTAACCATTGTTCTTAAGATAATGATAAAACTAGACAAAAGGTCATATATTGCCTCTCTGTCCTCTCTCCTTACCTCACTCCACCTCCACCACCTCACTCCCCTCCCCAGGCTGTCTCCACACTTACATCCTGGCCCTCTCTGAGCTCCCCACGGGCCCGTGGGCCCACAGAGCCTTTGCAGATGCCGTTCCCCTGGAATGCTCTTCCCCTGCTCTCCAGGGCGTTTCCTCCCTCTGGCCTCTCTGATGAGGGCACGTTCCCCTGTCACTGAGACATGTAGAGGCCTCCTTTGTAGCATTCAGTACAGTTCCTTGTGATTTTCCATCATTGTCTGTCGCCCTCACAAGACTGTAAGTTACATGAGGACAGAGACTGGGTCCTTGTAATTCGCCTTCATTTGCCCAGGGTTGAGTGTAAAACGTGGTGTGGAACAGGCCTGCCTTTGGTAGTTATGATTGAGTGGGTGAGTTACCTTCCTCGCTTAGAGAAGACAAAATTAAGGCGCAGAGACTAGGAAATGGCCCAAGTTCACATAACTGGCAGGTGGTGAAGACAGGTTTGAATCTAGACTTGACTTCAAAGGCTCTTAACCCCTAAATAATAACAGTCGCCCGCATTTCATTGAGCACTTGTTACAGGCTGGGGACTGTGTTAGGCACTGTATAGTTGTCACTTTTTATCTTCTTTAACCCTGCGAAAGTAGGTGGCTTTGTTATCTCTGAGAGAAGTTAAGTAACTGTCCAAGCCACACAGTCAGGAGCGGGGCTGAAATGCCAATCCAGGCAGCTTTATCTGAGCCTGCTGGGCGGTCTCCTCATATCAGAACTCCGGGCCTCTCATGGTGATTCCATGTCCCCAGCGTCCCGTCTTCATGGAGCTAAGTGGTTGGTGACCAAGCTCTCCAGCCGGGAGCCTGAAGTGTCTGGTGGTATCTAATCGCTCAGCAAGGTGTGAGGGGCGAATGCTGGTGAGGCTGGCTTGCCTTTAATCCAGCCATTTAACTCCCCCTCTTTCCCATGGAGTCAAACCTGAGCAGGGGAGGATAGAATCAAGGTTGGCCTTCTGCCTCCTCCCCTCCATGAATGGAGTACTGCTGGAGGCTAAGACCAACAGTAGTTAGCGGAAAAGGGGCCGCGCACAAACGAATACACTAGACGAGAAATATGAGTTTAGAAGGCATGGGGGGCCAGGTGGAAAGCTTCCCTCTAGTGGAGAGGCTCCCTGAGAGTACTTAGATGGGGACGAAGCCCTCTGCATGGAGGGTGGAGCTGAAGATAGAAGGTAGGAGGGGTTAGGAATCACCCTGGATTAGTTACCGTGGTCAGCAAACCACGGCTCGCGAGCCACATGAAGCTCTTTAGCCCCTTGAGTGTGGCTCTTCCACAAAATACCACGTGCGGGCGCGCACGTACAGTGCGATTGAAACTTCGTGGCCCATGCGCAGAAGTCGGTATTTTGTGGGATTTGTGGAAGAGCCACACTCAAGGGGCCAAAGAGCCGCATATGGCTCGTGAGCCGCGGTTTGCCGAGCCACAGTTTGCCGACCACTGAATTTAGGAGAACATACCTTGCAGGTTACAGAAACAAAAAAGTCAGTGGGTAAAGGATTTATTTTTATTGCATGTCAAGAAGTTTGGAGGCAGGCAGTCCAAGGCTAGTGCAGCTCTGCAGAGACATAGCTAAGCAGCTAGACTCCTCTCTCCTGCCTTCTAACCCTAATGCATTGACTTTCATCTTTTTGGTCATAAGGTGGTTGCTGTTCTTACTGGCATTGTGTCCGTGTTCCAGGCATGAACGGGGGGGGGGGGGGGGTTGGGAAGATGGGCAAAGACAGATGCCTGCTAAATCCGTCCACATTTTAAAAAGCCTTTTTGGAAGCTTGGCATTTCCAACTAACTCATCATTGACCAGCACTGGATCCCAGGCCCACTTCTCCCTAGCAACAGGGAGTCTGCAGAGGTAGTCTTGTGGCTGGGCACGTTGCCTCCCCTCCAACTTGAGGAAGACCGGGAGTGAATGTTGAGAAGCATTTATCAGTTTGTTGCAACAGGTTCTCCCCCAGGGTCTCCTCCCCTGCTGGGTGGCTCCGGCACCTTTCTGCAGCCCCTCCCCCGGCTTCTTGACGGCTGCACATGGAAGTGCCATTCCTAGACCTGAGTTTGCCAGACCTCGCTCTTACTCCATGGGGTGGGGTGCCTGTTAGATGGAGGTTTCAGGAACACACAGGAGTCCCCATTTTCCAGGAAGAAAGGTCATTACAAGTGAGGAGGGAAGAAAAAATGAGCCATAGAGGAAAAAAAAAAGAACCCTATAAATGTGTTTATTAGTTAAAATGATAAATTTGCTCTAAGTATAAGTGTTTGATATCCCACATTCACCCACATGAGTTATTTACCATTTGCTCCTGGTTATCCTGTAGCAGAATGATCATGTATACTCAGATTATTGAGAAGAACTTATTGTAAGTTTAATTTTATTACAATAGCAAATTCTGTTCACCTATGTTGTTTTCCTAAGATTTTGCTCACACTACAGCTGCTTTATAAAAGGAGAGAGGTTGTTAATGATCTCCGTTTGGTTTAAAGAAAAGCTTCCTTATCCTCAGGTCTTTGCTGAGATTCTCCAAAAAGAATAGAACTGAAGCCTGGTAGCAGTGAGTCGAATTTTAAACAGCATTTAAAACTATGAATACAAAGCTAAAGTAATCAAGACAATGGAGTTTGGGATAGCTCCATGAGATAGAATTGAGAGTCCAGAAGTAAATCCATACGTGTATGGTCAGTTGCTTTTCAACAAAGGTGCGAAGATTATTCAGTGAGGAAAGGATAGTCTTTTCAACTTGCGATTGAAGAGACTAGTAGTACCGGAACAATTGGTTAGCTACATGAGAAAGAATTAAGTTGGGCACCTCTACCTCACACTGTGCACAAAAATTAACTCCATATGGTAAAAGATCTAAATGTAAGGGCTCACCTATAAAACTCCCAAAAGAACACATAGGCGTAGATCTCTATGTATTAAGGAATATGACACCAAAAAGCACAAGAACAACAAAAATTAAATAGGATGGACTTCATTAACATTTAAAAATTATGTGCTCCAAAGGAACCATCAAGAAAGTGGAAAGGCAGTCCGTAGAATGGAAGAAAATACTTGCAAATCATGTCTGGCAAGGGATGCATACCCAGAATTTGCACAGAACTCTGACAGCTCAACAGTAAAAAGACAGAAAATCCAATTTTGAAATGAGCAAAGAGTTTGAACAGCTACTTCTCCAAAGAAGATATGCAAATGGCCAATAAGTACCTGAAAAGATGCATCATTAAGCATCTGGGAAATGCAAAAACAAACAAACAAACAAAAACAGCACAATGAGATTCACTTAGTACTCACTAGATGGCTGTAATCAAAAGACAAGTAATAACAAGTGTTGGTGAGGAGATGGAGAAATTGGAACCCGAGGGCATTGCTGGTGGAATGTGAAATAGTGTGATGATTTGGAAAAGGAGTTTGGCAGTTTTTAAACAGTTAAACAGTGTGTTACCATATGACCCAGCAATTAAACTCCTAAATATATATTCAGGAAAAATAAAAACATAATGTCTGCATAAAAGCTGTACATGAATGTTCATAGCAGCATTACTCAATAGCCAAAATGTGAAAACAGCCTAATTGTCTATCATATAGTGAATGAACAAAATATGATGTCTTCATACAATGGAGTATTATTCAGCCGTAACAAATAGAGTATTGATACATACTTCAACATGGATGAACCTTGAAAACGTAATGCTGAGTAAATCCAGTCACAAAAGACCACATCTTATATGATTCTATTTGTGTGAAATGTCCAGAATAGGCCAGCCCAAAGGGACAGAATGGGGATTAGTGCTGCCCGGGCTGGGGTGCGAGGAGGGACAACGGGGAGTGACTGCTATTAGGCATAGGGTTTCTCTTTGGGGTCATGAAATGTTCTAAAAGTAGATGGTGGTGATGGTGACACAATCTGTGACTACACTAAAGACCCCTGGGCTCTATACTTAAAGTAGGTAAATTTTATTAGTATGTGGTGTATATCTCAACCCTTAAAAGAGTTATTAGTTGATATCTTAAAAGGTAGGAAATAAAACAAAAAGCCTCAGTGTAAGCAGTGAAATTATATTTCTTAGCCAAATTCTTTAATAAATACTGATTCAGTGCCTCCTGTACATTAATTCAACAAACATCTGACTGCCTCCTTTGTGCTCAGTGGACTGCAGGGTCCTCGGGCGGAGAGATGCCTGCGCCCAGCTTTGCCTGTAGCTCTTTGCACTTCCAAGTACGGTGGTGCCTGGGGCCGCAGCTGTCCCTGGGCCTGGCCTCACTTGCTTTTCGCCCCGTTTGGGAAGGTGTCGGGCTCCAGGGTATTTCAGTTGCTTTAGTCAGCCCAGAGCAAGAAGGACCTTGACTATAGTTTCAGAGCCTTAAGCTTCACCTCGTGCTCCAAATCCAAGACAGAGCAGCTGAGAATGGGGCTGGCTGTGCCACCAATTGCTCCTCTCCCATTGTTAATCCCTTTCATTCTGCCGTCCACAAGCACCCCTCCCTGCACACTGCCCTGTTGCCCACTTGTGACACGACTGGACAAGTGGTTTGGGCTTTGAAAGGTGATTCTTAGAGACACCTCAAGTGACCCAGTCCTGGCTGCCAGGATGCTCTTGAGGTTCCTTTCCAGGAGCAGCTACTTACACTTTCCAATCAAGCTCGGCGTTAAGAGGAGGTGACTACCACT